>NC_139026.1:74803016-75293457 GCF_964662115.1 Mustela nivalis | reverse complement strand
ACTGCACTTTTTCTCTTATGAGCTGCTATTTTTTAAAAATTAGCTGCTGATGTAAACTTTTGCTTTTTTAAGTTTAATTCCTTTTCATTTTCATATACTCTGGTTCTCTTTTTTGCATCAAGTCTTGGTATTTGGGCTTCTTTTTGGTTTGTTTAAAATAAAATTTAGAGAGTGCCTGGGTGGCTCAGTCATTTAAGCATCTGCCCTCAGCTCAGGTCATGATTCTAGGGTCCTGGTATTTGGGCTTCTTTTTGGTTTGTTTAAAATAAAATTTAGAGAGTGCCTGGGTGGCCCAGTCATTTAAGCATCTGCCCTCAGCTCAGGTCATGATTCTAGGGTCCTGCCCATCAGGCTCCCTGCTCAGTGGGGAGTCTGCTTCTCCCTCTGCTCCTCCCCTGCTTGTCTTCACTCTCCCTCTCAAATGAATAAATATTTAAATATTTAAAAAATTAAAAAATAAAATTTAGAAACCGTATGTTAGACCCACTTTTTTTTTTTTTCTGTTGGTTTGTGAAATCTATAACTCTAACAACCACTAAACTAAACTAGAAAATTTCCAAGACTAGTTTGGAGTGCTGTTGTATACACAACATAGGCTGTTTCTATTAAACAAGTTTAGTAAACTTAAGAATAATTTTTAAAGTAGTAACATTTTATCAGTATTTTTGCTTTAACTCGTATTTTTTAAAACTTTTTAAAACTTTTATTTGTTTATTTGACAGAGTTCACAAGTAGGCAGAGAGGCAGGCAGAGAAGGGGGGGGCGGGGGGAGGGGAGGAGGCTCCCCACGGAGCAGAGAGCCCGATGTGGGGCTTGATCTCAGGACCCTGGGATCATGACCTGAGCTGAAGGCAGAGGCTTTAACCCATTGAGCCACCCAGGCCCCCCTTTAACTCATATTTTTTAAAAGACATTATAAAATTGACTTTGCAAAAGAAATGTAAACCATATTAAAATCAATACTATACATTGAGAATTCAGAATAATTGAGAACCATCTAAAAGTCCAATAATATGGATTGGTTAAATTATAATGAATTCATGTTTTACTTATCTATTAAAAATCATGTTTTATAATAGTATTGTGTGACATGGAAAATGTTTACCTCTAGGTCAAGTTGTCCTATTCTAGTAATTGCTCCCTCCCCTAACCATTTTGGGTATGTTGCTGCTTCCCAAATTGTCTTATCACATCTATTGGCTTTCTTTAATCTGGCTCACTGCTTTGCACCCAGTTGCTTTGTTAATCCCTGCTCAAGCACACCATGTTAGTGTGTCTGTTGCCTGCCAGGACCCTGAGAAAATTTATACACAGGTTAATGGTAACATTATAGCTTTAATCTCTGGCTGGTGTAATTAAGACAAAATTGCAGAGAAAATGATGAATGCCTAATTTCAAGTATTATTATGATATGTGCACTTCAGCTGATAATGAGGGTTACCACTAATTAAATGTTTTAAGTTATTGTTCTTTATATATTATCCCCTTCAATCTTTTCAATAACCCTATGAGGTATCATAGTTATCATCCCTAGTTTATACATGAAGACAAATTAAATATCTTTGATTATTGTGAATTAATATATTGTCATTGTTTTCTTTTGTAGATCATTCACGAGAAGTCCTGGAGCAATTAGTAGGCCCAAACAAACTAAAGCAAGTGACATGGACTGTTTACTGATGCCTATTGAAGCTTTTCAAAGCAAGGATCTTTATACTACATTCCCAGGAAACAATGGTTTTAGAGATTGGCTTTCAGATAATGTGCTTTTTGCTTTGAAGTTAACAGACCCTTAAACATTTAATAGTGCTATTATCCTGTTTGTTTGCGGAGTCATTGTTTTTGACATGGTAAGCCTAGCATGCCCTCTGATGTATTGGAGTGGGGGGGGGGGGGCTGCGGGAGGGGAGTATTGTGTTTGTTTCTTAAATAACAAAGTTTTAAATTACCAGTTTTTCCTGGAGATTTCCTTCTCCTACCTGCCTAGTTGAGAGAAATTTACCAGTATGAATAACCATTAGGAGAATTCTTAGTATCCCTAAAAGCGTAATTTCCTTCCTAGTTATTTTCTGGCCCCTACTTTCCTTAAGTATTTAAATGCTCATTGGCCAAAAAGCAAAGTTGAACATCAGGCCTATGTATCCTCACAGAATTTAATATTTCAATAAAACAAAGAAATAGAATAGTTTACTGTCATAAACCCATGACATCATCCAACTCAGCCATTCAGAATATGAATGTTACTGAGACCCTTGCCCAGCCACTTAATTAATTGTCATGGCTACTTTTCCCAAATACATGCTATTGATCTATGAAACTTCCTCCTTAACAACTGCATTCAGGAAAGCGGAAGAATGAGTAAATAGTATCAATATAGAGGCTGTTTCCTAAAGATCTATCAGTTTCATATCCTGAACTAAACAATACAGATCTTAGTTTTCAAATGAGTTGCAGTACTCTTTTATAATCATGAAATTCTCTGAAGTATATATAGTGTGTTTAAACCATCCCAAATTTAGTATATTCCCTGTGCCATGAGACTGTCTCAGTAGAACTTTTTAAAAAAAGATTTCCTACTTTAACTCTGATGTGTAGTACAAAAGAAGGGACGTATGGGATGGTAGATTTCTTCTAAATGTTTAGAAGAGGGTTTGTACAGTCAACTCTATTTCTTGACCTCACTACTAATTACTTTATATACTCTATTTCTTGACCTCACTACTAATTACTTTATATATATATAAAGTAATATATATATATAATATATATATATTACTTTATATACATATATTACTTTATATATATATAAAGTAATTAGTAGTGAGGTCAAGAAATAGAGTATATAAAGTAATTAGTAGTGAGGTCAAGAAATAGAGTTGACTGTAATTAGTAGTGAGGTCAAGAAATAGTAGATATATATATATATATATATATATATATATATATATATCATATATATATATGATATATATTGCCCCTCATAGATAGGACATATGTATATATGTGTACAATGGGTAAGCTTGTTCCACCTATGAAATTTTTCTAAAGACAAATTCAATAAAATGTTATAGTAAACATCAAGCAAAGTTGGTAGCTTTTCCCCCTTTTGGGGAAACAAGTTTTTCAAGATCTAAAGTGTCAGCTTTTTAGGGTCTATAAGGAATTATCTTCCTAGAAGCACTTTGCAGTTTAATATTCTTGCCTTTTTATATTGCTGGTTGTATTAACTATTTCTGTTTAAAATTTCAGTACCCCATTCCTACCTATTTCTATCATCCTCACTTCATACTTCGACCTCTTTACTTTTCTTCTTACCATCTATCACCCTCTGGCATCTTATCTGTTTTTATGATCTGCTCCCTAGAATACAAGCTTCATAAAGACAGGAACTTTTGTCTTTTCTTCCCAATGCCTAGAACAGTATCTGGTACATAATAAGCACCCAATATTTGTTAAATGAATAAACACACAAAAAATGAATGAATAAATAATGGAGAAAAATGAATAACTAGAAATAATACCCATACTTCCAGTTTCCAGCTTGATGTTATTAAATGATTAGAAGTCCTCACTCCTGTCCTTCTAAGATAAAAGCTGAACAAACTGAAAATCATGAAGTGGTACAGTATTACATGAATGTGGACTTAAGACTAGTTATAAGTGTATACTAGGGCAACCACTAAACACAAATTTTTAAATATGTATAATTTCTATCCGAGAGGAGAGAAAATGGAATCCTATAAAATTCTCAATTAAAGCCAGAGAAGGCAGGAAAAGAGTGGAACACCAAAAAAGAAACAAGGAACTAGGGCAACAAATAGAAAACAGTTATAAATATGGTAGAAATTAATCCAGCTATATCAATAACCCCTTTAAATGTGAATGGTCTTAATACAAACCTGTTTGTTAAACTATTGTTGTGGAAAATCTGAAGCAGCCCAGGAAACTCAAGCGGCATGGGGCAAAGCAGGAAGACTTAGCTTTATTATAGCGGGCAGGCCCAGCGGGATCATTTCCCAAAGGCTGAGCACTCAACAGGGTTAGGAGTGAGTTTTTACCTTTACGGGTGATGGGGGATGGCAACAGGACATTTTCACAGTCTCTCAAGGCCAAATGGCCCCTTCAAGTGGAAGTATAATCTATGTGGAGGCATCTCAGGAGAGTGCTAAATCGCCCCTGGGGACTTGTTTCTTTTTCTTTTCTTAATCAAACAGGACCCGCCTCTGGTCTTCTTCTTCTGCCTCCGCAGAGCAATGAGTTGTTATCTTAACCAAATGGGATGGCCATTTGGTCTTTTCTTCTGCCCTAGCAGGAGCAATGGGGAGTAGCTGAGGGGTTAGGGACTGGGGCCTGGGAGTCTCTATCCGCATCACTATGAAGTCATTCAAGGCTCACCATTATATAAAGGGGAGATTTTAAAATATCTCAAGTATTGGGCATCTGGGTGGCTCAGTCGTTAATCAGCTGCCTTCAGCTCAGGTCAAGATCCCGGGGATCCTGGGATCAAGGCCTGCATCGGGCTCCCTGCTCAGTGGGAAACCTGCTTCTCCCTCTCCCACTCCCCTTGTGTTCCCCCTCTCTCTCTCTCAAATAAATAAATAAAATAAAATATCTTAAGTAACATTTGGATATCTCAAAGACCTTGTACCCTTCTAATAAGTCACCAAAAGAGGATAACAAAAACAGGGTTTGTAGATATTTAGACTTAAACGTAAATCTTCTCTTTGTCTCATCAAGTTGACTTCCACAGTGCTCCAGAGTATAATTTACTCTTATCTTGCTGGGAAGTGCAATTTTCAATTGGAATTTTCAAAGGATATTGTCAACAAAACTTTTTCTTCTCAAATATCATCCAATGCCATTGTAACCTTTAATTTCTATTAATTTTAACCAAGTCTGAATCAAAATTTAGGTTGATCACATTTAAGACCCAACATACCAATGGAAATTAGATGCACAAAAGTTGTTTCACTGGGCGGAAATAAACTCTGACTTCCAAGTTCAACAATATACAAATCCTCCAGAGCTGGGCTCCCAAACTCCCATCGAATTATCCTATTTTCCTATCTAAGCAACAGCTTGCCCTTAATTGCTTTCTCCACATTTCCACTGTATGACTATAACTCTGATCACATTGGGATTATGGTAATCCCAATGGCACGCATGCGTTATTAGAAAGTTTGTATATAATGCACACGTTATGAACAACTCCAAAGCAGTACTTGAAAACATTAGAGAATTAGAAAGGGTGCATTTTATATTTCACTTGTAACACATGTAACGCTGGTGTTTAGTTTTAAATTAGAGAATAGAAAATCTATAGTACAGAATCATAAGACCCAAAAGTAAAACTTGGAGACCTCCCACCCCAGTCTCCCAGGTATCTGGTACCCTCCCAGAAGACAACCACAGTTAGCAATTACTTATTTATCTTTTCAGGGATATGCTATGTATGTTGCGAACAAATATGTATTGTATTTGTATATATATATATATATATACACACACACACACACACACATACACACACATATATGAGTACCTACAGATATCTTTTCATATGTTCCTCTATAAATAGTGGTATGCTATACATATTCTTCTTCACATTCTCATTTATGTCATAGGTTTTTTTATTGATATATAAGATCCTGACAACCTGGGCCACAAAGTGGTAGCATAACCAATTTCTAGCTAACCTTAGTGAACCATAAAGAAGCATCAGAAAGTGTCATGGTATCGCTAGGAAATTCTAAAATCTTTAATTAATTAATTAATTAATTAATTAATTTAAGATCTTTATTTTTATCCACGACTGTCAGTTGAGGTCCTATTGTGTACCAAGTACTGTATGAGGCACTTTATTCTTTCATTTAATAAAATACACTTGAGGTGAGGTTTCTTAAGTTTGTTACAGTTTTATAGATGAAGAAATTAAAGTTCAGAGAGCTTAACTGGCCTAAAGTCCCAACTAGAAAGTGACAAGAGTTGCCTGACTCCAAAGCCAACATACTCTGTAGCACACTAAATGCAGCTCTGATCTTTACAGGTCATTGTTTTTGAAATACAGTACTTTTCTCTATTTTGTATTGTGTCTAATTTGAAGTTCCATCATATAGTTATTCTCAACTACAGAAACAGACTTCGCTTTTTCATTTTCTTTCTCATTCTTCTCTACTATATAAGTTACATGTTGCTACCATTTTGGTACTGCCTTCTAGAATTCTATTCCTATAGCAGTAAAAGTAGAAAACTGTCAGGTAGAGATTTGCATATTTGGCATAATGCAGAACGAGTTACATGACAAAGGCTGACAGAACTTACGACTTACTATTTTGGAAACAAGATATACATGCTTTAAACTGGAGGGTCTTTCAGCGTTAAACCCAAACATAGTTATATTCACACTTGGAAGCACTTGGACAACTCAAGGCTGAAAATCCCATACTGTGCTTGTTGTCAACCCATTGTTTTCCCTCCTGGTAGGCTCTGGAAGTGAATATTCTACCACTTTGTGCAGTTGATGTTGAATGCTATGTCCACTAAACTGGGGTCGTCCAGGGTCACCAATCAGTACTTGAGTTCTGTGGGTCCAAAAGCAATTCTTCAGCCATTGATGAAGACTGTCTGCAAGGTCTTCATCATAAAACATATCTCCAAGCACAACAAGGTCCCACTTTTCTTGTTCCAAATCCAAAATGTTTTTGGTTAAAATGGGAAAAGGGTTCAGTTGGTTCAATTCACAATTCAGTATGATAGCCATTCCTGCAACTTTAAAAAAAGCACATAATGAATTGCTTTATGCTAGGCAGTTTTAATCCCTTATTGATTAATTTAAGTAATTTAGAAAATCTAACAATATTTTTTCCCTTTTATTGAAAGTTGTTTTTCAGGTAAAGAATATCTACCAACATAAACTATTTACTGCAATTTTCAAATATATGAGTGGGATATCCTAAAAACAAAACAAACAGTACAAAACACCTAGAAATGTGGAGGTTTCAAGGAATACTTGCTGATCTAATAACCAAGAGGTTTGGTTTATTATAGCTGTCTAGGGAAACAGGTCTTGGACTTCAGCAATCTGAGTCCCCTGTATAAAATAAGGATCTTGGGGCACCAGGGTGGCTCAGTCCATTAAGTGTCTGACTCTTGATTTCAGCTCATGTCTTGATCTCAGAGTTGTGAGATCAAGCCCTGCACTCTAGGCTCACATGCTGGGTGTGGAATCTGCTTAAGATTCTCTCTCTCCCTCTTCTTCTACCCCTCTCTACTCCCCCCCCCCAATAAATAAATAAAATAAAATAAGAATAAAAGCTAGATCCTCAGTAAAATTGAAAAATAAAAGAAAATCAGATAAAATTAAAACTGACTTGTCTCAACTTGGGTTTTAATGGAATAAAATCACCCTCAAAACACAAGGCCTATCTTCACTTGGGTTTTGGGTCAAATATATACAACCTACATATTTCAGGAAATCCCTTGCCCAGAAATTAACAGTAAGTACTCCTGGCTTGAGACACTTTGGGCTATCCGACAGACATAAATACAAATCCTCTTAAGAAATATGCACTTCAATTCAGGACCCACAGGATCTTCACAGATTATGTCTCACTGAACATAAGTTCACAATATCTGATGACAAAATACGCATGGAAATAAGCTATCATGTTGAGGCATCCATACCTATTTATCCTGGAAGAAAATAAAGATGAGCTTTAAATATTTTAAAATATGAGATCCTTACTAGGGTCTATGTCATTGGCCAAGATCCTTGATGCCCCACTCATCTTGGCAGCAATAGCTGTAGCTCCACATCCACTCCCAAGATCTAACACAGACTTTCCTTTAACAACATCAGGATTATCCAAAAGATACCTAATTTGGAAAGAAAACAAAGAACACTATCTGAGATAGAAAATCTTTTTTTTTTTTTTTTAAGCTCTATGCCCAACATAGGGGTTGAACTCATGACACTGAGATCAAAAGTCACAAGCTCTAATGACTGAGCCAACCAGGCAATCCCCCCAAAAATGTCTTTTTAAAATACTGAGCACTTATTATGATCCTGAAACAGCCAAGCACCTACAATATAGACCAACAAAATACTGTTATAATAAGGATTCAGTAAACTAGATTCAAAATTCAAAATTCAAAATTAATTGTCCATCAGAGAGTGGTATTACCTATAGCTTATGTTGAGTTATAATGACCTCTCTCTGGTAGGTACAAAGTCCAGTTCAATCAATTTGGACCAAGGCTAAACAGTTATCAAACACTGAAGATGGATGAGAAACCCTGAAATAATATATATCAACCAACACTTGACCTTACTACTGAAAAATGAAGAATATCAGGGATTATGGCAAAGTAGGGGTGTACATGGCTGTCTAAATGGAAAGCTGCTACCCATCTTTAGCTCACTGCTGCCATGTAGAAATCCTATGTTAATCAGATACTTCTGTTTTTTCAAGATCAGACATTTTTACATGAAATTTCCCAAGTTTATTTTTATTTCTTATTTTTTTTAAACTTCCCAAGTTTTAAATGTTTGCAACTGATTTTTCATTTTAAGTTTACATGTAAAAGCCAAACAAAACACATCTGTTGGTGTACCAACTTGTGACCTCTGATCCAGTCTTAAGGAATTTGATTGTATTTTTATTTGAAGTTGACAAACAATCACTTTAATAGACGTCACTGAAAATGTCAATATTTTCAAGGTATGATGTAAGTGAACATAGCTTGAAAATTTGGCAACAACCAGAAAATCAGAATTGTTTGATAACACCTAGAAAGCTTTCCGATCTTTAGGATTCTCTAAACAGCTCTACATATGCATTTATTTATTTTGCATTTAAACTAGATACAACATTAATTCTGTTAGGTCATCCCACTCCCGCAAATGAGAAGTGCTTATCCATTTAATTTTAGAGGTCAATAGGCTGAAGGTATAAGCAAGTTTAATCATTAAACAATCTAAAAGCAAAAACCAGACTGAAACGCTAAAAGCTCTTGCCTTTGTCTCAGCAGTTGTGTTTTAATAAAAAGCATAGTGTGATGTATGAGAGAATGTCCGAAAGAACATTTCTGCAGTGTGGGGGCTGGGGGGTGGGGGAAGAGGAGACCTTAACAATGTAGATTCAGGGCACACCTGGCTGGCTCAGTTTGTACAGCATGCAACTCTTGGTCTCAGGGTTGTAAGTTCAAGCCCCACAAGTGGTATAGAGCTTACGTGAAAAAAAAAAAAAGAAAATGCAGATTCAAGCCCAGAGTTCAACTGAGATGTCACTAAGTCACCAGAGAAAAGGGAATCCTTGTGGGGCCCACTCAACTCAGATCTCTTGTTTTTTGGGTAATTGAAAGAAGTGAGCCTCCAGGGAGAGACGGAGTGTGAGGCTCGAGGAGCAACATTGATGAGATTAAATTAGGAGAGCTGAAGGACTGGGGCTTTAAGAAACTGCACTGGCCATACCTTTTGAACCATGAACCAGAGAACAGTGTGAAATTTCCAGGTCATTCATTGTATCTAGGGTCTTGACAGCTGATCCTAGGGTTTCTCTTAGAGAGAGAGCTATATTTGGGGAAATACACTGATAAGCCTGCAGTATGCTTAAATTGCTCCAAATTAAGAAAACAAGAATTTGGGGGTTTCACTGTTTTTTGTTTGTTTGTTTGTTTTGTTTTGTTTTGTTTTTGTGAGGAGCAAAGAGAATGCAGAGTTGCAAGGGGCTGAAAAAGAATCTGAAGAAAAGAGGATCTGTTTGGGCCTTAAAGCTTCCCATTTCAGATAGGGAAATACCTAGACAGGGCCTGGCCTCCTGGCCAGTAGATTGCCCAGTAAGGCTCGCTGTAGGGCCACAGGTCAGCTTTTTGCCACCAGAACTTGCATCTGGGCGTCAAAAGCCGCAACTGGATTTCAGGGGTGAGGCTGCCACTGCTGGTGACTTCAGTGTTCTCTTCCAGGAAAGCTTTCATCTCGGGGTCCAAAAAGCTTCCAGTTCCTCTCCAAGGGGAATGGCCCCAGGGAAACAAGGAAAGACCATTGCTTCTCACAGCTTTCAGAAAGACACCACAGTGGTTCATGTGAAATAGTGCAAATGATCTCCAACCTAGGCTTGAAGCCATCGTCCTTTTCCAAAGCCCAGGTTCTGTCAACGTGGCTGTTGATAAGAGCTGCTGCTCCTCCAGAGGAAGGAAGGGTCTGGCTGATACAATAATCTCAACTGGAATCTGTGGGTCTCTAAAAACAGAAATAATACTGAAAATTCCAAGGTTCACTGACACTTCCAAATCCCATTACACAGGAAGAAAATATTACAGTATAAGCTCTGTAGCAGATGATTCACAAGTGCAAGCCCATTTCAGATGGAAATATTGGTGCATGAACTTAGGAAAATCCAACCTTTTAAAAGGAAGTATTTTGGGGTGCCTGGGTGGCTCAGTGGGTTAAAGCCTCTGCCTTCAGCTCAGGTCATGATCCCAGGGTCCTGGGACTGAGCCTCGCCTTGGGCTCTCTGCTCAGCAGGGAGCCTGCTTCCCTTCCTCTCTCTCTCTCTCTGCCTGCCTCTATGTCTACTTGTAATCTCTGTCAAATAAATAAATAAATCTTTTTTAAAAATTTAAAAGGAAGTATTTTCACAACAAAGGTCTTTTAATAATTTAGAACAATAAACATACAAGCATTTGATTTTGAGAAAACCTCCGGAACATCCAGTTACATAAAACTAGGTTACATAAAATAAGGTTTAAAGTTCTTACACACACACAAAATAAAGTTCTTTAACACATTCAATAAATCACTTACCTTTAAGCAGGCACTGTGAGCAAAATAAGTCTCCATCTCTGGGACGCTTAGATTCTAGCGGTGAGGTAGAGCTGTTACCAGGGCAAACACGGTTCTTGCCTTTATGAAGTCTTGCCAAGAGTTGTGGAGGTTACCAAACTATAATTGTGGACAAAGATATACAAATTATACTGAGTAAACTATATTTATGTAATGGCTGTTGTAGCATAAAACATTAATGTAATCAAAATTCAGATTTTTTTCTTAAAACTTTATGGACTTGTCATAAAAGAATATCAACTCGCAAATATCCTCCTGTAACTACCTCCGATGACTCATCTTTACCAAGCCTCGGCCGAAAAGGCTTGCTCCAATAGAAAAATGCCTTGGTAACAATAAGAAAGAATAAGAAACAGCTTAAACACAAACTACATGCCCAGTTATTTGGGACCTCTGAACTGTTCTTTATAAATGTATTAAACAGTCCTGTACCCTTCCGCCCAAATATTTACAGTAGGCGCCCCAAACTCAAACGCCTACCAGGGGGCCGGACTGGTGACCCTGAGTGGTGCCGCTGGTTATAGCAGAGATGCTGTGGCGACCTGGAGACTGTTTCTGAGCAGCGCAAAGGGGCCCGCAAACTGTTTCCAGGTAAAAAGACACGCTGCCAGATCTTCCAGTTTCTCAAGATAATCCAAGGCTTCACACATAACCCCCCACTTGTAAACAAAAGTGAGCAATTAAAATATCAGAACACAGGGCAGACTAAAACGCCTGCCAGGCCACTTGTGTACGAGCTCAGGGTAGACCTGCACTGGGTGTCATCTCCCCTTCGTGCTCTCGGAATCCCAGGGTCTCGCCTCTTCTCTCTGGATTAATTGTTAGGAGCGTTGGGTCAGCCCTTGAATCGCACGAGCCGAGGCTTGTAAACACAGCACGGCAAACAGGAGGTGATTTGGGTTTGGAACCTTAGGTCGTCTACACCGGCGCCTCCCCCTTCCACCCCAGTACCAATGGAGCATCTTTTGTGAACGTGATTTTGCGCGGGACACTGTGTACCTGTTATTAATTGTTAAGGAAAGAAGAGGGGTTAAAAGGGGTAAGTTTCCAAAGTGTTCCTGACCACGTTATTTCCCTCCGAGGAGAACGGGACTCGGTCTTAAAGGGGCAGGCACAGTCGTCCTTTTGTCCTTACCAGGATGGCCTAACAGCGGCCCAGCGAAGCGCTTGCCTTTGTGCGTCTTCCTGGCATTCTTCAGTGTCGCACCTGGTGCGCCGAGTCCCCCCACCCCCCCCCGCAGGCTGCGCGCGACTCCGGGTGCCGTACGTGGACCGCGCGCCCCGCCCTCCTTCCCAGCAGCCTCCCTCGGCCTTCTCCTACTTTTCTTAAAGCGGCAGGGCCTTCAGAAGAGGCGGAGCCCCGACCTCGCTCCGGAAGCATGGGACCATCAAACTGATTTCTGCGAGATCCAAACTGTGGAGCGTTTGCTTTTGCCAGTCACTTGTTGGAAAGGAAAAAAGTTTCTCTTCCCTTCCTCCATCCTTCAAAGCTTCTTCCAGCTGCTCTTAGAATTAAATTGACATGAAACACATCAGCCGAAGAAAACCAAATTGGATCTTGTCCCTGTGGGAAGGCCAGGGGTAGGAGAGATGCAAAAATAGAAAAGTAAAAGGTTTACATGTCACCCTGAACTAAGGAGAAGGGAGTTTGGGACTTCAAAGGGAAGGAAAGTAATGCACAGAAGATGAAAAGGTATAAATGTTTACTGGGCCGCACAGAAACAATAGGACAGGGAGAGAATTTTAACAACAGACTTGGCTGAATTCCTCCCTATCACACCTAGTTCATATTATGCTGTAATTATCCATGGAAATAGATTTCTTTTGGAGCACATCCTCTATTTATATTCTTCACATTAAAAGGCTTCCCTCCGGAGGCCTGGCTCCCAGGCCCTCCAGTTTGGGGACCCCTGAGCCACACCCCAGGACTCTACCTGCCAGTCAGGAGCAAACCTGCCTTTTGGAGTTGTGCAAATCCCTCAGAGCTGGAGAAACCTGCATGGACCCCCAAGGCCACCCCCACCTTCGGCGCCCACGGCTGCCCATTAACCCAGAGCCTGATGTCCAGCCTGATCTCATTCCTGGACTCTGCCCCAGGGAGCTCCTCTCAGCGTGGGTCGGGCTGTGGTCCCAGACTGGTGAAAGACGCACCTAGCAAGAAGGCCCTCCAGATACTGGGTGGGTGCACAGCCAGAATCGCCACACAACGCCGGCCAGCTCTAAACAGCACAGTTTCCTCCTGGGTGCCAGGTGGAATCCTGGGGTGTGGCTCTGGATTCCCCAATCTGGAGGTCTTGGGGGCCAGGCCTCTGAGGACAGAAGTCTGAAAACGTAACCTAGGGTTAGGGTTAGGGCCTAGGGGCATGGCAGGCCTGATCTGCTGGCACTGAGGCTGAGCGGGATTGCCCAGGGACTGAGTGGATGGCTGGGGTCAAAGGGGGCATCAGGCTCAGAGTTTGGAGCCAAGTGGTGTTGGTGAAGGTGGGGGTGGCCTCAGGGAGGAGTGTAAGTTTCTCCTGCTCTGAGGGTTCCATGGAGTTTCAAACGGCTGGTTTGCTCCTGGTGGCAGGTGGACTCCAAGGGTGGGGTTCAGGGGTCCCCATTTTGGAGGGTTTGGGGGCCAGATCTCTGGGCACAGAAGCCTGACAACGCAACCATACCATTAGAATTAGGGCCTAGGGGCATGACAGGCCCGATCTGCCAGAGCTGAGGTGGCATCCCCAGAGGGCAGAGTAGAGGGCGGGGCTGGCCAGCATTCTGAGGTGATCTGGGCTGGGACTGCACCTGGTGATTAGAGGGCATTCTCACAGGGTTCCCGCGGGCACCCCTGGGGACCTCGGTCGGGGCCCAGGTGACTCCCCTAAAGGCTCCTGCCATTGGAAGCGAGTTTAATGGGGGTTTCTGCCCAATTCTAATAAGCATTCTGCCCAAATTGGTACTGATTTGGGCAGAATGCTCTTGAGAATTGGCCGGTGTTGGTGGCGACTGGGGCCATGTGTGCACCCTGTGTTGGGAGGGCTTTAGCCCTTCTAGCTTCTTGCTAGGTGCGTGTTGGGTTAGGGTTAAGGTCAGGTTTAGGGTCAGGATTTAGGATCATGGTTTAGGGTCACGGGTTAGAGTTAGGGCTTAGGGATTTGCTAGTGTTAACTTATTTGCCTTTAATACAAGATGTCCACACTTAAATAAGATATTTTTTTAGAGAGTATATTATGGTGAGTAAAGGTTAGCATGTAACCCAAATAGTTACAGAGAAGAACCAAATGTTCCAAAGCAGCACTTAAGACAATTATTTCTTGACAGTTATGTTTTATGGTCAATATAATTAAAAATTGAATTCCTCTGTGACTCTTCTCCCAGAAGAATTCGCTGGCCCTGTCTTTCTGGTCTTGGCTGAAAAGCATTTTCTCAGTAGACTTCCTTAATGGGCCTTTCTGAATAGAATGGCTCTTGCAGCCCTTAGCCTGCATTACTTCCTATCTTTGTTTTATTGATTATATCCCACAGTCTTTTCAAGTTCCCAGGTGGTATTATATTTGCCCTAAGAAGATACTCCATAAATATTTATTAATTCAACAAGAATGACTTTCTTTTTAATAAAAAATATTCATGTTCTATCAGTGAATTTTTTAACCATATCAGAATATATTTGGAGAAAGCTATTGCTCCATGAATATACATCTGTCAAGGCTGTGGCTTTATTATGTCCTGTCATGCTTTCCTGAACTAGTCAGAGCGCTCATGGCCCATGTATGAAGCTCAGCCTCAAACCTTGTGGGTGAGTTCTGTGAAGGCACTGGTGGGTATTTGGGGGGCTTGCCTTGCTGGACACCACCATGTCATCTGGGGCCAGATGTTACATGAGCACCCTCCCTTTCCCTAGCTTTTTCCATCTTCCTCTACCCTCTGTCAGCATGTGGATTTCCTACCAGCCATATCTTTGCAGACAAACTCTGAGATGGCCTATGGCTTGGGACTCCATTGACATCAAAGTCTCATTATAACCAGTGTCAGAGGTTTCTGTGGCACTGACATAACTTTTGTTCCCAGAATATGCCCCATGAAGAGTCCCTGAGAGTCAGGGAGTCCAGGAAAGATAAATGGGTGATTGTGGCTCTAGCTAAAGCCACTCTGCGGGATCATGCTGGAGGCCACCTCCCATCTCAGTCTGGCTCTTTTGCTGATTTCCAATATGACCTACGAGAGTCCCTTCATTGGAGCTTCAGGCTCCTCATTTCTGAAATGAGAAAATGTTTTTAGATTTATTGATTCATTAAAGACTATGGAGTGAGATCCTAGGAAGCGCTGGGCACTCTCCAAGATAGATTCTATCTCAGGAGTTCTGACTCCCATCTTCCCTGCTCCTGTTGATTTCCCTCATTGGACACAATGGCTATTCCATGGAAATTCCCTAGGGCAACACTGGGCTAGCAAGTATCTTCAGAGTGTGCACCCAGGTTATCTGTGCCCCCAGGTCATCTGAGAAGCCATGAGCAATTCTGAACCCAAACCAAGGTTTTGGCAGTGCTACCTACTTGCACACAAACAGCAGTGCCTGAATCAGGCCTTCACTGCAACAGCTGAGCCGGCTTAGTGAGGGCCTTGCCCAAGACACTAGCCCCATGACACTATGAGGGCAGAGTGAAGTCAGGCAATGCGACAAGGGATTCTACATCAGGGTAGATGAGGCAAGGCACCGTTTCACAGCAAACATGACAAAAAAAAAAAAAACCCATTTAAATGACAGAATAGTAAGTTATTAAACGTACTCTGTATGATGGCAGTGATGGGAAAAGTGAAGGGTGGGGTCAGAAAGGGGAATGGGAGTTCTTTGAAGCAGGCTGGAGTCATCATGGGTGGGAGTGGGGTGTCTCATGGAGGAAGAGACCAGGAGACTTGTCACGGGTTACAACAGTGCTACATCAGGGTGTGCGCTCTGCCTGACCCATGGCCCCCAGGGGCATTGGGGGCATTCTGGCTCCAGAGGATTCACAAACTGCAAGTTGGCCTGAGCAGAGCCTTCGTGATATGTCTTCTTATTTCCTGGGTGTGGCTCTTTCTCTGCTTCTGGAGGCTGTTGATTCTCCTTTGGTTTTCCTCTGAGCTGCAGTATTTTGTGTGGTTTCAGGACTGTTAGTTGACACAAATTCTTCCTGAAAAGAAGTGGAATAGAAGTCATCATTGTTTCCTAACTAGACCTGAATAGATTCAATAGTAATAGCCCTTTCCCAGGCCCCTGGGCGTTCATCTGCTTGCCAACTCTGAGATTTTCAGAAACATCTTCTATTCTGAACAGGTTGAAAAAATTAGTTTGGTTTTTAAAAAAATTCAACAAAGTCACACTTCACAATCTATACAATGATCTGTGAACATTGAATGAACAAGGTTTGACAGGAAAAAGGACGAATGGGCTTTGCAATGCGGCTTGGGGCACTGTGTACTCACTGTTGCCTCTGTGTGGCCACTCTCCAGATAGCACATGGCCAAATGGGTTCCCATTTACTGGATTCAAGGGAGAAAAAGGCAAAAGAAAGTTGGTCCCTGAATTCCTTAGCTCCTAAAAACCATCCTTTAATTTATGAGCAGGATTATACATAGAGTATCTCTTAACTAGAGATTAGGGTTAGAATCAGGGTCAAGTTACATACATTAATTATGGACAGCTTTTTGTATGTCAGTCTTACCTGCCTAAGGTATTTTTAAAAAAATAAAATGGGAGAGGATATAGTCACCAAAGCACTGAGCACATTACCTGTCCCTGAAAATAGGAAAACAAACATAATTATTGTTTCATCTTAGCTGAGGACCAGGAGCTGGTCCTACAGGTACTAGGCAGGTGTCATCTGTGGCCAGCTGGCCATCTCCCGCCAACACCCACACGCAGTTCAGCACATCCTCTGCTCTGCAGCAAACGGATGGACCAGGTACAGGTGGGACTCCCTCCTGTCAGGCATGACAGGTAGCGAAGTAGGCTAGCTCACATACACATGACATGTTCTTTTGGTTCCTTGCTATCTGCCTCCACTTTCTGTCACCCTGGTCCTGAACCTTTAGCTCCTGGGAGAACTTGGGTTTTCAGATTTCTGTTGACATTTCAAACTATAGATCTGTGTTACCTTTGTTCCCTGTCTGTGGGTTGGAGATGAAAGCAGGAAAAGTCATCATAGTCTGAAAGCAACAAAAAGAAATATCAAGTGTACTCTGCCCCTGGCACCTCAGGCTTGAAAGCCATGGCCAGCTACGTACTTCATGTTCTACACAATCAGGTTTAGGGACTCACAGATGTATGTTAAATGAAATTTACTGAAAGAAATCTTGTTACAAAATTTTTGCCTTGTAGAAGACAGTTTAGGGACACCATCCCTCACCTGCCCTGTCATTTTCAGTCTGACCAATGCCTGGTCATACTGACACGTGTAGCCACACAAGCTCACAACTGTGACATCCTCCTGGAGCACTTCTGGTACCCCGCCCTCCAGTCTGGCCAACCCTGCATACCCCCAGTCCTCCTGAGTGTTCCCTGTTGTGGTGCATGTCACACAAGGCTACCATTTGTTGTCTCTCAGTCTGTCCTTTCTGCTTGGAGTAGATCTCTCTCACAGGTGCCTGGCTGGATGACAAGTGGAAGAATGGTTTCAGAATCTTTTGTCCTGGAACAGCAAGTGTCCTTCAAAACCCTGATGGGCAGGGGGAATCTCTGTCCCTCTGTGTTTCCCCAGGCTCAGTGGAACATAGTGTCCAGGACAAGGGACTTGGGAGTCCTCCCAGATGAAGTTTGTTCTATGAAGGTGGATTCCTTCCGAGATCATTATGGAACCACATTGCATGACTATTCTTGTGGGACAGAAAGCACGCTACTGTGTGGTATTCTCCTTGCACACTGTGGCTAACAAAGAAGAAACACATGGTCACACTCACAAATTTACACTTACACCTCCGTTTCTGAGCATCACTACCATGGAAACAACATGAATTCCCATTGGGCTGCAGACCTGTAGACATGCCATTCAAGGTGTACATAGAGTAGGATGGAGATGGATTTCTGGCTAAAAGGATGGAAGTCCTTGCCTCTGGGGGTGAAGAAATTAGATTTTACCCAGAAGGTGTTACATTCTACTTGAAGAAGTGAGATGATGCTAGGATCTTTGAGACCAGGGATCGGCCCAGACTTTTCTGGAAAGTCTTATGTAATGATTTTCTGTTAGGTGTTGCAGGCCATGTGATGTCTCTGACAATGACTCCACTCTTGCACTGTGGCTTGAAAGCAGCCACAGATCATCCATAACTAATGTTCCAGAACACACTTGATTGAGAGAATGCGGGGGGAGGTCCCATTTGGTCCCCGGGTGGTAGTTTTTCACACCCCAGATTTGCAACATGATGGATGATGGAGGAGAGGGCTCTTCTTTTCCAGTGGCAGAGTAGGAGTACACTGGGATCTATCTGTCTGACCCCAGCCCCTGAGCATGAAAGGATAAAAAGATGATAGTGAGATTGGGCAACAATTAAGGCCTCAGAGGGCTATCGTTATTGATAATTTTTTGGGTGAATTCCCTTACCCTTACCCCTTTTCTCTGTAGGCCTCAAGCTTCCCATAAAATGTCTGTGGTTGAATCCCATATAGGTAATTTTTGGCTGAGTTCTTCTCCATTGTCTGGCAGGTATATGTGGGTTATATACAACACAGATGCTCATCTTGTTCAGGTCAAGACCATGAGCACACTTGGGGTTCTCCTGAGGTAGCAGAGGATCTAACATGTGTGGGCTTCAGGATGAGTTCGATAGCCCTCAGCAATGTTATGGAGTATGGGCCTGGCCTAGGCCACTTCTGCAGTCATGATGGAAAAGCCTGTGGCCTGGGTAGTCCACCCCATGCTTGGCTCTGCAGGCTGAGACCCAAGCTTCCTCCCACCTCAGTGGCTGGGACCAGGTCACATGCCCATGGATGAGCCAATCCCTGGAGCCAGGGAGTGGAGCCATGGAAATTGGCACAGGTTGAAAGGACCTCTGTTGTAATGACTTTTCGAATGGTCGTGGTGGCAAGGGGGTGTCCTGCGCCCTCTTCAGGTGGTAGAGGGCAGTGCAGGACTAGGGGAGCTCAGCATTCATCCAGAAGCACTTGCTCCCTCCTGGAGCCCAGCTGAAGCCATTTCATTCTGGAAATTCAAGCTGCATAAAGCTCAATATCCTCCAGCCTCTCCAACATAGCTAAGGAACAATGAATTGAAAACAATATTGAATGACAACAGTCCCTGACCCAAACAGTGGCACTGAACTGGACCCTGGCTCTGACACAGACCCATACTCTGACCTCAACTAGCTCTCAAGACTGGCCCTGATCCCAATCCAAGACCCTAACCCTAGCCCCCAACCCAAACAATGCTCACAAGAAAAAAAAAAAGGTAGAAAATGAAAATATCCATCACTGGTGAATGAATAAGCAAAGTGTGCTGAAGGGTTTGAATTTGGGTTCAGGTTCAGATTTCAGTCAGAGTTCTAGATTAGCTTTGGGTTTAGGGTCAGGGTGAGGATTTAGAGTGAGGTTCAAGAGACCAGTTAGAGTTTAGGGCTTTAGGTTTATGATTTAGGGTTTAAGACTCAGGGCTTCTGGCATAAAGTTCAAGGTCCAATTTGGGGTTTGGGTTCATGCTGGGATTTGGGTTCAAGGTTCATGGCTCAGAGTTCTGATATAGGGTTTGGGTTCATGGTTCAGGGCTTGGGCCCAGGGCTCAGTTTCAGAGTCTAGGCTTCAGGTTCAATTTGTGTATATTGACTTTGTTTCCTACAAGTTTCTTGAATTTATTAGTTCTGTTCACCTTAAACTCAAACTGCCAGTTATTTGACCAGCAAAATGGGTTTATTTGGGAAGAGAAGAGAATGGCAATCTGGGATGAGCAAGCTATGGTCACATCACAGGCAAGTGCAAGAAACAAAGGAGAGGAACATTATTTCATGGAGAAGGAAGAAGTTGGGAGGGTTGCTTGGAAGGAAGGTCCACTGGAGAAAGGCAGGGGTTTGCAGTGATGGAGGATTCTCACCAGCCGAGCTGCGGGGATGGTGATTTCTTGTAGGAGATGAACCCTCCACCTTCCCCTGGAAGGGCCTGGAAGGGATGAGTCTCTCCGTGGGGGATTCTAATTCTGTAATGGGTGCCAGACGCCCCCTTCAAACCTCCCCTTCTGGCCTCCCCAGTCCACTTTACCGAGGCTTCCTTTCACACTTTTTCACAGTTCTAACCAGGTTGTGGTGGAGCGTTGTGGAGAATTGGAATTCCAGATCCCACTGCTTCTACTGCACTCAGGACACAGGGCCCCCTGATTTAATCCTCCCATGAGTCTCTTGCTAACATGTGGCCTCCTTCAAGGGCGAGTGGCCTCTCCACGGTGGGTGAACTGAATCTGGGAGGGCTTGGCCTCCATCCCAAAGTCTGATGTCCTCTCTGCTTCTGTGACATGCTGCTAACGTGAATGTTTGGAAGAGTCATTTACTCTGCGGTGATTTCAAATCTGCAGTAACTTGTCACAGCAGCACAAATGTCCTTTATCTGCACACTCAGACGCCCCAGCCGTCGTTTCTTTATCACATTCTTTTCACACAGGTTACTTCAGTGCATTTACCCCAAACAGTGACACTGTCCGGTGGAACCACCATGTAACCGCAAGTGAGGAAATCATGATGGTGCCCATATTTGAACCCAGACCACAGGCCCACTCCAGATGTCATCACTGGCCTGACAGTCTGAAATGTCTTCTCCATTCGGATCCAGTTTTCTTCTGGAACTTCTTCCAGGACTTTCCCTTATTTGGATAACCTTGATGGACTTAAGGAGCACAGATGGCTCCAATCTGAGTGGTATTTCTATATGGCTTATGTCACTGGGGCCATTTTCAGTGTTCATCCACATTGTGACATGCATCAGTCCTTCATTCACTTTTTCACAGTGACTAAACATAAGAATATTGACCCCTTAAAACAATTCACGTACACGATTCTCTGGCCTTCGTTGAGTTCCCACATTTGTACATTGTTCTCCAGAATTTTCTCATTCTCCCGGAGTAAGCCTGTATGCATGGAACACCATTGTCCTTTCCCCTCAGACCCTGTAGCCACATCCATCTTTGTCTCCCAGATACCTCATCTAAGTGGGTTCACACAGTATCTGTCCTTCCTTGACTGGCTGATTTCACTCAGTGTAATGACTTCCAGGTTCAACCCCTGTTGTAGCCTGAGTCAGAACTCCCTTCATTTTCAAAGGCTAAATCATGTTCCATGGTGTATAAACCACATTTTGTTTATCTAGTCATCTGTCAGTGGACACTTCGATGGCTTCCACCTTTTGGCTGTTGTGAGAAATGTTGCTCTGAATATGGGTACTCCTACTTCCAAAATTTGGGGGCATATAGGCTGCAATGGAATTCTGTGTTTAATATTTTATGGAACTGCCATATTTTCCCCCCACAAATGAATTATTTTACTTCATTCCTTCATAGGGCAGAACAATATAGGCATTTATGGATCTACCTCATTTTGTTTATCCTTTTCCCCACGGATGGACATTTGCATAGTTTCCGGTTTTTGCCTATTGTGAACACTGCTGCTATGAATATTCCTGTACATTTTTGTTTGTTTGCTTGAACCAGTGTTTTCAGTTTTGTTGTTATATATCTAGGAGTACAATTGTTGAAACATGGTAATTTTGCTTTGATGTATTTGAGTAAATGCCGAACTATTTTATATATAGACTGCACCATTTGTCACAAGTGAAGTTTAAGGGTTTCAATTTCTCAACATCCTTTTGTTATTTTTTGTTTTCTTGATCATAGTGATTCTACTTGTTTAAAATGATATAAAAATGATTTAAATCTTCATTTCCATAAAGACTAATGATGTTTAACATCTATTCATGTGCTATTCACCATTTTTTTTTTTAAAGATTTTATTTATTTATTTGACAGAGAGAAATCACAAGTAGGCAGAGAGGCAGGCAGAGAGAGAGAGAGAGGAGGAAGCAGGCTCCCTGCTGAGCAGAGAGCCCGATGCGGGACTCGATCCCAGGACCCTGAGATCATGACCTGAGCCGAAGGCAGCGGCTTAACCACTGAGCCACCCAGGCGCCCCGCTATTCACCATTTTTATGATTTCTCTGGAAAAGGATCTATCCAAGCACTTTGTCCCTTTTAAAAATGGGGTTGTCTTTTTGTTCAGTTGTAAAGGCTCTTTACATATTCTGGGTAACAGACTCTTACTAGATAAATAATGTACAAATATTTTCTTCCATTCTGGGGACTGTCTTTTCACTTTCTGGATGGTATCTTCTGATGTACAAATATTTTAAACATTTTTAACGTTCTTTTTTAGTGAGAGAGAGTGTGCAAGTGGACAGGGGCAGAGGGAGTAGGAAAGAGAATCTTAAGCAGGCCCCACACTCAGTGTGGAGCCAGACGTGGGGCTCAATCTCATGACGCTGGGATCATGATCTGAGCCAAAAATTAAGTCAGACAGTTAACCAATTGAGCCACCCAGGTGCCAGGACAGATTTTTAATTTTGAGGCTATTACTTAATCTATTTTTTTCTTTCCCTTTATGCTTTGGTGTCAGATCTAAAAGCATAGATAAATCCAAGGTTTTGAAGATTGATCCCCATTTGTTTCTTCTACAATTTATAATTTTAGCTTTTACATTTAGGCCTTTAACTTATTTTGAGTTAATGTTTATATGAGGTGTGAGGTAAGGGTCCAGTTCTATTCCTCTGTACATGGATAGCTGATTGTCTAGCACCCTTTGTTGAAAAGACTATTCTGTCCCCCCAGTGTAATGTTGTCCACCCTTGTCAAAATTCAGTGGACCATAGATGAATAGGTTCATTTCTGGGATCTCAGTTAAATCCCATTGATCTGTATGCATACTTTTAAAAAATTTTTTTTGGTAAATTTAAATTCAAACAATTACATATAATGTATTATTTGTTTTAGGGTGTATACATACCTTTATGACAGTATCACAATGTTTTATTTACTGTTGCTTTGTATTAAGATTTGAACTTTGGAAGTATGACCTTTCACCTTTGATTTTCTTTTTCAAGATGGTTTTGGCTATTTTGCGGTCCCTTAAAATTCCATATGACTATTACGATTAGCTTGTTCATTTCTTCCCAAAGGCCTTTGTGAGATTTCTTGGGAACACATTGAATTTCCACATTGCTTTGTGTAATATTGCCATCTTATCAATAGTATGTCTTTTCACCACCATGGGGTGTCCTCAGATTTATGTTTCCCTTACTTTCTTTCAGCAATATGTTGTAATTTTTAGTGTATATGACATACACCTTCATTACATTTATTCCTAAGTATTTTGTCAATGTTGATATTTCCTAAAATGGAATTATTTTCTTAAATTCCTTTTTGGATGATTCACGGCTAGTGTATACAAATAAGAGAGATTTTTGTGTATTGATATTTTGTCCCATAATTTTGTGGAGCTAGTTGTAATATTTTTTTTGTTGATTCTTTAGGAAGTGCTCTATATAAGATGATGCCATCTCTGGTCTCTGAATAGACCTAGTTCTACTGTTTCCTTTCACATATGGATTCCTTATTTCTTGCCTTATTGTTCTGGGTAGAACTTTCAGTACAATACTGAGCAAGGAGTGAAAGTCAGCATGTTGGACTTGTTTGTGATTTCAGAGTAGAGCTGTCAGTCTTATTGAGCATGACATTTGATTAGGGTTAGGGTTAGGGCTTAGGGTTAGGGTCTCCCTGTCCTCTGCTGTACAGAGCCCATATTTCTCTGGTAACTGACAGAGTGATCTTTTCAGAACAAAACCTTTGATCCTCTCTGTGACCTGCTCCCCAGCTGCCTGTCGTCTCCAGCCTTACCTCTCTTGCCATATCCTCCCTACCCCTGTGGGCCTCCCAGATGTGTGGTCATCCCCATGTGCCTTGGGCCTGACTCCATGCCTTTATATTCTCCTGCCCTCTGCCACGAGCAGTCTTCTCTCCCACTGCTTCATGTCTGGCTTGTTCCCCTGTTGGCTGGACCTGGACTTGCCCCCCACCACAGCCTCAGTGACCTGACTCATATCTGCTGGGTGTGTGTGGCCTTGTTTTCTATTTAAATGTAGTGCCCACTTTCCCCATGTGAGCGATTTACTAAGCTGCCAGGTATGGGGCAGGCACAGGGAAGTAGCCTTAGTGCCTGTGTGAAAAAATCAGTCTCAGGGTGCCTGGGTGGCTCACTCATTAAGCATCTGCCTTCAGCTCAGGTCATGATCCCATGGTCCTGGGATCGAACCCCAGCGTGTTGGGCTCCCTGCTCAGCGGGGAGCATGCATCACCCTTTCCCACTCCCCCTACTTGTTTTCCCTCTCTAGATGTCTCTCTCTGTGTCAAATAAATAAAGCCTTAAAAAAATCAGTCTCAGAGGGGCTCACCACCCTTGCTGACATTGGGGAAGCTGCTGTCCTCACAGGTAGTCCCCTCAGAGAGAAAAGACTTCCAACTTCTTGGGGCCAGGGCGATGTAGACCTGGACCTGGAAGCTTACACTCTTGGATTCTCGGCTGGGACCTAAGCAAGCCCCCTCTTCTTCTAGCAGTTCTCTTTTCCCTTCCCTGCCCATGGGCTGGACCTGATTCCTGATCTGGGAGAGTTTGGGGGTGACTGCTCCTAGGAATAGCAATGGTTGACTGATGGACCTTGTCAGCAAGAGGCCCAGTAGCCTTCAAGGGAGGACTTTGTCGGGGTAGAGACAGCTCTGTGGGGGCCAGTGACAGGGTTTGCCTGGGAGCTCGGCACAGGGTGAGTGTTCCTGGCTCTAGCATGCTGACTGTGGGGTTGGTTTCCCCCTTCTGAAGCCTCAGGCTCCCCTTTGTATGTTGGGGTGCCGATAGCCCCCATCTCTGAGAGCATAGGTAGGGAGGCCCCACAAGGAGACTTGCTTGGGACAGGCTGAGAGAGCGGCTATAGCTTAAAACAGCCCTGTGCCTACCCCCTTGAAGAAGGTACACACTTCCATGGCCCCCAGCTCTGGGGTTCTGACACCAGCCTCTGACAGTGATCCTTCTCCCACCTTGTCCCTTGTCCCTGTAGACAGGAGGTCTTCCTGGAACTGTTTCTGCAGAGGGCAGAGAAGCCCATCATGGTGGGACAGAGGGTCACCTACTAGGTCATCACCGACCAGCAGGCTGCAGGGCCCATGTGCCCCTCCTAGGAAGTCTGGAGGGTGGTGGTCCTCAAGGTCCCTGGTCCCCATACTGGCAAGATGTGTCCATGAAATGCATGGCCATGTTCAGCCTCTTCTGTGAGTGGCACTTTCTCCATGAGGTGAATGACCTGGTGTGTGGGGATGTGGACATAAAGTTTTGTGACCATGTGGGCATGGAGATCCTTTCTCCCCTCTTTGGCGCCCTGCACTGCAATTTCCACTGGGTGTTTCATGAAGACTTCAGCTACCAGCACTGGTCACAGTTCCAAGCTCACATCCTCAGGGACCAGGATGATGTCTACTACATGGGAGACTTTTTTGGGGGATTGGTGGTAAAGGTTCACTGACTGACTTTGGCCTGTCACCTGATGATGGAGGTCGACCTGGCTAGTGGGATTGAGGTTGTGTGGCATGACGAGAGCCACTTGAACAGGTACCTGCTGGACCACAAGCCCACCAAGGTGCTATCCCCGGAGTACCTGTGGGACCTGCGGTGGCTGGGCTGCCCTCCCTACCCTTCATGAAGAAGCTGAAATTTGAGCTGTGCCCAAGAATCATCAGGACATCTGGGACTCATGAAGAGTTGTACCAGGAAGACCTGTGGGACCCATGGTGGCTGGGCTGCCCTCCCCTACCTTCATGAAGAAGCTGAGATTCAGGCCATGCCCAAGAATCACTAGGACATCTGGGACTCATGAGGAGCTGTCCCCATCTCCATCAGGGGGTGCTGTCCTGAGCAGAGCTGTCAGAGCAGGTTCCTACTTCTGTCCCTTCGAGAGAGACCATGGAGCCCAGCCCTGCCCACACGGGCATGTCCAGGGCCCCCACCTGCACCCGCACACAGGAGGCCTGCCTGGGGACAAAAGGTTCTCTCTTGGTGGTCTACATTTTGATAACTTCTGGGTCATTTGCAGCTGTGAATGGCTCCAGTTTTATGTTGGATGATTTCTGTGTCAATGCTGAGCAACCATCCTTAAAAAGAACAACCACATCGGGCTCTCTGCTCAGCAGGGAGCCTGCTTCCTCCTCTCTCTGACTGCCTCTCTGCCTACTTGTAATCTCTGTCTGTCAAATAAATAAATAAAATCTTAAAAAAAAAAAAGAACAATCAAGGGAAAAGGCTTTCTTCCTGGTTCTAGACCGACACCGCCTGGTGGGGCTGGGAGTGGTCCTACAGTGGCTGTGGAGTCAGGATGGCTTCTGCTTGGGTCTTCCCTCCCAGTCCTTGCACCTTGCCATGGCCATGGGGCTTCAGGGGTAGAGGTGCACCGAGCCACCTCTCAGACCTTCAGTCCCCTGACTGCCAGAGGCCTTGGCTGTGGTTGTTAGCTCAGCCTCCAAAGGCATGGAGCCCTCTGAGTTATGTATGGTTTCTGCCTTGGTTTTATTTTTTATTTTTTAATTTAATTTAATTTTTAAAATTTAAATTCATTAGCCAACATATAGTACATCAGTAGATTTTAATGTAGTGTTCAGTGATTCCTTAGTTGCCTGTAACACCCAGTGCTCTTTACAACATATGACCTCCTTAATACCTGTCACCCAGATACCCCATATCCCCATTCCCCTCCCTTCTGTAACCCTCATTTTGGGTCCCCAAGTCCAGAGTCTCTCATGGTTTGTCTCCCTCTCTGATTTCTTCCCATCAGTTTTCCTTCCCTTCCCCTGTGGTCTTCCGCTCTATTCCTTATGTTCCATGTATGAGAGAAACCATATGATTATTGTCTTTCTCTGCTTGACTTATTTTGTCAGTGTAATCCCCTCCAGTTCCATCGATGTCGATGCAAATGGTGGGTATTCATCCTTTCTGATGGCTGAAGAATATTCCCTTGTATATATGGACCACATCTTCTTTATCCATTCATCCGTTGAAGGACATCTGGGCTCTTTCCACAATTTGGCTCTTGTGGACATTGCTGCTATGAATATTGGGGTGCAGGTGACCCTTCTTTCACTACATCTTTATCATCAGGGTAAATACTTGTAGCTGTAGTTTCAACTTCTTAAGGAAACTCCATACTATTTTCCAGAATGACTGCACCAGCTTGCATTCCCAACCATATACCAACGGTATAAAAAGTTTCCCTTTTCTTCACAACCTTGCCAACACTTGTTTCCTGTCTTGTTAACTTTAGGCATTCTAACTGGTGTAAGGGGTTATCACATTATAGTTTTGATTTGTATTTCTCTCATGTTGAACAATTTTTTATGTGTCTGTTATGAACCTCCTCAGTCTCCTCTACTCCCCTCATTTTCCTTCTCAGCCTGAAGATCAGTTCCATCCTGATGCCAGGAATATACCCTGGGGGTCTTGGCCTCACCTACCCCATGTGTCCTGTCCATGTCAGGTGCCTGCACACCTCCATCAGCTGGCCACCTGCTCCTCTCACAGATGTCCCCATCTCAGGAGAGGGAAACACCAAGTCCAGACCCTTGGATTCCTCTGTGACTTGTTGCTTTCCAACAGCTCTCCCAGTAGTGAGGTGGCTACTGGAGGACATTCAATGTCCAAAGCATATAAAGGTGTATGTGAGTTTCTGCTGCCGGGCAATGGGTAAGAGTTGGTGCAAATAGAAACCAAGCAGAATCACTGGAAGAAAGGCAGAGTGATGAGGAGCTTTAGAGAAGAAGGGCCTGGAAGCTCTGACCTATTCCCAAGCCCCTGGGACACTGCATGCATGGGCTGGGTGCCTGCTCAGGGCCGACCTGAGAAGGCCTTAGGCTCTGCCCTCTGGTGATTGTCAGACTAGGCAAGTAGAAAGTGAAAGCCAAGGCAGAGTTTTAAGAGGCCTGGCTGGTGCTGAAAGTGCATCCCGACATCTACAAACCCAGAGGCCTCCTCCCCATCTGTAAAGACTAGAAGTTGTGTGTGTGTGTGTGTGTGTGTGTGTTTCGGAAAGAGCGCAGTTTCCAAATGTTTAAGGAAAACTCACCCAGTCAACAGTTGACCACTACTTTCACAGGCCAGACACTTTCGTGGTCACACACGACAAGGGATACAGATTTGACAAAATCAGTTCAGAAATGTCACTAAGCCAACAGCAGAGCTGCATTGAGAAGAACGGCAGCAGTGAACCCTGGGGACAGAAAGAACTGGTATTTGACTTGCTACATTACATTATTCACAGTGTTCCAGATCCAAAGGCAGAGAGATGAGTGGTGGTGACACAGGAAAGGAATATATTTCAGTACAGCTGACACTGGAAGGCAAAGGACTGGCATGGTCTCAAGGTGTTGAAAACACTCCTGGGGGGGGGGGGCACTTGGGTGGCTCAGTGGGTTGGTTAAGCCTCTGCCTTCAGCTCAGGTCATGATCTCAGGGTTCTGGGATCGAGCCCCGCATCGGGCTCTCTGCTCAGCAGGGAGCCTGCTTCCTCCTCTCTCTCTGCCTGCCTCTCTGCCTACTTGTGATCTCTATTTGCCAAATAAATAAATAAAATCTTTGAAAAAAAAAAACAAAACACTCCTGGGCTTTTATATGCAGAAAATATAGGAAGAAGGCCAATGGGCAGGTTCAGGGGGTCAGTAAATTTCAGGTCAATCATTGTCTTGGGGTCCATCACAAGCAGGGCCTTGCTGGTGTCAGGCAGTGGTTAGTGCTTGAGGGGTCATTTTGGTGCCTGCTGGGGCTTTGACTTAACAGATGAGCCTGAAGGAGGGACGTCATCAGTTAGGAAGTACAGATGAACGTTAGAGTGGAGGTGGGTAAAGGCCTCTTTCACTCCAAGAGCAGGGGAGCTCCGAGCCTCTACTACATACCTTGCCCTGCTCATCTCTTCCAGCTGCCTGGTCCTGAGTTCAGTCTTTTTAATGAACTGGTCATCTAGTAAGTAATGTGTTTCTCTGAGTTCCCTGAGCCCCTTGAGCAGACTATTTAAACATGAGGAGGAGGTTTTGGGGCCCTCCAATGTAGCCATAGTTCAGAAACATGGGTGACCTCTCTGCCCAGCCATTGGCTGACCACTAAGTTAACAGCACAGGGATTCAGTGGCCACTCACAGCAAAGAACACAGATTTGTCAAAGTTAGTTTAGAAAAATCACTAATCTCCCTGACTCCCCCAGCCATGCTCAGCCCTTTGCTGCTTCCCAGCAGAGGGTGGCAGTTTTAACCAAGGTCAGAAGAAGGGATGGCTTTTCCTGACTCCACCTGCGCCCTGTCCCCACCCCACCTTCCCGCCCAGGGCTGTAAGAGAGGAAAGTTTCTTCTACTCGTCTTAAGGACCCTGGCTGTGTCTGGAAATTGACAAAGACAGATGAACAGGAGAAAAGCTGGTAAAGTGTATTGATTTTTTTGTGGGAGCCTCACAAGAACGTGGAGACCAGCAGAGGCAACTGGAGAAGACAGGTCTACATTTTAGGCAAAGAAGCAATAAATGTGTAAAGAATTGAGAGACACAGAAGTTTGAGCTAGGGCTGATAAGTGGTAAAAAAGTAACTAGGAAGATAAAGGTTAGTTTAACCAGTTTTGTTCCTCTAGCCTTGAGTCTGGTGATAAGCATGTCCTCCCTGTGGTCTGGGGAAATAAAGTGCCACATTAGAGTATTCCGACCTACTTCAGGGAAGAAGGGCTGATGGCTGGCGACCAGAGGGACCTTCCTGCTTCTGCTCTTTGGAAAATTCTTTCAGTTTCTATATTTAATTTGCCAAGGTGGTGCCATATTTGGAATAGTGTGTCCTGACCCTCATTGGCCTGGTGCTATACTCCATCTCCTCCTAGTATCCAGGACATTGAATGTGCTGCCCTGGAGACCTCCCAGCCCTGGGGCAGCCCCTTGTCCAGGGAGGTACCTGCCTCCAGGGGAGGGTTGCCTAGGACTTCCCACTTGGGTGCCCTGTTGCTAAGGGTGGCAGCCCCTCCTCGGGGAGATTGGGTGAGACATTGCAGATCTTACTTCAAGAAACTGACTTCATTTCCTGCAAATGTCTACCCAGTAGTGGAATCCTACAGGAGTTCTATTTTTCATATTTGGGGGAAACTCCATACTTTTCCCAGCATGGCTGTGCCAACCAAGGTCAGTTTTGGATGATTTTACCTCAAGAACCTCTCCAGCAGTGAACAATGAGAACATTTTCAAGGCCTTGCAATGTATGCTAACCATAGGAACAAACTGGTAACTCAGAAACTATTGAAATGAAGAACTGGTTCTCCTTCTTCCATTTCTGGCTAGCTTGCTGGTCTGTGGCTCGATCCCACATTAGGCAGCTGGAAGGTTGACTTCCCAGGTTGGCTGTCACTGAGATGGCTACTGTTTCCAGAAATTCTTTAGGGGTATGGCTGGGTTTCCCCACCTGTGCACAGATCAAATTGGCAACCTCTGACAGTGGAGCCACAGGTCCTCCAGGCATGGTCCCTCCCCCATCCCCCACTGGAGCCATCACACTGAAGGTTTAGGCAGATGGGACCTCCCCCTAGGCAAAGCCACCCGAGATTCTCACTGTCACTACCTGACCTTCAGATGTTCCTCAGTTACTCCTGTGCCTCTGGTGTCTTCCTGGAACCCTGACCTGGCAGTTTTTGGACAGTTCGTCCAGCAGTACCCTCACTTTCTAGGATTTACTGGAATCTGCAGTGTATCCTGCTGCTCCACCTGGATCAGTTTTGGGAGAAACATCATCTGGGCCATCTGAGGACCCAAGACCATGGGCCTGTGGTCTGGAGGGGTTCTGAGCAGAGCTGGTGAGATGGGAGGGCTGCAAGGCACAGAGGCAGGTTTCCGGAAAGCTGTCTGGGGTCCCTGGCATTCTACCAATTTTGAATCAAAGCCCTGAGATCTTTAAAATATCAGCAATGTTACAACGTGGGCCAGAAAATCACATGTCTCTGTGTGCCCAACACCACCTAAACTACTGGCCATTTCTTGCACTTGAGCTGAGTACAAAGGATTGGGACTAGGAGCTTGAGGAGAGGTTCTGGGACAGATTTTGTGTTTGGGGACATAGGCCATCCAGACAAGCTTGTCTGAGCCCCAGAAGGTGGCCTGTGTGGAGACCCCAGCTGCAGACACTGCTGTCCGCTGATGCCCCCTCAGTCCGTCCCTGTGCACCTGCTGCTGGGGGAGGGCCTGCCCCTTCCTCTCTACTGGAGGGCTCTCTCCTACACCAGTCATGCCCTTCCTCTGCCAGTCACTGCCAGCCTGAAGCCTGGGAGGGTGGATACCCCAACCACCTCCAGTCCTGGGGACAGATCCAGTGCGGGTGGGACATGGTCTCCCAGCAGGCCTGAGTGCCAGGCTCCCACAGTGCTCACTCTTCTCCTGGGTACTCACTACCATGTCATCCCTCAGGCTTCCTGGGCCCTACTCCTCCTCTGCTCAGGCACCACTCTCAGCCCAGGCTCCACATACTGGGACTGGGAGTGGGTTGTCTGGACCTTCTGGACTCGCACTTCCATGCCGATGACATGGGCACAGGCTGGCCTCACAGACTCATCAGAGGAGACTCAATGCAGGAAGATGCAGGTCACTTCAAGGGAGATGCCGGGTGACCTAGAGGGAACACACAGGTCTTACACAAAACATAGGGCTCATGGAGCCCAGTGTGGGGTGTGGGCACCCAGCCAAGGGGCATGGGGAATCCTGGTGAGGGTGGCCCTAGTGGGGGTAGTGGAGACCACAGAAGGTCCACAGAAAAGGCAGGAGACAAAGAAGATGACAGGACAGAGCTTCCCAAGGAGGTCGATAGAAGAGTCAGAGGATCACAGAGACCCTTGGGAAAACTCGGAGGCCCTGGAGATGGTGGCTGAAACAGTCATTTGGTCAGAAAAGTTGTGTCACAAACCCTCAGTTGACACTGGATGATTGACTCTTTGTTGCTTCTAGGAATCAGGGCCTATGGGCCATTAGCACTCACACTGCATGAAGTCTAGAATATATTTACTTTTCATCACTTTTCAGGACTAGATTTTTCTAGAGGAAGTGCTAAGCATGGGTCTCTCCATTCTTTTCTTTGTGCAACCAGCCTCTGTTTTCAGGAGTAGATTTCTGGTGCTCATCACTACTGCTAGCCCTGAGGACTGTTCCCTGTCACCTCCCACAGTGGACATGACCATGTGGGTTGGGGGGAGTGCTCACTGATGAAGTCTCAGTGCTCAGTACAGGGCAGGGACCCCAGATCTTCTGCTGAATGAGGGAGGGCATGAGGGAGGAAGTGGAGGAAGGGTAAGGAGGAAGGGAGGGGAAGGAGGAAGGGAGAGATGGGGGAGGCAGGGGGGGAGGATAAGAGTGAGGGAGGGGAGATGGGAGGTAAGGAAGGAGGGTGGGAGGGAGGGAGAGAAGAGAGAGAGGGAGGGAGGGCGGGAGGGAGAGAGGAGAAGGAGAGAGGGAGGATGAGAGGGAGGGAGTGAGGGGAAGAAGGGAGGAGGGATGGGAGGGGGACAGAGAGGGTGATGGAGTGGGGGAGGGAAGGGAGGGTGGAGGTGAAGGAGAGAGGGGTAATGAAGGAGACAGTGAATAAATGAGGTAGGGAAGGAGTGAGTGAAAGAACAGAAGTCTGGTTCATACATCAGGAGCCATCATCTGGGGTGAAATCCGAGGGCATCACAGCCTGCGCCCTGGGTGGTGGCTCAGGGCACATCCCTCTGTCCTCCCAGTGCTGACCTTCCTTCTCCTTGGCCCTCCTGTCACCCTGGATCCTCTCCACTTCCTCAAACAATTCTGAACGTTCCTAGGAGCAGGGTGGCAGGAGAGGGGTCTCAGGAGGGGCTTCCTGGATCCTGTGCCTGGATGACCCTGGGACAGTAGCTACAGGACATTCTCTCATGAGGACTGGGACCGTGGATCCCATCCATCTCCTTGAGCGCTAGCGCTGTTCCATCCCTGCTCTCTCCACCATCGCTGTGCTGAACACTGCTGACAATACATCTGTGAAAAATGGTGCCAGAGTTTCTGGGGCTGAGTCTGAGGTCGAGCACTGCTAGGTGATGGGTGCACCTGTGGCCTGGGATGGGTGCTGCTCACTGTTCTCCCAGACAGGGGTGCCCGTCACCCTTCTCTACAGGGGAACTGTATTGGACCTCTGGTTCTTCACCTTCTCCCCAGGGTTGCCGGTCCCCACACCAGACACCTGCTACTCTGAGGGTGACCAGCACTGCCTTCATAGGGTTTCCTTGGCCAGAGTCCTCCCCTGGGAGCTCCTGCATCTCTGACACATACTCCCCACATGCCTATTCCCCCTGGGCTGGCATACATTTGATCTCTGTCCCTGTGGGACCCCGTGACTTACAGCCTGGTTTGGAACAGAGTCAGGTGAAACTTTTCTCTGGCCTTGGGTTGTGAGTGATGTGTTTGCCCTCTGTGGTGTGTCTTCCAGCTTTCTGCATTTCCCTGGTTTCTGTGTGGGCCACAGGAGGAACCAGCCATGTCCTGTCTGGGGTCAGGCTATGGTGTCCCAGCAGGAACAAGGGTCTTGACTCCGAGATTGTGTTTATAATTCCTAAAGGGGCCTCTATAATTATATCTCATCTGTAATCCATTGGGGGTTTCAATATCGAATACAGAAAATTCTATGTCACAGAAAATAACACAGAAAAAAAAAAAAAAGAGTCCCCTTTGAAAATAGGTGGACAGACACAAAGGCACATAAAGTGTGATTCCACATACAGAAACATCCAGAACAGGTAGAGGAACAGAGAGAGAAAGCGGCTTAGCAGTTGTGAGAGGCCAGGCTGGAGGATAAATGGGCAGGGAGGGCTTTGGGTTCAGGGTCTCCTTTGGGTAAGGAGATATCCTGTAGCGATGTTCTATGGTGTGGTGGCACAGCGTTGGGAATGTACTTAATGCTTGTGACGTGTTGAAGTGAAAACAAGTAATTTTATTTAAAACAGATGATAAACAGTATGCAGACCATGAAAAGATAAAATAAGTTAATATGCACCAGAAGGAAAGAATATACAGGTAGGGGATGAAGCATTACTACAGGCCGTAAGGGTCGGGGGACTAGAACAAGGAATAATTGTATGAGGAGCAGGGCTGTGGGCTCTGGATATGGCTCTTGGAGGGCCCCCCACCCCCCGGAGCAGGAGTAGGGGCAGGGGTTGAGATAGGGACAGGGACAGGAGCCAGAACAGATGCAAGAGCAGGAGCACAGACTGGGGCAGGGGAAGGGGGAGTGGCTCTGGCAGGGGCAGGGACAGGAGCAGGGGTAGGAGTGGGGGCTGGAGCAGGGGAAGGGGCAGGGACATGGGGCAGGGGCATCAGGACCCTTGACAAGAACCCAGACCCAGAGCGGAGGTGAGGAGACAGGCTAGGCTGACAGCCAAGCATCCCCAAGGGGCCAAGGGGGGTTGCCAGGGCACTGGGAGAGGACAGGGCCTGGGTCTGGTGTCCATCCTGGGCTACTGGAAGTAGGAAGAAATACCCCCCCCCCCCACTGACCACCACCAAGTCCAGACGGAGTTACAGCACAAAAGTCCTCAGCTTACTATTTTGTCAATTGGGCTTTAGAGATGGGGTGTCCCTAGTGTCCTACAGGCTTGTAGAAAATTCTGTTGGCCTTAGATCTTCATCCCTGACCCACTGTGCTCCCAGTCCTGGGAAATGCTTTATACTCCCTTGAGGTCCTTCTGAGCAGAGAACAGCCTGTGGGTTTGGGGGCCTGATGACCTGGGTTTGCAGAATGTGGCAGAGCATTGGACCACTGGTCTAGGAAATAAGGCCAGGGCCCTCCAGTTGCAGCCTCAAGGTCTCCATTTGGAAGAGGTTCCAGAGTCAGTGTTCTGGTCAGGGTGAGGAGGCCTTAGGAAGGAACCAAGCACCAGGACAGGAGAGGGAAATGGGGAGAAGGTGGGTTTCTGAGGTATCTCACATTGCCCCCAGAACCCCCAGGTCCTGCTCCTGGGGGACACACAGAGAAGACAGAGACAGAGAATGAACACAAGAGAGGAAACCAGGAGAAGTCACAGACTTTCTTCAATCGGGTTGGAAACAACATCCTATCATTTTGCTCCATTCTATTCCTTAGGGCACAATCACACAGGCCATCCATGCTGGAGGGGAGAGAATTCCACAGGTATATGTGACCAGGATTCAGGAATGCCAGGAGCCACTGTGGGGACTTCCCAGCACATGAGCACAGATGAGGCCCTGGGACTGGGCCTAAACCTGATGGGAGCCCCTGGAAGTCTGTGTCACAATTGAACAAAGTCAGAATCAGTTCACTGCAACCTTCCCACAGGGGCTGGGAGACAGGCAGGAGGAGGGTGGCTTTTCCTGGACCCCAGAGCAGACCCAGGCCCCTCTGAGCTGTGTTCTATGCTTTGCCCAGCCCCCAACTCATCCTTGCATTGCCACGTGCATGTCCCAGCCCCTTGTGATAGCAAGAACATATGTAGAGGTCCTACCCCTGATGTTGTCCCTAGAAGTAGGAGCTAGAAGACCCCACTGTGCATATGGGGAGCATGGAGAGGCCCTGAGAGACACAGGGTCTGTCCAGGGTCACAGTCCTGGGCTTGAGCAGGAGCCTGGTCTGAACCCATCTCTGTGTTCTCACAACGAGGACACCATCCACACCCACGCCTTGCAGGGACTGTAGCTAGGCTGTGTGGGTGTCACTGTACAAACAGAGCATGGGGTAGATGGTGAGCATTGAGCAGCTGGGGGAGGAGAGCCCTCAGGGGGCTCTGATATGTGGAGGAATTCCAGTAAGGGGTCCTCAGGAAGAGGTGACCTCACTTCCCTGACAACAGAGCCTAACAGAATTTGGAACCCAGGTAACCAGGCACCCACATTCCAGAGACAGCCCCCTACCCAGCTCATTTTGTTGGAGATCCTCAAAAGAAGAACATGTTTGAGTGTTGCATCCCAAAGTCTAGAGGCTGCAGTCAGAGGAAACCACACCCTGCAAACACTTTGCCTTCCTGGGGATCTCATATCAGGGCTCCCTGACATCTCTGGTTATTTGGCTGGAAGTACAAAAAGGTAACACCATGAGGCCCAGAGCCAGTAGTGTGGTTGCAGGGTTGTAGCTCTGTTTTCAACTTCTTGAGGAACGTCCACACTGCTTTCCAGGATGGCTTCACCAGCTTGCATCCCCATCAACAGTGTAGGAGGGTTCCCCTTTCTCCACATCCTCGCCAACACCTGTCATTTCCTGACTTGTTCATTTTAGCCATTCTGACTGGTGTAAGGTGGTTTCTCATTATGGATTTGATTTGTATTTTCCTGATGTTGAGGGATGTTGAGCACTTTTTAATGTGTCTATTGGCCATTTGATGTCTTCTTTAGAGAAATGTCTGTTCATGTCTTTGGACTATTTTTTTTTTAATTTTTAATTTTTAATTTTTTAAAAACATATAAGGTATTTTTATCCCCAGGGGTACAGGTCTGTGAATCGCCAGGTTTACACACTTCACAGCACTCACCATAGCACATACCCTCCCCAATGTCCATAATCCCACCCCCCTTCTCCCAGCCCCCCTCCCCCCAGCAACCCTCAGTTTGTTCTGTGAGATTAAGAGTCACTTATGGTTTGTCTCCCTCCCAATCCCATCTTGTTTCATTTATTCTTCTCGTACCCACTTAAGCCCCCATGTTGCATCACCACTTGCTCATATCAGGGAGATCATATGATAGTTGTCTTTCTCTGCTTGACTTATTTCGCTAAGCATGATACCCTCTAGTTCCATCCATGTTGTCTCAAATGGCAAGATTTCATTTTTTTTATGGCTGCATAGTATTCCATTGTGTATATATACCAAAAGAAAAATCTTTTTTATTGCTTATTTTAATTCTAGTCGCGTTAACATACAGTGTTATATTAGTTTCAGGTGTACAATAGCGTGAGTCAGTAATTCTATACATTATGTATATAAGTGTACTCTTAGTCCCCTTCATCTATTTCATTCATCCCTCCATCCACTTCCCCTTTGGTAATCATCAGTTTGTTCTCTTTTGTTAAGAATTTGTATTTTGGTTTGTCTCATTTTTCTTACTTATGTATGTTTGTTTCTTTAATTCTACACAAGAGTGACATCTTATGGTATTGTCTTTCTCTGACTAATTTCTGTTAGGATAATCCTCTCTAGATCCATCTGTGTGGCTGCAAATGGCAAGATTTCATTATTTTTATGGCTGAGTAATATTCCACTGTGTGTGTGTGTGTGTGTGTGTGTACACATCTCTCATCTCATTTAACAATTTTGCACTTTATCAGTGGACACTTGAGTTGCTTCCATATTGTGATCTTGTAAATAATGCTGGAAGAAACATAGGGGTGCATGTATTCTTTTATTGTTATTGTTTTTGTGTGCTTTGGGTAAATACCCAGTAGTGTGGTATCCTAGGGTAGCTCTATTTGTAACGTTTTGAGGACCCTCCATACTGTTGTCCAGAGTGGCTTCCGCAGGATGCTTTTCCACCAATAGCACATGAGGGTTCCCCCTTTTCCACACCCTCCCAGCACCTGTTGTTCCTTGTGTTGTTGATGGGAGCCATCCTGGCAGTATGTGGTGTTATCTCATTATACTTTTGATTTGCATTTTCCTGGGCTTGGGTGATGGTGAATATGTTTTCATGGGACCATTGGCCATCTGTATTTCTTCTTTGGAGAAATGTCTGTTCATGTCTTCTGACTATTTTTTAATTGGATTATTTGTTTTTTTGGTGTTGAATTGTATCCACTCCATATGTTTTGGACACTATCCCTTTACTGCATAGAATATTTGCAAGTATCTTCTCCCTTTCAGTAGGTTGTTTTATTATTATTACTTCTTTCTTGTTCTTCTGCTGTGTGGAAATTTTTTATTTTGTTATAGTCCCAGTAGTTTATTTTTGCTTTTATTTCCTTTGCCTCAGGAGACAGTCTAGAAAAATGTTGCTTTGGTCCATGTCCAGAAGTTACTGATTATTATGGTTTCAGGTCTTCCACTGAGGTCTTGAAATTGTTTTGAGTTTATGTGTCTGTATGGTGTAAGAAGCAGAGTAATTTCAGATTGAACCTGCCATGATCCCAGATCCTAACCCTAGGTTGGTGTTCTCAAGGACCACGCCCAGAGGCCTGACTCCAAATCCCCAGGGAATTTTCCTCTGAGCTGCAGTATTTTGTGTGGATTCAGGGCTGTGGCCTGCTGGCCACCTCCCCAACCCCTGACACCCACACCCAGCTCAGCACATCCTCTGCTGTGCTCAAGGGCAGCAAATGGACAGACCGGGTGCAGCTGGGACTCCCTCCTGTCAGGCATGGATTGCTTCCAACTGGTAGAGAAGCGGGCCAGCTCATATACACCTGATGTATTCTTTTCATTCCTTGCTATCTGCCTCCCCTTTCTATCACCCTGGTCCTGAGCCTTTAGATCCTTGGAGAACTTGGGTTTGCAGATTTCTGTTGAAATTTTGAAGTGTAGATCTGTGCTGCCTTTGTTCCCTGTCCTTGGGTCAGAGATGAAGGCAGGAAAAATTATCATAGTCTGAAAGCAACAAAGAGAAATATCAAGTGCGCTCTGCCCCCAGAACCTCAGACTTGAAAACAATGGCCAACTACATACTTCAAGTTCTATACAATCAGCTTTAGGGACTCACAGATGCATGTGAAATGGAATTGTACTGAAAGAAATCTTGTTACTGAACTTTTGCCTTGCAGAAGACAGTTTAGGGACACCGCCCCTCACCCGCCCTGACATTTCCACTCACTGACACGTGTAGCCACAAAAGGGCATGATTGTGTCATCCTCCTGGAGCATTCCCAGCCCCGGCCCTGGGTCTGGCCAACCCTGCACATCCCCAGTCCTCCTGAGTGTCCGCTGTCATGGCACTTGTCACACAAGGCTGTCATTTGTTATCTCTTGGTCTGTCCTTTCTGCTTGAAGTAGATCTGTCTCACAGATAGGTGGCTAGATGGCAAGTAGGTGAATGGTTTCAGGATCTTTTGTCCTGGAATAGCAGGCATCCTTCAAAACCCTGATGGGCAGGGGGAGTCTCTGTCCCTCTGTGTTCCACCAGCCTCAGTAGAACACAGTGTCCTGGACAAGGGACTTGGGAGTCCTCCCAGATGAAGTTTTTTCTATGAAGGTGGCTTCCTTCTGAGATCATTATGGAACACCTTGTGTGGCTGTTCCTGTGGGACAGGCTGTTCATGCAATGTTTTCTCCTTGCACACTGTGGCTACCAAAGAGGAAACACATGCTCACACTCACAAGTTCACACTTACACCTCTGTTTCTGAGCATCACTACTGTGTACACTACAGAGAATTCCCTTTGGGCTGCAGACATGAAGATGTACCATTCAACGTGTAAGGAGAGGAAGATGAAGATGGAGTTATGGCTAAAAGGATGGAAGTCCTTATCTCTGGGGGTGAAGAAATTAGATTTTACCCAGAAGGGGCTACATTTTACTCAAAGAAGGGACCCTAGGATCTTTGAGACCAGGGACTGGCACAGAATTTTCTGGAAAGTCTTCTTTTAAAATTTTCTGTTAGGTGCTGCAGTCCAAGTGGTGTCTCCAGCAATGACTCCACTCTTGCACTGTGGCTTGAAAGCAGCCATAGACTGGCCATAACAAATGTTCCATCTGCACTTGATTGTAGAATATGGGGGGAGGTCCCATTTGGCTCAAGAGTGATAATTTCCCACACCCCAGATTTGCAACATGATGGATGATGGGGGAGAGGGCTCTTCTTTTCCAGCGGCAGAGTGGGAGTACATTGGGATCTATCCTACCTGACCATGGCCCCTCCACTTGAAAGGAAAAAAAAAAGATGATCGTGAAACTGGCCAAGAATTAAGGCTTCAGGAATTCCCTCACATTTCCCTGCAGGATTCGAGCTTCCCACAACACATTTGTCTGTGGTTGAATTCCATGTTGGTATTGTTTGGCTGAGTTCTTCCCCACTGCCTGGCAGGTATACCTTGCAGGTAATATACCACACAAATGGTCATCTTGTTTAGGCCAACACCATGAGCACATTTAGGGTTCTCCTGAGTTAGCAGAAAATCTAGTATATACAGGCTTCAGGATAAGTCCAACAGCCCTCAGCAATGTTATGGATCACCTGGCTTCCTGGGCCCTCTGTGGTACTGGCATGGGCCTGGCCTAGGCCACTTCTGCAGTCACAATGGAAAAGCCCATGGCCTGGGTGATCCACCCCATCCTTGGCTCTGCAGGCTGAGATCCAAGATTCCTCCCACCTCATTGGCTGGGACCAGGTCACATGCCCATGGATGAGCCATGTGGAGACATGGAGATTGGCACAGGTTGTTAGGACCCCTTGTAATGACTTTTCTAATGGTCATGGTGGCATGATCTTCTGGGATGCATCTGTTAATAAAACGAATATTAATTTTTGAGAGCAAGTGGGTCCAATGTGCTGGTTTACCACCTAGCACCTCAGTCCCAGCACCTCGGTACTACTGTACTACTCTGCAAAGACAATGGCTGAGAATGAACAAGGTGGATGGAAACTGGTCTGGAGTGTGGTAGGGAAGGGTGTGAGTGTGGTGTTGGGGGGGGGTTAGGATAATACTTCTGGCCAAGTTCTATCTCCGGATTATCTAGTTTCATGAAGGTGCAGGGAACCCATGGTGTTTCACCATCCATCATTTTGCAGAGGCAGAATATGTCTTTTGCATGGAATATGGCGAGACTTGTTCCAAGTATTCTCTAGCTCGTGCGGAAGTCAGAGAGAGCAGCACCCTCCATCCCTCCATCTGCTAAGATAGGTGTGAGAGGCTGAGTGTTCTCAAGAAGATGTCTGGCTTTCGCAGGGCTCACCATGAGCCTGCATACAGGACTGATGAGGACCATTCATGGTTTTTTTCTGAGGATTGAGTATTGGAAGAATGTGGTGCCCCGTGTAATCCCAGGCAACAGACAGACCTAGAGTCTGCTGTAGATTTACTTCATGGGAGTGGTGGTGATCTATAGCATCTGCTTCACAAAATGTCTGTCCTTTATTGAGTTCTGGGTGTGGTTTCTGTGACTTTGTCCTAATGGCTGGGATTTCCAAGGAGTAGGATTTTGGGGCTTCACTGTAAGAGTTGGTCCCCTGGGAGAGGGCTGGTCCCCTTCTGCTGAGAAGTGTGTCTCTAGTGGTTGGAGTGTGTATTACAAGCCTAGAGGTCAATGGTGAGGTGGTCAGCAGACCATTGTTATTGATAATTTTTATGGGTGAATTCCATAGGATGAGGTATTAGATCTTATGGCTAGAAATCCTCATTAAGTGCCCATCAATGGTGCTTTCTCTGAGTTTCATATTTGATACCTTTGTATAGCTTCTAAGTCCTCCTTGTACTTGGTATTCCAATGAGCAGTGCATTACAATGTTCCCGGCATTTTACTAGTGTGTTGATGAGAATTTGAGAAGGAAAATGTTGTCAGGGATTCCACAAATTGTACACTGGGACATCCAAATAATAAAATTTATTTTTGACACCAAGTAGGAAGTATCCTGCTGTGATTCTTAGTTTAAAGCAAGGGAGGGGGACCTCTTTCAGTACTGGTAATGAGTACCATAGGCTTTCCTAGGGAACATTATCAGATTCATTTGGAAACTTGGTCTTTGTTGCTGTGAAAGAATCAGGAGTTGACCAATTATTTGTCTCCTGTTCCATTTTCCATGAATATTTCTCCAATATTTAGTTTCGAATTTCTATCATTGTGAAATCATCCCAACTTTGGCACCAGCTCACCCTTCTCTGCGAAGGGTATGTTTGGGCCAAGACAAAAGCTGCTTCTGGGTAACTGGGAGACTCTAGGACTAGAATGCTGTCAGTAGGGAGTTACTGGAATCCTAAATTCCACACCAGCTCCTGACATCCAGATGAAATACATTTCAGATTTTGAAACTTTGGATAGAAATTTTGTGTCCATGTTGACAACTGAAGAAAACATCATTCATAAACTTAACCTTAACCCCTAACTTTAACACTGAAATCTAACCTGACCTTAAAGTCCAAATGGGAACCCTGAATCCTAAACCTAAAATTCAACTGGAAGCCCGGACTCAGAATCTGAGCCCTGGATCCAAGCCTTGAACCAGGAACCCAAACCCTAAACCAGAACTCTGAGTCATGAATGCTGAACCCAAATCCCAACATTAATTCAAACCCTTGAACCGTGAATTGGACCTTGAACTTTATTCCATAAGCCCTGAGTCTTAAACCCTAAATCATAAACCTAAAGTCCTAAACTCTAACTCTTACTCTGTTTACTTGACCCTCACTGTAAATTCTCACCCTTACCCTAAACCTATACCCTAATCTAGAATTCTGACTGAAACCTGAACCTGAACTCAAATTCAAACGCTTCACCACACTTTGTTTATGCATTCACCACGGGTGAATATTTGCAGTTTCTACCTTTTGTTTCTTGTGAACATTGTTTGGATTGACGGCTAGGGTTAGGGTCTTGGATTGGAGTCAGGGCCAGGCTTGAGAGCTAGTTGAGGTCAGAGTGTGGGTCTGCATCAGAATTATGTTCTGTGCCACATGGACACCGAGCACCCGGTGTGCCCCTCCAACCTCTCCTTCTGGCATCCCCAGTCCACTTTACTGAGGCTTCCCTTCATTCTTTTTCACAGTTCTAACCAGGTTGTGGTGGAGTGTTGCAGAGAATTGGAATTCCAAATCCCATTGCTTCTACTGGACCTAAGACATGGGGGCCCCTGATTTAATCCTCCCACAATTCTCTTGTTAACATGTGGTCTCCTCGAAGGGCAAATTACCTCTCCATGGTGGGTGAACTGGATCTGTCAGGGCTTGGCCTCCATCCTGAAGTCTGATGTCCTCTCTGCTTCTGTGATGTGTTAACATGGATGTTTGGAAGAGTCATTTCCTCTGCAATGATTTCAATGTGCAGTCAACTTGTTACAGCAACACAAATGCATTTTGTCTCCATATTCAGATTCCCTTGCTGTCATTTCTTTACCACATTTGCCACTTCAGACAGGATGCTTTCATGTGTTTGACCCCAAACAGGGACAGTGTGCTGCAGAACTACCATGTAGCCTGAAATAAGGAGATCATTACAGGTTCCATGTTATAAAAAAGACTACAGGCTCACTTCAACTGTGTCCACCTGCCCATCTGTCTGAAATGTCTTTTATCATTCTCCAGGTTTCTTCTTCTGCTTAGAGTGAGGGTTAGACATTAGAGATTAGGAGATAAGGTTATGGGTAAGGTTATGGATAAGGATTAGGGTTAGTTTAGGGCTAAGGTGGGGCTCAGGCTCAGAGTTTGTGTTTAGGGGGTTGATGACAGTGGGGGATTGCTGGGATGGTCCCAACTTTGCTTTCAGATTTCTTCTGCCCTGAAACCTTTCTGGTGGTCCAATGGCGGTGTTATTCTGTGTTGCAGGCTTAGTCCTCAGGTATTGCTCAGCTGTCCACACTCCCTGGGGCATTAGAGGCAGGCCCTTGGGGACAGACCTCTCAGAACACAACCTAGTATAAATATTTGGTGCCTAGGGCATGGAAAAACCAAAGTGAAGGTGCATCAGCTAGCTTCCAGTGGGGCTAAGATGAGGGCGTGTGTCAGTGGCCACTAAATGTGGGCGTGGCCTCAGGTGGACATGCAGATTTCTCCTACTCTGAATCCTTATCAGATTTCCAATTGACACGTGTTCCTTCTGTATGGCAGGTGGAGTCCTCTGGTATTCTTCAGATATCCCCAACAGGTAGGGCATACATACCAGGACTCTGGGGACAGAACCCTGAAAACCCAGCCTAGGGTTAAGGTTAGGGCCTAGAAGCATGTCAGGCATGGACTGCCCAGGGTGTTTCAATCTCTACTGGGAGATATGTCAGACTCCAGCTTTGTGTCCAGGGGCCACTAAATGTGTGGGTGGCCTTAGATGGGCATGCAGATTTCTCCAGCCCTGAATCTTTTCCAGAGTTCCAAGGGGCAAAATTTCCTTCACTGAGGCCAGCTGAGTCCTCTGCTATTGCCCAAGTGTCCTGAACTCCTACCCTTCGGAGCACAACCACTAGGGATAGACCCCTCAAAACCCAACCAAGGGTTAGGGTTAGGACCTAGAGGCATGGAAGAACATATCTAAAGGTGCTTTGGGGAGTGTTCTCAGGGCTGAGTTGAGAGCATGGGTCAGGGTGAGTGTTGTCTCTGGGTTTGTATCCAGAGGTCACTAAATATAGGCATGGCCTGAGGTGGGCATGCACATTTCTCCTACTCTGAAATCTTTCTGAAGATCCAAATGGCCTGGGGTCTTTCTGTTTGACAGGCAGTATCATCTGGTATTGCTCCGGTGTTCCCAATCTCTGGGGATTTGAAGCAAGGCCCGTGGGCAAGGTCCTCTCAGAACCCATCCAAGGGTTATCATGAGAGACTAGGGGCATGGCAGGACTGATCTGAAGACCCCTGGTGAGCTGTCCAGGGGGGCTGAGTTGAGGGCATGAGTGAGGCTAAGTGTCTGGCTCTGGCTTTCTGCTTCCAGATCAGCAGGGAGTCTGCTTCTCTCTCTCCTTCTGCCTCTGCCTCTGATTGTGCTCTCTCTCTAATGAAAAAATCTTAAAAAAATAATAAAATGCATAACCTCCTCTATCTACATGTGGTCAATTCTGATTTATCAGTACAAATATAATTCATAGATTAACTTTGTAGTTTTATTGACTCTCATGTAGATATCCATAGTACACCGTGCATACTTTTATCATTACAATTTCCATAAAATGATTATCAGTATGTGATTATGTGTTACTCATTATCACTAGACCTATAAGAATGAGTGATAAACATATACATTTATTGAATGATAAGCATATATACTTAGATACAGATGCTTTTATGACAGAAAATAATGTTCACACTACACAGAGTATGTTTTTGAAAGTAAAAATCCAAAGAGGAGTTTGATAATATTCGTTTAGACTTTTATTCATAGTACTTGTTTTTTCATTGCATAACAATAAATGTTTCAAAAAGTTTCAAAGGAACAGAAAGGTTGCAAAAATAATTATTTTTATGTACTCCATACCTAGTTTCCCCTGCTAAGCACACTTGATACACCTAATGAACTACAGCATGAACACCATACAGTCTTGCATTAAATGTGTAGATTGCTCTAGATAGTATAGACATCTTCACAATATTTATTCCAATCCCTGAGCATAGAATGTTCTATTTCTTTGTGTCTTCCTCAATTACTTTCATGTGTATTCTATAGTTTTCTGAGTATAGATTCTTTCCCTCTTTGTTTAGATTTATTCCTAGGTATCTTATAGTTTTGAGTGCAATTGTAAATGGAATCGACTCTAATTTCTCTTTCTCCTGTCTTGTTGGTATATAGAAATTCAACCATTTTCTGTGCATTGACTTTATATCCTGACATCTTACTGAATTTATGTATGAGTTCTAGCAGTTTTGGAGTGGGGTCTTCTGAGTTTTCCATGTAAAGAATCATATCATCTGCAAATAGTGAGAGTTTGAGTTCTTCTTTGCTGATTCAGATGCCTTTTATTTCTTTTTTATTATCTGAGTGCTGAGGCTAGGACTTCTAGTACTGTGTTGAATAGCAGTGGTGATAGTGGATATCCTTGTTGTGTTCCTGAGCTTAAGGGTAAAGATCTCAGTTTTTCCCCATTAAGAATGATACTCGTGGGGGCACCTGGGTGGCTCAGTGGATTAAGCCTCTGCCTTTGGCTCAGGTCATGATCTCAGGGTCCGGGATCAAGTCCTACATCCGGCTCTCTGCTCAGCAGAGCCTGCTTCCCCTCTCTGTCTGCCTGCCTCTCTGCCTACTTGTCCTCACTCTGTCAAAATAATAAGGTGTCTTTGAGTCTAAAATGAGTCTCTTGCAAGCAACTTATTGATGCATCTTGACTTTTTATCCATTCTGATACCCTGCGTCTTTTGATTGCATCATTTACCCCATTGACATTCAGGGTAACTATTGAAAGATATGAATTTAGTGCCATTGTATTGCCTGTAAGGTGACTGTAACTGTATATTGCATCTGTTCCTTTCTGGTCTATGTTAATTTTAGGCTCTCTCTTTGCTTAGAGGACCCCTTTCAGTATTTCCTGTAGGGCTGGTTTGGTGTTTGTCTTGGAAGCTTTTTATCTCTATTTTCAATGACAGCCTAGCTGGATATAGTATTCTTGGCTCCATATTTTTCTCATTTAGTGTTCTGAATATATCATGTGAGTCCTTTCTGGCCTGCCAGGTCACTGTGGATAGGTCTGCTGCCAACCTAGTATTTTTATTTTTCTAGGTTACACATATCTTGTCCAGAGCTACTTTCAGGATTTTCTCTTTGTTTCTGAGATTTTTAGTTTTACTGCTAGATGATGGGACGTTGACCATTTTTATTGATTTTGAAGGGAGTTCTCCACACTTCCTGGATTTTGATGCCAGTTTCCTTCCCCAATTTGGGGATGTTTTCTGCTATGATTTGCTCCAGTATACCTTCTGCCCCTCTTTTTCTTCTTCTTCTGGGATCCTAATTATTCTAATATTATTTCATCTTATGGTATCACTTTTCTCTCAAATTCTCCCCTTGTGATTCAGTAGTTGTTTATCTTTTTCTCAGCTTCTTTAAGCTCCATCACGTTCTCTTCTATATCACTAATTCTCTCTTCTGCCTCATTTATCCTAGCAGGTAGTGCCTCCATTTTTTATTGCACTTTATAAATAGCCTTTTTGACTTCAACTTAGTTAAATTTTAGTTCTTTTATTTCTCCAGAAAGGGATTCTCTTGTATCTTCTATGCTTTCTTCAAGCCCAGCTAGTACCTTTATAATCATCATATACTCTATTGTCATGAACTTTCATTCTGACATCTTACTAATGTCTGTATTGATTAGGTCCCTGGCAGTTGGTACTGCCTCTTTTTTTTTTTTTTTTTTTAGGTGAGTTTTTTCCATTTTTGTCCAGAGAAGAATAGATGAATGAGAGAACAAAATTCTAAAAGGGTAACAACTACCACAGAAAAATACACACTAAACAAGTCAGAAGAGACCTGAAACTGGGGGAAAAAGAAAGGAAGAAAAAAAAAAGGAAAATAAAGAATAGGATCAGGCTGGTGAATATAACAGAGCCACACCCTAGATTTTGGGTGTATGGTCTGTTAGAAGAAATTGCCTCCCAAAATTTTAAGGAGGAAACTTATCTTTATAGTCATTCTATGAAAGGATGGGATATGACTGTAAAGATGAAAATTAAAGATCTTAAAGAATGAGTTGATAAGTTTGTTGACAAAAGAGGGGAAAAATTTGTAAAAATATGTGATTAAGCAGGAGACTAGAACTGCCATACACTAGATTTAGGGTATATTTTGGTCTGTTAGAAGAAACTGTATCGCAACATTTTAAAGAAAGAAAAACATAAACACACACACACACACACACACACACATATACATACCAACAATAATGTTAAATACAATGAAGGGATAGAACAATGTTAAAAATGAAGGAATTGATAAGACATTGGTTGAAAAAGGAAGGAAGAAAAAATTAAAAAAAGAAAATTAGAAAAAAAAAAAAAAACTCCAAAAGACTAAAGAATCATGGAAAAAGGGGAAAAAATGGAATTCTATATGCTGTATTCCCCTAGCACTGGAGATTTGCAGTTCTCAGTGACTGGTAAACATGGTCTTGGCTGGATGTTCTTGATGATCTTCTGGGGGAGAGGTTTGTTGCAGTGATTCTCAAATGTCTTTGCTCAAGGCTGAGTTGCACCTCCCTTGTCAGGGGCCAGGCTAAGTAATCTGCTCTGGTTTACACTCAGTAACTTTTGTTCCCTGAAAGCTTTCTGTATAGCTTTGGAGGATGAGAATGAAGATGGTGGCTTACCAATCTCCCACCCAGAGGAGCTGAGAACTTGGGGTCCCACTCTTCAGTGTGCCCTCAGAGAAAAGTAGTCTATCACTCTTGTCTCCTTGGTCTCCAGTGGCACTCCATGCTTAACCATTCTGTGACTAAAAGTTCCTTTCTCTGGCACACAACCCCATTTGGAGTCTCAAAACCCAGCAAATTGCTGTGGCAGGCTCCTGTGCCACTCTTCTGGGGGAAGAAATGTATTCTCCCTGGATCTGCTGCTTGTGGGGTCCCTGCTTGAAGAGCAGTGGCCCAACTGGGCTGCGGATCATGGTTTATGGCAACCCTGAGCTGAGAGCCCACAGCTCCACCCCCAGCTCTAATACTTGGGAGCTCTGCCACACTCAGACCCTGGTCTTTGTGTGACGCCAAGGGTCCTGAGACTACACTGTCTCAGTGAGTGTTCCATCTCCTGCTTAGCCACTCAAGTGACATCCCTCATTGGAGCAGACTTCTGAAAGTTCTGATTTGGTGTTCCAATACTCTCTCACTTGCCAGGAGCTGGCTGACAGAGGCTCCCTATCCCTGTGGTCTATCTTCCCAAATAGCACCTCGGATTCACTTTTCTGCATGCCTCAGATTCACTTCTCTGCACCTCCAACCTTCCCGAAAGTGGTCACTTTTCTGTTTGTAGAATTGCTGCTATTCTTTTCTTTGATAGCCTGTTGAGTTTGTAGGTGTTCAGAAAGTTTCAACTCCTGGGACCTAATGATATTTAGGTCTCCTACTCCTCTGCCTCTTGCTCCTCATAACAGATGTGATATAACTTTTTATGGTGGTTTTGATTCACTTTTTCGTGATGATTAGTGATGTTGGGCAAATTTTCATGTACCTGTTGGCCATCTATGAATTCTCTGGAAAATGTCTGTTCAGGTCTTCTCATTTTAAAAATGGACCTTTTTTTTTTTTTGGCTATTCATTTGAAAGAGTTCTATATATTTTGGATGACTTTAGCCTTTTATTCAGTAGATGATTGAAAATGTCTTCTCCCATTCCATCCATTGGTTTTTGTTTTTGTTTTTGTTTTTGTTTTCTGTGCAGAAACTTTTTAGTTTGACATAATCCACTTGTTTTTGTTTTTGTTGCTTTTGCTTTTGGTATCATCTCTTAAAAAAAGAAAAAAAACATTACCAAGATTGAGCTCAAGTTTTTCTTTTGCTTTCTTCTAGCAGTTTAACAGTTTCAGGTCTTAAATCTTGACTCCATTTTGAGTTTATTTTTGTAAGTGGTATAAGTAGGGGTCCAATTTCATTCTTTTACATATGATTATTTAATTTTTCAAGCATCATTATGGAAGATACTATTCTTGCCCCAGTGAGTATTCTTGGGTCCCTTTTCAAATATGAGCTGACTGTATATACAAGGGTTTATTTTTTATTTACTGAGAGAATTCTGTTCCCTTGGTCTGTGTGTTTATTTAGATAACTGTATTTGTAATAGAGTTTGAAAATAGGAAGTGTGATGCCTCCAGCTTTGTTTTTTCTTAGAATTTCTTTGGTTATTCAAGGTCATTTATGGTTCCATACAAATTTTGGAACTTTAAAAGATATTTCTGTGAAAACCAATGCCATTAGAAATCAGTTAGGAATTCTATGAGATCTATAAATGGCTTTGGGGAGTTTGGATAGTTTAACATTAGTTCTTTCCATCCCAGAACACAGGCTCTATTTCCATTCATTTGTGTCTTTGTCAAAAGACACATTGTGTCTTTTATCAATTTTTTTTTTCTTTTCTGAGTGTACAGATCTTTCATCCCTTTAGTGAAATATATCACTATGTAATTTTTTTTCTGTTTTGGATGCCATTGTGAATGGGAGTGTTTTCTTTTTCAGATATTTTGTTGTAAGTGTATATAAATGCAACTGATTTCTTTATGTTTTGTATTCTTGGACTTCACTAAGAATACATTAATTAATTCTAACAATTTTCAGTGGCGTGTTTAGAATTTTCCATATATAAGATCATGTCATCTGCAAATAAGCAATTTTACTTCTCCCTTTCCAATTTCTTTTTCTTGCCTGAATGTTCTTGCTAGGACATTCAGTACTATGTTGGAATAGGAGTGATAAGAATGGGTCTCTTTGTCTCATTTATGATTTTAGAAGAGTGGCTTTGTATTTTTATGTTGAGTATATGTTAGCTGTAGACTTGTCTGTTACAGTGTTTATTATGATATGTTTCTTCTATATCCAATTTGTTTAGCATTTTTATTATGAAAGGATGTTGAATTTTTGTCAAATGGTTTATTACATTTATTGATTTGCATATGCTGAATCATTTTTGTATCCCAGGGATTAATCCCACTCTATTGTGGAGTATAATGCTTTTAATATGCTTTTAAACTTTATTTGATAGCGTTTTGTTAATATTTTTGCATTTATATTTAGCAGGGATATTGGTCTATAGTTTCTTTTAGCTTATTTGGCTTTGGTATCAGGGTATTGCTGGCCCCCAAAAATCAAAGGGTAGGGAACATTTTCAAACTCATTTTACGGTTGTGGTAATTCTGAGACTGTTACAAGAAATCGCCAAGGAATCCATCTGGTCCTGGGCTTTTATTTGTTGAGAGGTTTTTAATTACTGCTTTAGTCTTCTTCATCCTTACTGGTCTATTCAGATTTTTGACTTCTTAATGATTGACTTTAATAGGTTCTATATTGTCAGCCTATAATTGCTTATGGTAATCTCTTAGAATTGTTTGTATTTGTAGTCTTTGTAGTCTATCAACTGTATTTGTATTTGTAGTCTATCAATTGTAATATAACCACTTTTAATTCTGAGTTTGATTTTTCCTTAAGTCTACCTAAATGTTTGTCAGTTTTATCTTTCATAAAAGCAGCTCTATGTTGTTGTTCTGGTTTTTATTTGTTTCGGCTCTGATCTTGTTATTTTCCTTTTACTAACTTTGGGCTTACCTTGTTCTTTTTCTAGGTCCTTGAGAGGTATAGTTAGGTTGTTTATTTGAGATCTTTATAAACTTCCCTCATAGAATTGCTTTTTCTACCTCCAATAAGTTATGGTTTGCTATGTTTCTATTTTCTTTTGTCTCAAGATAGTTTTTAGCTAGTCTTTTCATTTTTTTCTTTGACTCACCGGTTGTTCGGGAGTGTGTTTAATTTCTACACACTTGTGAATTTTTCAGCTTTCCTCCAGCTATTGATTTCTTGTACCATGTCATTGTGGTCAGAAAACATAATTTGTATCCATTAATTTGAATAATGTTCCCTATTCACTTGAGATTCTGTATTCTGCTTCTGTTGGTACAAATGTCCTCTATATATCTGTAGGGCCATTTATTCTAAATCAAAGTGCTGATAAATTACCTTATTAATTTTTTAGGATAATCTGTCCATTGTTGAATGTGGGTAATCAAGTCCTCTGTCATGTTTTTATTGTTGTCTATTTTTTTTCTTAATATATAAGGTACTCTGATGCTGCTTTCATGTATATTTATGATTGGCATATATCCTTGATGAATTATCCATTTATCTATAATATGGCCTTCCTTATCTCATTAGTTTTTTTTCCTTGTTACAGGTTTACACTTAAAGTCTTTTTTCCCCCTTAAATAAGTACAGCTATTCCTTCTCTCTTTAGTTTTCCATGTGCATGAAATATCTTTCTCCATAACTTCATTTTGAGCCTGTATGTCTCCTAAAGCTGAAATGAGTTTCTTTTAGGCAGCTATAGTTTGCTCGGCTTCTGATTGGAGAATCTAATCCTTTTATATTTAAAGAGTTAATGATAAAGGACTTGTAGGTAATGTGTGATTCTCTTGTTCTTTTCTTCTCTTCTTGTCCTCCTGTGTGAATTTAGGGTTTTCCATAGTGGTATGCTTTGAGTCACTTCTCTTAATCATTTTTTTTTTTTAATCTACTCAAAGTTTTGTGGTTTGTGGCAAACACAAATCACACTTCTAATGGCCTCTGTTAGGCTAACAACTTCAATTATATTTAAAAACTCTAATAATATATTCTTCCTTTATGTTTTTAATGTGCAACTTTGCAACTTATATGTTTTTATTGCATAACCATTAAAATCATTGTAGTTTAGACGTTTGTAATACTTTTTCCTTTAACTCTTACACTAGGGTTAACTGACACCCCACAAGTTAACACACTGCATTATTTGAGTATTCTGAATTGATTGTATTATTTAACTTTACCAGTGTGTTTTTATACTTTCATATATTTTCATATTTCTAATTAATGTCCTTTCATTTTAGCTTGGCAAATTCCTTTGAGCCTTTTTTGTAAGGCAGGTGACATGGTGATTATCTCCCTCAGCTTCTGTTTGGGAATGTCTTTACCTTACCTCCACTTCTGAAGGACAATTTTGCAGGGTAAAGTGTTTTGGGTGGCAGGGTCCCGTTCCCCCTTCCTCCTGCCCTCAGCCCCAGTTGACTATATCCTCCCACTCTTAATCTGCAAACTTTCTTCCAAGAAATCCAGTGGTAGCTTTATGGGAATTCCCTTTTGTGAGAGAATTTCCTCTTACTGCTCTTGCTGCTTAAAATAATTCTCTTTGTCTTTGATTTCAGACAAAACATACAATAATGTTTTCTGGAGACAATCATTTTAGTTTGAAATTTGGGGATAGCATATTATTTCAATAAGTTTGGATGTCCAGATCCCTCCCCAAGTTTGAGAAGTCCTCAGCCATTAAATCTTTTAAGGTTTCTATTCCGTTCTTCCTCTCTTTTCCTTCTGAGATTCTAATTTACTTTTCATGATATTCCATGGTTCATGTTGGCTTTCTTCACTCTTTTTTCTTTGTTCTCCTTTGAAGAATTACAAAGGTCTTATCTGCTGCTTCACAGAATCTTTTTTCTGCTTGACCTGTATGTTTTTGATGCTTTTGATGGCATATTTCATTTCATTCTCTGTATTCTTTAGCTCCAGAATTTATTTGGTTCTTCTAAAATTATTTCTGTTCAACTTTGCATTTTGTTGGTGTATTTTTTTCTTGATTTCACTGTGTTATCCTTATTATTTTGGGGGGTCAAAAATTCAAATTTTTCAATATTTTCAAACAAGAGACTCTTCTTTGTTCCTTTATTCCACTGTACAATACATGTGGAAAATATCTGTACAAATTTTTTTGAAGCTGAATGTGCTAAAAATATCATGGATACAGTTGTTAATATCTTGTAGTATATATGTGCAAATTCTATGACTCTTCACTAAGTTTAGAAGACAATGAATTTAATGATCCTGTGTTCTTTGCTAATGCTCCTTGACTCAATTGTAGAGGAGTTTTACAAAGATTTGCAATTTTTAAAAATATTTTATTTATTTATTTGACAGAGATCACAAGTAGGCAGAAAGGCAAGCGGGGGCGGGGGGAGCAGGCTCCCTGCTGAGCAGAGTCCCCCCCCCCCCCCGCCAATGCGGTGCTTGATCCCAGGACCCTGAGACCATGACCTGAGATGAAGGCAGAGGCTTAACACACTGAGCCACCCCAGTGTCCCTACAAAGATTTGCCAAACATTTAACTTCAAATGAAAATTTTCTTAAAACAGAAGGAATGCTTGCCTAATATTCAGTAATCAAAGACCAAAAGAAAAACCAAAAAACAAAAAAGCATGATCATACTGCTCATGAATGAGCTACATTTACATCTCTAAGAAAAGCAAAACCTCATTTGTGAAGCTGAGAAAGTATAAAAATTTATACTGATGATGATTTTACACATTTTTCTACCATAAATCAATATGTAGTTTTTAATTATTGGTAGTTATGTAAATTAGTTACAAAAACTAAGAAAAATTCTTGTAGCTCATTGAGATTCCTTAAAACAGCTATTTTGAATTCTTTATCAGGTAAATAATTGATCCTCATTTCTTTGTGGTTGATTCCTGAAAAATCATTGTGTTCTTCTGGTGTTGTCATATTTTTGTCGATTTTTTGCATGTTCCTTGAAGTCTTACATTGCTGATTTCACAGTTAAGGAAGCAGTCACTCCCCGTATTATTCACTAACTAGCTGAGAGAAATACCTTGCCAGCCCTGCTAGAGATTCTGAGGCTTTCCCAGACTTTTCTTAAAGATACACCTGCTGAATACTTTTTGCTACCTCATGTGACAGAATTCTTAAAGCTCACGTGTCTTCCCTCATTCCTCTAATAAAGATATTTCTTAATACCACAAAGCCATACCTGTTGTTGACAGTCTTTGTTTTGCTTGCCCTAGAACGGTGGCAATGCTCAAGATTGTGGTACTCTTCTAGGTCCATAGATTTGGTTTAGCTTTGTGAACACACTCACCAGCCCTCTGTGAAACTCTTGCTGCTGCTGGGAATGCCAGTGAGCCTTTGGGATCTGCATTCTAGGTGTCCCCTGTGACTCACTGGGGGCTTCCTGATGGTGTCTGTGACATGTTTAGTAAAATCTGTTTCCATCTAGTACATCCACCATGCCATAGCTGTCCTTTTCTTAATCATTCATTGCTTCCAAGTCATGAAGTTCAGTACTCAGTATTCTGGATAGGAAAAAAGAGAAATGAGACTCTTAGGCAATGTTTTGCCCTGATGGAGAAGCTGTGTACTATTCATACACTCTTACTTTTCTCCCTGGAAGAAATCATGGACTGAAAAGTTTCTCTTAATACGGAGCTGTGCTGGTTTAGGGGATGGGTGATGTGGGTAAAATGAACCATTACCAGTTTCCATGGCTCCATCTTGTATTTTTTTCATTTGACCAATGTGCTGAAACTTCCCCAATGAATCCGTGGATTTCCAGGAAAGTCTTCCTTATCCACAGGTGGTTGTCTCAATCAGTGTGCTATAGGCGAAAGAGCAAAAACCACTTACCTCACCATTATGATGATATCACTCCATAATTAATTATCCATTGGTGTCTTTTCTAAGCAAAGCACAAGTTCACCCTCACGCCTCCAACTCTAATACACCCATTTCATTCTGGCCTTTCCCCCTTTGTTTATCTCCCATTTCAACAGTGAGAACCTGAGTGCCACCATTTTTTATCCACTTACATAATAGTTTAATTCTAGTATATAAGTATACAGGTTTCCTAATTGTTAATCAGTACACGTATAAGATACAGCTTTACCAAATTATGCAGAGTTTTTACACCGCTTCTCTTCTTTATGGTCTTAGACTCTTTTCCAAATTAATTTTTTTTAAGATTTTATTTATTTATTTGACAGAGAGAGATCACAAGTAGGCAGAGAGGCAGGCAGAGAGAGAGAGAGGAGGAAGCAGGCTCCCTGCTGAGCAGAGCCCGATGCAGGACTCGATCCCAGGACCCTGAGATCATGACCTGAGCCAAAGGCAGCGGCTTAACCCACTGAGTCACCCAGGCGCCCCAATAGTCTTAGACTCTTTTTTTTTTTTTTTAGGTTTTTTTTTTTTTTAATTTTTTATTTTTTATAAACATATATTTTTATCCCCAGGGGTACAGGTCTGTGAATCGCCAGGTTTACACACTTCACAGCACTCACCAAAGCACATACCCTCCCCAATGTCTATAATCCCACCCTCTTCTCCCAAACCCCCTCCCCCCAGCAACCCTCAGTTTGTTTTGTGAGATTAAGAGTCACTTATGGTTTGTCTCCCTCCCAATCCCATCTTGTTTCTTTTATTCTTCTCCTACCCACTTAAGCCTCCATGTTGCATCACCACTTCCTCATATCAGGGAGATCATATGATAGTTGTCTTTCTCTGCTTGACTTATTTCGCTAAGCATGATCCACTCTAGTTCCATCCATGTTGTCGCAAATGGCAAGATTTCATTTCTTTTGATGGCTGCATAGTATTCCATTGTGTATATATACCACATCTTCTTGATCCATTCATCTGTTGATGGACATCTAGGTTCTTTCCATAGTTTGGCTATTGTGGACATTGCTCCTATAAACATTCGGGTGCATGTGCCCCTTTGGATCACTACGTTTGTATCTTTAGGGTAAATACCCAATAGTGCAATTGCTGGGTCATAGGGCAGTTCTATTTTCAACATTCTGAGGAACCTCCATGCTGTTTTCCAGAGTGGCTGCACCAGCTTGCATTCCCACCAACAATGTAGGAGGGTTCCCCTTTCTCCACATCCTCGCCAGCATCTGTCATTTCCTGACTTGTTGATTTTAGCCATTCTGACTGGTGTGAGGTGATATCTCATTGTGGTTTTGATTTGTATTTCCCTGATGCTGAGTGATATGGAGCACTTTTTCATGTGTCTGTTGGCCATCTGGATGTCTTCTTTGCAGAAATGTCTGTTCATGTCCTCTGCCCATTTCTTGATTGGATTATTTGTTCTTTGGGTGTTGAGTTTGCTAAGTTCTTTATAGATTCTGGACACTAGTCCTTTATCTGATATGTCGTTTGCAAATATCTTCTCCCATTCTGTCAGTTGTCTTTTGATTTTGTTAACTGTTTCCTTTGCTGTGCAAAAGCTTTTGATCTTGATGAAATCCCAATAGTTCATTTTTGCCCTTGCTTCCCTTGCCTTTTGCGTTGTTCCTAGGAAGATGTTGCTGCGGCAGAGGTCGAAGAGGTTGCTGCCTGTGTTCTCCTCAAGGATTTTGATGGATTCCTTTCGCACATTGAGGTCCTTCATCCATTCTGAGTCTATTTTTGTGTATGGTGTAAGGAAATGGTCCAATTTCATTTTTCTGCATGTGGCTGTCCAATTTTCCCAGCACCATTTATTGAAGAGGCTGTCTTTTTTCCATTGGACATTCTTTCCTGCTTTGTCGAAGATGAGTTGACCATAGATTTGAGGGTCTATTTCTGGGCTCTCTATTCTGTTCCATTGATCTATGTGTCTGTTTTTGTGCCAGTACCATGCTGTCTTGATGATGACGGCTTTGTAATAGAGCTTGAAGTCCGGAATTGTGATGCCACCAACGTTGGCTTTCTTTTTCAATATCCCTTTGGCTATTCGAGGTCTTTTCTGGTTCCATATAAATTTTAGCATTATTTGTTCCATTTCTTTGAAAAAGATGGATGGTACTTTGATAGGAATTGCATTAAATGTGTAGATTGCTTTAGGTAGCATAGACATTTTCACAATATTTATTCTTCCAATCCAGGAGCATGGAACATTTTTCCATTTCTTTGTGTCTTCCTCAATTTCTTTCATGAGTACTTTATAGTTTTCTGAGTATAGATTCTGTGTCTCTTTGGTTAGGTTTATTCCTAGGTATCTTATGGTTTTGGATGCAATTGTAAATGGGATTGATTCCTTAATATCTCTTTCTTCTGTCTTGTTGTTGGTGTAGAGAAATGCAACTGATTTCTGTGCATTGATTTTATATCCTGACACTTTACTGAATTCCTGTATAAGTTCTAGCAGTTTTGGAGTGGAGTCTTTTGGGTTTTCCACATATAGTATCATATCATCTGCGAAGAGTGATAATTTGACTTCTTCTTTGCCGATTTGGATGCCTTTAATTTCCTTTTGTTGTCTGATTGCTGAGGCTAGGACCTCTAGTACTATGTTGAATAGCAGTGGTGATAATGGACATCCCTGCCGTGTTCCTGACCTTAGTGGAAAAGCTTTCAGTTTTTCTCCATTGAGAATGATATTTGCGGTGGGTTTTTCATAGATGGCTTTGATGATATTGAGGTATGTGCCCTCTATCCCTACACTTTGAAGAGTTTTGATCAAATACCTCTACTGTTCATATTTTTATCTTTTCTTTTGAATTTAGGGCTTCTCTTTGCCCTGTTCTTGAGAAGGAGTATACATCTTGGGATCTCTTTCAACCAAAATTCACTGTTAATATACTTGAGGTTTATTGGGATGATGGCTGGATGTGAGAGAATGAAAGCAAGCCACATTCTTTGGAATAAATCTCAGTCTTATAGTTTTCCTCTCTCTTTGGGGTTTGCCTTTCTCAAGTTTTTCTAGTTTTTTTCCAGGGATACAACTTTTATCTTTTTTGTCTCCTCATCTGTTTTATTATCAGCATTCCCAATCTTTTTTGTTTTGTTTTGTTTTGTTGAAGCCCTGTCATGTTGGGAAATTGGTTTTTCTTTCTCTTTTTCATATAGAAACTTTACAGTGTTATGTAATTCCTTTCCACATGGGAAATAAGGTCTGGCTAAAGGATTCCCTGAGACTTGGGCTTCATGATGAGGTTTTTGGAGGGTATCATAGATTCGTTCCTTGGAATCATGAGGTTGTTTTTCTCAGATTTTTTCTCTGAAAGCCTAGTGCAGTCTCTGGAAGGAATTATGACCCTCAGAAGTTTCTTACTTCAGTCCACACTCCACTGGCAGCAATTTCTGATTTTCAAATAAAGTAAGTAAGTCTTACTATCATTAATGGCTTCTAGCTGCTGCTGCTCCTTCCTCTCCTGGGGTAACTGTTTGCCCTCTGCTCTGAGTTTTCTGATAATTCCTAAGAAAGTTGTTCATTTTCAGATTGTCCAGCTTTTCTTATTGTAGACAATGAGTGCCAAATTATGACACTTTTACAACTTGGACATGAAACCAAAAGACTAGGTGTTTTTTTTAATAATTTTTTATTTTTTTATTAACATATAATGTATTAATTATTTAGCCCCAGGGGTATAGGTCTGTGAATCGCCAGGTTTACTCACTCATAGCACATACCTTCCCCAATGTCCATAACCCCACCATCCTCTCCCTACACCCCTCACCCCAGCAACTATGTTTGTTTTGTGAGATTAAGAGTCTCTTATGGTTTGTCTCCCTCTTGATCCCATCTTGTTTCATTTATTCTTTTCCTACCCCCCAAACCCCCCATGTTCCCTCTCAACTTCCTCATATCAACTAGCTGGTTTTTAAATTAAATTAACCTTAGAATTATATCAAGGATCAATTTATTAATTACAAACAGCATTATATTGCATAAGATAAAATCAGTAAATATTATATTGTTATTTAAGTGTTAAACTTGTAGGAGCATGAATTTCCAGATATTTTGTCAATATTTTATCCATGCTCAAAAACAGAATAATCAACATGATTTCAAACATTTGGATTTCAACTTTTAAGTTTACAGATCATCTCAATTATACTTCTGAGCTCTCCAACAAATTTATTATAGCCTCCTATTTATTTTCAACAGTATGAAGTATTTTCATCAGACAAGTATGCAGTATATAGCTGTAGTAAAGGAGTATAACAAATTCTTAAAAATCCTATTACTTCTACCCTTGTTTCTGCTTTATACTTACTCTATAGGAACTCCATAAACCTCATTGTCTTCTATTTAGGCACCAGTAATATTCTTCACTCATCTACCATCTCCAACTTCACTGATACATACAATATCTTATGAGGTGTTAATTGATACTTGTCTAATTCTTAATTCTCTTTAGGCATATTGAGTTCCTTGGGATTCTTTGGCACTCAAAGTAAAATCTTGTTTCAGACCTCTATAGGATTTGTAAGCAAGTATTTGTATTCTGTCAATCATACAAAGTCTGGGTACTTCCCACTTAACAGTGGCTGTTATTTTTCTTGATTTATATATTAAGTATCAACCCATCTGTGCCTCAGTTTCTGCTATGTACTTTTCTTAAATCTTTAAGTAGACATGTGATTCTTCCTTCACTCACTAGTTTCCAAACTCCTAAATTTCTACTCTATCTTTAGAATCAGATAAATAATGCATGTAACATATGAACATTCTATAAAATTACACTGTATGAATAAAGAGATGTACATGAGGTGGGAAAGAAATGTCCATAAACTATACTCTTTCTGGAGAAGTTAACATATACACATATTTATCTATTTTTCCTCTTCATACATAATTACTTGGGATAAGTGTTAGGGCCAATTTAATGTTAAAACCTGTTTAACTATTAGGACCTGCTTAGCCAGAGCAACTCCATATTGCCTTGGTAGCCATATTGTTGTTTACATCCATGGACTTCATTCCGGGAATAAATGCCCCCGTAGTTCCTGGTATGGTTCTGGGTATCAATCTGGGGAGTAAACGCCTTAACAATAGAAGTCATGTACCTTGGATCTGCGGTTATGCTCTATAAAACCAGCCTGTGAGATTGGGAGGGGGTCGCTCTTTTTGGAGGTGTCCCTGGCCTGTCAGTCTGACTTCTAATGCTTGGCATAGAAGAGAGCTCTACATAACTTTCACTTTGTCTCAGTCTCGTTCATTTGATAATGGACCCCAACAATAAGGATTTTTCTTCTCTACATTCTATGAAAACTAATAAGATGAGTTAGCAATTGGCTAGGTTTGCTTTGTGAAAGTACTAAATGTGATCTTAATATGAAAATGCTATTTTAAGTAATATAGAAAAGTTCATCAGACATTTTTAATGAACTCTTATGAATTTAAATGAACAATCTGAAAGTTAACTCCAAATTTAATGACAGTCACACATTAATTACCAAGGGAGTTTGGAATTCAAGGAAGTTAGCAACAGCTAGACAAAACTTATTTTAATCATCAAATTTAAAAACCATTCAAGTACTATTTTGTAGGAATTGGAGAAAAAGAAAACATCATGGAAGGAAGTGAAAAAATGATGGAAAGGGTGAAGAGAAAAAAGTAAAGAACATGATCTTAGGAAAAAAAAAACTTATCTCAGCTTTTTAACTATATTCATCAATTTGATAATGTGGTTTAAAATCCTATTGAAGAATGTATGTATATTTTACTAATCATTTTTTTAAAGAGTTCACTTATTTGAGATAGAGAAAAAGTTAGAAATTGAGAGAATGTGTGGGAGGAGGAGCAGAAGGAGAAGCAGACTCCCTGAGGGGCAGGAAGCCCAACCTGGGACTCAATCCCAGGATGCTCAGATCATGACCAGAGCCAAAGGCAGATGCTTAACTCACTGAGCCACCCAGGTGCCCATGAATTCATTTTTGATAGTGCTTAGACCAGTTAAACATACTTAGTTACAAAAGACTTTCATTAGCATCCTAAGATACCTCTGTGGAACTACAGTTGCTTCAGTGGTATCCAGAGCTGTCATTTTTAATTTCTCAACCACAGAAGTTTTAAAAATGGAGTCTAAGTAAAATCATTTGTTCATGAACAGAAGAGAGTAACAATGAGTTGAAATAGTTCAGGTCAGAGAAATACTCTGCAAGGTTCAGGAGAGTGTGTGTGTTTATCAGTGACAGACATTTTATATTCGTTCTATGGGTACAAAGTGAAAAACAAACATTTATCACTGCAAAGCTTTTTCAGCTAAGAAAGTGCTAATACATTCTTAGATTTTGACCCACAGTGAGGTCTGTCAGGTCTTGGAGGGATAATTGTGGACTTTTGCTAAAAACAAGCCATAGTTACCATATTCCCAAATCCTGATAATTGCTCATTTTCTTTTTTCTCTCCTCCCCACAAACACAAGATTATCAGTTCTTGTGTCTTACTTACCCTGACTTTATTTCTGTCTTGCACTGGGATTTGTTTTTTTTTTTTTTAGTGCTAGAGGCATAGTAACTTATCTAAAATACCTGATTTGCATTTTGAATATTTCAGTTGATTCCCTGCATCCATGAGCATGGATGGAACAAAAACCTAATGTTTCATCCAAATAGGATCCAAAAGTATTGGATAGTTGCCAACTTAAGAATATAAGAATGTAATCAAAATATTTGCAGTTGTCATTCTATGAACAAAAAAAATATGACTTTAAAAGTTTTCAGAAAGTATGTTGGACAGTAAGTCAGAAAATTAAGAGAGAATTGGGGAAGAAGGCTAATGGTGAAGTTAAAAATACTAATATGTGGAGGAGATAGCAAAGTTTACCACACTAAAGGAGAATTAAATGAAGGAATAAGTTTTAGAATAATAAAATGGTACTAAAATATAGTGGAAAGTTTCAACGTAGTTAAAAAGTAGGTTTTTAATCACTAGGAACTATAGTGAAAAGAAAGGTGATAAACATTTTGTTAATGTTTAAGGATTACAAAAAGAGAGGACTTCTTATAATGGAGTAACAGGGAATAGACTTATGTTTCTACTTAAAACAGTGGCTTTCAAGAAACTGGAAATCCTTAAAAAAAAAAAAAAAAAAAAGGAAAATAATCCTTAAGAAATGTGAAATGAAACAAGGGAGCCCTGCAGTCACCTGTTTACTGTAATGAGAGTTTTCAGGCCTTAAAGCCAAAAGGGTAACTGAGGCAGAGGGGTGGACTCCAGAGGGGAGCAAATGTTGCTGAACATCTACATAGTTCTAAAGAGTTTGGAGTCAGATTACTAAACATTTTGGTACTTTTATTTTTAATTTTTTGAGGAACCTTCATACTGTTTCTACAGTGGCTGAACCAGTTTACATTCCCATATACAGTGTATGAGTATTGGTTTTTCTTCACATCTTCACCAACACTTGTTTCTTGTATTTTTGATTTTAGCCATTCTGACAGGTGTGAGGTGATATCTCAGTGTAGTTAGGATTTGAATTTCCCTGATGTTGAGCTTCTTTTCATGTGTCTGTTGACCATCTGTACATTTTCTTTGGAGAAATGTCTGTTCATGCCTATGTCCATTTTTTAACTGGATGGCTTATTTTGGAGGGTGTTGAGTTGTATAAGTTCTTTACAGATTTTGTATACTAACCCTTTAACAGGTATGTCATTTGAAAATATCTTCTCCCTTTCCCTAGGTTGCCTTTTAGTTTTGTTGATTGTTTCCTTTGTGGTACAGAAGCTTTTCATTTTGGTGTAGTTCCAATACATTATTTTGGCTTGTATTTCCCTTGTCCCAGCAGACATATCTAGAAAAATGTTGCTACAAATGATATCAGAGACATAAAAGCCTGTGCTGTCTTTTAAGGTTTTAATGGTTTCAGATCTCACATTTAAGTTCATAATCAATTTTGAGTTTATTTTTGTGTATGGTCTTAATGGTCCCAGCTCATTCTCTTGCTATCTAGTTTTCCCCAACACCATTTGTTGAAGAGATTGTTTTTTTCCCCCACTGTATGTTTTTGCCACCTTTGCCAAAGTTAATTGGCCACATATTTGTGAGGTGATTTCTGGGCTTTCTATTCTGTTACCTTGATCTTTTTGTCTTTTTTGGTGGCAGAACCACACTTTTTTTGATTACTGCAGCTTTGTAAATTAACTTTAAGTCAGATTTGTAATACCTCTAGCTTTTTTCTTCTGTCTCAAGATTGCTTTTGCTATTCAGGTTTCTTTTTCAGTTACATACAAATTTTAGGATTGCTTGTTCTAGTTCAGTGAAAAATGCTGCTGGTATCCATAGGGATTGCATTAAGTCTATAGATTGTTTTGGGTAGTAGGCACATTATAACAATACTTATTTTCCAATCCATGAGCATGGAATATCTTTCTTCAACCAAAGAATACAAAAACACTACTTCAAAAAGATTTATGTACCCGTTTTTATTGCAGCATTATTACAATAGTCAAATTATGGAAGCAGCCCAAGTGTCCACTGATAGATTAAAGTGTGTGTGTCTGTGTGTGTGTTTGTACAAACACACACATACATATGAATATTAACCAGCCATAAAAGAAAGAATGAAATCTTGCCATATGCAATAAATTGATGGATCTAGAGAGTATAATGCTAAGTGAAATAAGTTATTCATAGAAATGTAAATACCATATAATTGCACTCATACATGGAATCAAGGAACAAAACAATAAACAAAGACAAAAAGAAGACAAACCAAAAAAGTAGATTCTTAACTGTAGAGAACACAGATGGCGCATGAAGGGGAAGTAGGTAGGGGATAAGTAATATAGGTGAAGTGGATTGCAAGTATACTTATTATGAAGTGCACTAAATAAGGCATAGAATTGTAGAATCACTACATTGTACACCTGAAAGTAATACAACACCATTTGTTTACTATGCTGGAATTAAAATAAAAAAAAATAAAAATGAAAGAAAATTAAAATGAAAGAAAAGATAGAGTTTGCAGAACAAAGAGAGAAGAGAACTCTTTGGAGTTGCCCTAGAATAATTGTGGCATATGAACTGGCACACACACAGATGAAGAAACTTCCTGACAGCTGGAAAAGGACCAACTAAAAGGGTTAGAACAACAGTATCCAGTGCTCTCATGGGGCTGTGCTATTGCCTGTCTACAAGCCAGAGTGGAAAATCTAATAATTCACAAGCCAGTGGCAGAGAACTTAGAAAGGTCTGCCCTTAGTGGTTGCTATAATTAGCCTTAGAATAAACATGATTCTGTGGTTGCCTAAAAAAAGATCTTAAAACACAGATTCAAATGATCAATGAAACTGTCTTCAAGTAACTTAAATATGTTCTAGCATAAAGCTCAAAAAACTTAGATCATTTTTTATCCCTAGAGCTTTCTAACCTCTAAAAAATTAGAAGCTGCAGTATCTTTTAGCCATTCAAAAATTACCAAGCATTCAAAGAAGCAGAAAAACATACCAAGAATGAGGAAAAGAAACAAATCTGACATAGTAGTGACACAGATACTAAAAATAGCACATAAGTAATTAAAGCTATAGTTTATATATTCAAAAAGCTAAATGACAGGTTAATGATTTGAAAGAGAAAGATATGAAAAGAATCCATTTGACCTTGTAGCAAAAATTATGTTTGGCATAAAATAAATACATTGCTATAAAACATTGCAGAAAAAAATTCATAAACATGGATACTTCATAGAAACTGTTTAAAACAGAAAGAATAAAAATGGGGGAAAAAAACAATGTGATTTGTGATACAACTTCAAGCAATCATTGTACTTATAATTAGAGTCCCTGAAAGAGAGGGGTTGAAAATATTTGAAGAAATAATTACCTGACAATTTCCCAGTTTGATAAAAACTAAACCCAGGTATTTAGAATGGTCAAGGAATGTTGAGCGCTAATAACACAAGGAAAATTATACCAAGGAATATCTTAATTACATGGCTCAAATATTGGTTTATTGGTTATAAATATTTAAAGACATCCTGAAGAAAAGTATATGTACAGAGAAACAATAGTAAGGATGAAATGAATTTTTTGTTACCTCAAAGCAAGAGAGAAGACAGTTGAACAACATCATAGAAGTACTGAATAAAAAGTCTTCAAGCACAAATTTGATGAATAGAAAAAACTCTTATAAAAATGAAGGTAGGGGCACCTGGGTGGCTCAGTGGGTTAAAGCCTCTGCCTTTGGCTCAGGTCATGATCCCAGGGTCCTGGGATCGAGCCCCACATTGGGCTCTCTGCTTCCTCCTCTTTCTCTGCCTGCCTCTCTGCCTACTTGTGATTTCTCTCTGTCAAATAAATAAATAAAATCTTAAAAAAAAAACTGAAGGTAAAATAATGTTTTTTCAACTACAACCTGAGAGAATTAATGTACCAGATCTATACTATAAAAACAGATAAAGGTAGTCTTTTAGAATTCTGGTCTAATCTAGCAAAGAAGGAAGACCCTGAACTCACCTCCATAGACATACCAGACTTAAACCTATTTATATATAGAACAGTTCCTCCTGATAAAAAGCAGAGGACAGAACTGAACCACCTCTGTGCAACAAAAGATAGGCCACATAGAAAATAGTAGGAGAGAGAGGCTTGGCATTGAAGGAAATCCCCATCCCTGATAATGCAGATTGTATTAGGGAAGAATAGCAGATTTGTCTGTCCCGGGGCAGAGAAAAAAAGCTGCCCTTTTATTTTTATCTTTTAGACAGAGAGTGAGGAGCAAGAAAGAGAGAGAAAATCTTAAGCAGATTTCCCACTGAACACAGAGCCCTCTAGAGACAGAGCCCAGTCTCCTGACCCTGAGATGATGACCTGAGCTGAAATCAAAAGTAGGATGCTTTATCCATTCGTCCGTTGACGATGGATAAGGAAGATGTGGTCCATATACACTATGGAGTATTATGCCTCCATCAGAAAGAATGAATACCCAACTTTTGTAGCAACATGGATGGGACTGGAAGAGATTATGCTGAGTGAAATAAGTCAAGCAGAGAGAGTCAATTATCATATGGTTTCACTTATTTGTGGAGCATAACAAATAGCATGGAGGACATGGGGAGATAGAGAGGAGAAGGAAGTTGGGGAAAATTGGAAGGGAAGGTGAACCATGAAAGGCTATGGACTCTGAAAAATAATCTGAGGGTTTTGAAGGGGTGGGGGGTGGGGGGTGGGAGGTCGGGGTACCAGATGGTGGGTATTATAGAGGGCATGGATTGCATAGAGCACTGGGTGTGGTGCAAAAATTATGAATACTGTTATGCTGAAAATAAATAAAAAATAAATTAACAAAAAAAGTAGGATGCTTAACCAACTGAGCCACCCAGGTGTCCCAAAAGCTTCCATTTTAAAGAGCAACTAGTATGTGAAAGATCCAGTTACTTTCCAGGTGCTGAAAAGTTCTCTGGGTTTAACAGGCTGATGAAAACCACTGTTTACCATCTCTTTCCATCCTGATAGAGTAGCTAGGGACAGGGCTCCTTCTACATGCCATAGGCAGCCTGCAGGTCCAGTGAGCATCCCAGGTCCTAGCCCACATGAGCCATGAATATCCCAGCTACAAAAAGCTGTAATTTAAGAAGAACAACTAGAAAATAAAGGATCTAGTCCTAGGACCCCCAGATGGAAAGGGAACTTTGAGAACTTTCTCTGAGCCTGAGGGTCTGAAAAGTGCCACTGCTTACATTCCTTATCTACCTTGATAGTTCAAGACAGGAGCAAGGTCTGGCCTGCAGCCTCAGAGAGTCCTGGGTCCCTATACCATACCCACCATAGCCAACCCATCAAGGCAGCCCCACTGTGGGGTTCACCAGGACTCCTGAGCAGGACTCCTGAGCAGGACTCCTGAGCAGTACTCACTACAGCTCCAGCCATTAGGCCAACCACCACCAACTGAGCACCACAGAAAACTCCAGGCCCATATCACTTTGGCTCCAAACAGCTTGGTAGGGTACTCTTTTTTTTTTTTTTTTTTTTTTAAGATTTTTATTTATTTATTTGAGAGAGGGACAGTGAGAGAGAGCATGAGAAGGGGGAAGGTCAGAAGGAGAAGCAGATTCCCCGTGGAGCTGGGAGCCTGATGTAGGACTTGATTCCAAAATCCCGGGATCATGACCTGAGCCGAAGGCAGTTGCTTAATGAACTGAGCCCCCCAGGTGCCCTGGTAGGGTACTCTTGATGTAGACAGAAAACTCTGTGACCTTCTGGCTCATACCTTCTTTTGCTATAGCCAAAACTCTCAGAGTACCCCTGCATAGAGTGCCCTTGGAGCTGCTAGCCTGTGCCTACTTTGACTCCAGCTCCCCCCCCCACCAGTACAGAGGAGAATCTCTGTACTGAACACCCCACCATAACCTAGCATGCTTTACTTTGAGCTTCAGGTTTTCTGCCAGATCACCCTCTCTGTGGAGAGTCCTAGTCCTACCCCAGCCTATGTCCACTTTAGCTACAGCTGTCCTGCCATAGCAACCTCTGTATGAAGAGCCCCAGGATGCTGGCTTGCTCCCCACTTTGGTTCCAGCTGCCCTGCTAAGGTGTCTCCTGCACAAATACCCCAAGTCCCCCTTGCCCACATCCTGGCACAGCTCCATTAACCTCACTAGGGTACTCTCTTATACAGAGAGCCCCAGGACACACAGACTTTTACTGTATTTTCAACTGTCCTGTCACAAGGCCCTCTGTACAGAAAGTCTTAGGACTACAGCCCATGAGCCCTTGAGATCTGCCACCCTGTCAATGCACCAGCACAAGTGTCCTGAGATCCCCAGCCCACACAACACTGCCCCGACTAGCCAACCAAAGTCACCAGGCACACAGAGTCTATGCAGGGAATGACCACACACAAGATCATTACTTTAGATTTGGGAGAAGTAGCTGTGTTACCTAATTCACAGAAACAAATGAATAAAGTGAAGCAAAATCAGGAGACAAAATACATGCCAATGAAAGAACCAGAAAAAAATCTCAGAAAAGAACTATATGTAATCTGCTTGATAAAAAAATTGAAATATTTTCCTGGATCCATCACATCTTTGATGCCAAAACAGTCTCAATAAACTTAAAAAGTTTAGGGGCACCTGGGTGGCTCAGTTGGTTAAGCAGCTGCCTTCGGCTCAGGTCATGATCCCAGCGTCCTGGGATCGAGTCCCACATTGGGCTCCTTGCTGGGCAGGGAGCCTGTTTCTCCCTCTGCCTCTGCCTGCCATTCTGTCTGCTTGTGCTTGCTCTCTCTCTCTCTCTCTGACAAATAAATAAATAAATAATTTAAAAAAAAGTTTAAAATTATATCATCCAATTTTTACAGTAAGAATAGCATAGAACTAGAAAATAATTACAAGAAAAAAATGGGAGAAAAACAAGCATGTGGAGCCTAAACAACATGTTACTAGACAACCAATGGGTCAACAAAGAAATCAAAGAGGAAATTTAAAAATGCATGGATACAAATGAAAAATGAAAAAAAAACAACAATCCAAAATCTGGGATTCAGTGATAGAAGTTCTAGGAGGGAAATTTAGAGAGCTATAGGCCTGCTTCAAGAAACCAGAGAAATCTCAAAACAACAACAACAACAACAACAAAACCAGAAAACCCTAACATTACTCATGAAGGAACTAGGAAATGGAAAACAAAGCCCTAGCAGAAAGAAGGAGATAATAAAGTTCAGAGAAAAAAGGAAACGATCAATGAAACCAACAACTGGTTCTTTGAAAAGATTAATTTACAAATGTTTAGCCAGACTCATCAAGAAAGACAGGACATAAATAAAATGAGAACTGAAAGAGAAATAACAAACAATACCACAGAACTACAAAGGATTATGAGACTACAGTGAAAAATTATATGTCAACAAATCAGACAACCTAGAAGAAATGGATAAACACCTAGAAATACAAATCTTCCAAAACTAAATCAGAAAGAAGTAGAATATCTGAACATACTAATTACTAGTAAAATAATTCAATCAGTAATAAAAAACTCTCATCACAAAGTTCAGAGTCAGATGGATTCATAGGTAAATTCTACAAAATATTTAAAAAACAATTAATACTTTCTTTGAACCATTCCAAAAAATCTAAGAGGAAAGAAAGTTCCCAAATTCATTCCATGAGGTTAACATTACCTCACACCAAAATAAAAAATTCTACAAAAGGAAAACTACAGGCCAATATCCATGATGAATATAAATGCAAATAGTACTTTAAAAAAGTCTTTCATCATTATTAAGTGGGATGTATTCTGGGGAAGCAAGGGTTGTTCAAAATTTACAAGACCATCATGTGATAAAGCACATTAACAAAATGGAGGATGAAAGTAATTTGATTTTTGGGTATCTGGGTGGCTCAGTCAGCTAAGCATCTGCTTTTGGCTCATGTCAGGATCCCAGGGTCCAGGGATTGAGCAGGGAGCCTGCTTTCTCCCCTCCCTCTGCTTCTCCCCCTGCTTGTACTCTCACTCTGTCTCTGTCAGATACATAAATAAAATCTTAAAAAATATATAGATGCAAAATTTCTAAATGGAAATTAGCACAGCTAATTCAACAATATGTTAAAAAGATAGTACATCATGATGACTTGGGGTTTATCCCAAGTTTGCAAAGTTGGTTTAACTTTTTAATATCAAGGAATGTAATTCACAATATTAATAAGCTAAACAAAATTCTGTTACCTCAATTGACAAATAACAAAAGTGTGACAAAATCCAAAATTCTTTTTTCTCATAAAACTAGAACCAGAAGGGAACTTCCTCAACATGATTAAGAGCATCTACAAAAACCAAAAACTAAAGACATTTCTTTTAAGTTAATAACATTCTTAATGACAAAGAAATGTACACTCTCCCTAAAATAATCAGGAAGAAGAAGGTGTCTGCTCTCATTACTTTTATTCAACATTACATAGAAGGTCTAGGTACTGAAGTAAAAGGATAAGAATTAAAAGGCATCCACATGGAAAAGGGAGAAATAAAATTGTCTTTATTCACAGATGATAAGAAGATCTATGTAGAAAATCTGATGAATCTATAAAATCACTTCTAGAAGTTAATAACTTAAGCAACACTGCATATTACAAATTATAATACAAAATCATTGTATTTCTTCCTAAAAACAATGGAGATGAACTTTTAAAATAACTTTTAAAATTGTATAAAATTAAGAAATATGCTGGGGTATACCCAACAAAATCTGTGAAAGACCTATTCACAGAGCACTTCAAAATTGCTAAGGAAATTAAGATAACAAATGTGGAAAGCTAAATTATTTATTTATGATTTAGAAGGCTCAATCTTGTCAAGATATCCTTTCTCCAAAAATGTATCAAAAGATTCAATAAAATTCCAATGAAAATCTTAGCCAGTTTGTAGAAATTAACATACATTTGTTAGAAGAATTTTATATCCCTACAATAACCCCCCCAAAATTTTATACCTCACATCATCTAGAAATATAAACTTATGATGGGTAATAAACTTGATATAAAATTAAAATGATAAAACTTCTAGAAGAAAGCCTTTTCTAATTATACTAAAAGCATAATTCAAAAATGAAAAAAATCTATACATTGGATATCATAAAAAAATTCTCTTCAAAGACAGTCATACACTTTGCACACACACACACATACACATTCTCATATGTTCTTAGGTTTGCTTATGTGTAAGTGAAATGAGTGACAGCAATAAAACAAGGAATGATAGGGAGGGATTGTGATTACTTGTAATTATAAGGATCTTTTATCACCTGTCAAATGTTACAGTATTATTTAAAAGTGGATCTGGATCTGCTAAAATTAACAAATCAGGAAATGGCAGAGGTTGGCGAGGATGCAGAGAAAGGGGAACCCTCCTACACTGTTGGTAAGAATACAAGCTGCTGCAGCCACTCTGGAAAACAGTATGGAGCTCCTCAAAAAGTTGAAGATAGAGCTACACTATGAGACAGCAATCACACTACTGGGTATTTACCCCAAGGATACAAATGTAGTGATCTGAAGTAGTACATGCACCTGAATGTTTATAGCAACACTGTCCACAATAGCCAAACTATGGAAAGAACCTAGATGTCCATCAACAGATGAATGGATAAAAAAGATGTGCTGTATGTATATGTATGTATAATACACACACACACACACACACACACACACAAAAGTGGATCTGGATTTGGCACAGACATATATTGCAAACTCTAAGCAACCGCTAAAAAATTTTAAACAATGCAAATGCTTTTGGAAACGTGCTGGAAAAAAAAAAGGAGAGAACATGGAATCATAAATTGCTCAATTAAGAACAGGAAAGGACAGTACAAGAGAACAAACTTACAGGCCAATAGCCCTGCTGAACTTGGATGCAAATACACAGATCCTCAACAAAATACTTTAAAGAAGACAGACAATAGCTGCCCAGTTTTCCCAGCACCATTTATTGAAGAGACTGTCTTTTTTCCACTGTATATTTTTTCCTGTTTTGTTGAAGATTATTTGCCCATAAAGTTGAGGGCCCATATCTGGGCTCTCTACTCTGTTCCACTGGTCTGTGTGTCTGTTTTTATGCCAATACCATGCTGTCTTGGTGATCACAACTTTGTAGTAAAGCTTGAAATCAGGTAACGTGATGCCCCCAGTTTTATTTTTGTTTTTCAACATTGCCTTAGCAATTCGGGTTCTCTTCTGATTCCATACAAATTTTAGGATTACTTGCTCCAGCTCTTTGAAGAATACTGGTGGAATTTTGATTGGAATAGCATTAAAAGTATAGATTGCTCTAGGCAGTATACATATTTTAACAATGTTTATTCTTCCAATCCAAGAGCATGGAATGGTCTTCCATATTTTTGTGTCTTCTTCAATTTCTTTCATGAGTGTTCTGTAGTTCCTTGAGTACAGATCCTTTACCTCTTTGGTTAGGTTTATTCCCAGGTATCTTATGGTTCTTGGTGCTACAGTAAATGGAATCGATTCTCTAATTTCCCTTTCTGTATTTTCATTGTTAGTGTATAAGAAAGCCACTGATTTCTGTACAATGACTTTGTATCCTGCCACATTGCTGAATTGCTGTATGAGTTCTAGTAGTTTGGGGGTGGAGTCTTTTGGGTTTTCCATATAAAGAATCATGTCATCTGCAAAGAGAGAGAGTTTGACTTCTTCATTACCAATTTGGATACCTTTTATTTCCCTTTATTGTCTGATTGCTGTTGCTAGGACTTCTAATACTATGTTGAACAAGAGTGGTGAGAGTGGGCATCTTGTGTTTTTGATCTCAACGGGAAGGATGCAAGATTTTTCCCATCAAGGATGATATTTGCTGTGGGTCTTTCATAGATAGATTTTATGAAGTTCAGGAATGTTCCCTCTATCCCTATACTTTATGTAGAAGAATGAAACTCAACCATTCTCTTACACCATACACAAAGATAAACTCAAAATGGATAAAAGACCTCAATGTGAGACAGGAATCCATCAGAATCCTAGAGGAGAACATAGGCAGTAATCTCTTCGATATCAGCCACAGCAACTTCTTTCAAGATATGTCTCCAAAGGCAAAGGAAACAAAAGCGAAAATGAACTTTTGGGACTTCATCAAAATCAAAAGCTTCTGCACAGCAAAGGAAACAGTCAAGAAAACAAAGAGGCAACCCACGGAATAGGAGAAGATATTTGCAAATGACAGTACAGACAAAAGGTTGATATCCAGGATCTATAATGAACTCCTCAAACTCAACACACACAAATCAGACAATCATATCAAAAAATGGGCAGAAGATATTAACAGACACTTCTCCAATGAAGACATACAAATGGCTATCAGACATATGGAAAAATGTTCATCATCACTAGCCATCAGGGAGATTCAAATTAAAACTACATTGAGATATCACCTTCCACCAGTTAGAATGGCCAAAATTAGCAAGACAGGAAACAATATGTGTTGGAGAGGATGTGGAGAAAGGGGAACCCTCTTCCACTGCTGGTGGGAATGCAAGTTGGTGCAACCTCTTAGGAGAACAGTGTGGAGATTCCTCAAGAAATTAAAAATAGAACTTCCCTATGACCCTGAAATTGCAGTACTGGGTATTTACCCCAAAGATACAGATGTAGTGAAAAGAAGGGCCGTCTGTACCCCAATGTTTATAGCAGCATTGGCCATGGTTGCCAAACTGTGGAAAGAACCAAGATGCCCTTCAACGGATGAATGGATAAGAAAGATGTGGTCCATATACACTATGGAGTATTATGCTTCCATCAGAAAGGATGAATACCCAACTTTTGTAGCAACATGGATGGGACTGGAAGAGATTATGCTGAGTGAAATAAGTCAATCAGAGAGAGTCAATTATCATATGGTTTCACTTATTTGTGGAGCATAACAAAAAGCATGGAGGACATGGGGAGATAGAGAGGAGAAGGGAGTTGGGGTAAATTGGAAGGAGAGGTGAATCATGAGAGACTATGGACTCTGAAAAACAATCTGAGGGGTTGGAAGTGGTGGGGGTTGGGAGGTCGGGGTACAAGGTGGTGGGTATTATAGAGGGCACGGATTGCATGGAGCACTGGGTGTGGTGAAAAAATAATGATACTGTTATGCTGAAAATAAATAAATGAAAAAAAAAGACAAACAATATGAACACGTAGGTTTATTCCATGGATGTAAAAATGTCTCAACATCTGCAAATCAATGTGAAATACCACATTAACAAAAGGAAAGGCTGAAATCTTATGTTCATGTCAGTAAATGCACTAAAACCATTTCAAAAGTTCAACATACATTTTATAAAAACTCTCAACAAATTGAATTTAGACAGAACATGCCTCAACATAATGAATGCAGTGTATCAAAAACTCATAGTGAATATTTTACTTGATGGTCAAAAGCTGAAAGCATTTCTTTTAAACTTAGGAAGAAACAGGATGCCTCCTCTCCTCACTTTCATTCAACATAGTATTGGCAACCCTACCTGGAGTAACAGGCAAATCAGAAAGGAAGAAATATAAAGCCTGTCTATATATCTATAAAATATCTATTAAAACTAAAATCTAAAATATCTATAAAAAACTCTAAAGTCAACACCAAAAAAAAAAAAAAACCTTTTAGAGCTAATACATGAATTCAATAAAGTTACAGGATAAAGAATTAATATAAAACTCTGTTGGATTTCTATACACTAATAATGAGCTATTAGAGAAATTAAGAAAATAATCCCATTTGGAGTTGCAGCCAAAAAAAAAAAAAAAGAAAAAGAGAAAATATCTAGAAATAAATTTAACCAAGGAGGTGAGAGAATTGAACACTGAAAACTGGAAGATAGTAGTGAAAGGAAAAAACCTGGATGGCTTTGGGTATTATGATAACTTTTTTGGATACACCACCAAAGGCTCTAGCCATGAAAGAATAATGGCTAAATTGGACTTCATTAAAGTTAAAAAATGCCTATTCCATGAAAGAGAGTATGAAAAGAATGACAAGACATGCCAAAGAATGAGAAACATTTTTGCAAAAGACACATCTGATACAGGATTGTCATCTACTTATAACATTTAACATACAAGAAACCTTAAAACCCAGAAGTAAGAAAACCTCACCAGAAAATGAGCCAAAGACCTTAACATGTGCTTGACCAAAGAAAATACACAGATGGCAAATAAGCACATCAAAATATGCTCCACATATTATGTCATCCAGGAAATGCAAATTAACAGTGAGATACCACCTCTCACCTGTTAGGGTGGCCAAAATCTAAAGTGCTAACACCACCAAGTGCAAGGGTGTTGTGAAGCAACAGGAACTTTCATTTGTTGCTGGAGAAAATGCACAATGTTGCAGCCACTTTAGAAGAAATTTGGGTAGTTTATTACAATACAAAATACCAACAATCATGCTGCTTATTTATCCAAAGATATCAAACATTTATGTCTACACAATAACCCAGAGAGGGATGTTTTTAGCAGCTTTATTCATAAGTGCCCAAACTTGGAAGCATCCCAGATGTCTTTCAATAAATCAATTTATTAATAAACTGTGGTACCTCCTGACAATGGAGTATTAGTCAGTGCTAAACAAAAATGAGCTAGTGAAACATGAAAAAACATCAAGGAAACTTAAATACAAATAACTAAGTAAAAGGCCATATACAAAAATACAAAATGCTATACATTATATGGCTATCAGAATATGACATTTTGGAAAAGGCAAAACTTTGAAGACAGAAAAAAAAAACAACAACTCCAAGTTGCCTGGTATTTGGGAGGAGGAAGGATGAAAAGGTCCAGCATGAACCAATTTTAAGGCAGTGAAACCACTCTGTCAGATGCTATAACGCTGAATACTTGTCATTATACATTTGTCCAAATACATAGAAGGTTTAACATCAAGAGTGAATTCTATGATAAACTATTGACCTTGGATACAATGATGTATCTATGTATGTTCATCAGTTCTATCAAAGCACTTTGGTATAGGATTCTGGTAATAAGAGAGGCTTTGTAAAAGTGAGGGTGACAAGTACACAGAAAATCTCTGTACCTTCAGCTCCATTCTGCTGTCAATGTAAAATTGTTCAAAAGTTAAGTCTATTGAAAAAAAAATATGAGAACACCTAAAAGGATGAAAAAAAAAAAAAGAATTTGTCACTTATATTGAGAAAACAAAGCAGATAATGGTGTGGAAATCAAGCATTCTACTCAGTATTGGCATACTTAGGAGTAGAAAATGCTGTTGTCATTGAAATAAAGTTGATAAAAGAGACAAATATAACAATTGCCAAGTTGCAACTGAAAGTCTTTAAGAAAAGAACCAAGTTCATTTACATGATCAATATTATAGAATATTTGCCTTATATTTTTGGAAATTATAAATATAGTGAAACAGGGGCATGTAGGTGACTCAGTTGGTTAAGTGACTGACTGCCTTTGGCTCAGATCATGATCCTAGAGTCTCAGGATAGGCCCACATCAGGCTCCTTGCTCAGCAGGGAGTCTGCTTCTCCTTCTGACCCTCCCCCCCTCATGCTCTCTCTCTTTTTTTTTTTTAAGTTTTTTTTAAAGATTTTATTTATTTATTTGACAGAGAGAAATCACAAATAGACAGAGAGGCAGGCAGAGAGAGAGGGGGAAGCAGGCTCCATGCTGAGCAGAGAGCCTGATGTGGGACTCGATCCCAGGACCCTGAGATAATGACCGGAGCCAAAGGCAGCGATTTAACCCACTGAGCCACCCAGGCACCCCCATGCTCTCTCTCTTAAATAAATAAAATCTTAAAAAATAATGAAACAGACAAAACTTTATGACCATATAATAGCAGATATTTTTATAATCTATAATTATCTTAATGTGTTACAATTTAAATACATATTGAATGAGAGTAGTAGAATAACTTAATCAAACATGGACTTAATCTTATAATTTGTTTTTAAAAATATAAGTATCCAGAAAACATACACAGTCCAAGAAAACAAACGAGATCCCTAAGTGGTATATAGATTTTTTTCCCCCAAATACTGTCCATGCATTCACAAGAATTTTAAATGTGGTCAATTGTTATACAATTTAGACTATTCATTGGGTTGTTTTTGTGTGTTGAGTCATTGATTTTACTTCTACTCACCAACATTTTCAGTTCCCTTAAAGTCTGGCTATCTACCTAAATCTGTATCTGTCTTCTAACATGTGTACCAATTCAATGACCTTTGAGTAGAAGATTATAAGTGTGGGGAGAGTTAGTATTTTTGTTTTCAGTCTAAATTGCATTCCTACCCTAGTAGTATTTATTTTACTACTGATGATTTGTTCTAAAAACAGATAATCTCACAGTTTTGAAGCTATTCTATTGGATACCTGAATTTCTCATAAAAAGCCCCACATAAGGCTCAGCACCCTGAGCACCCTGAGATCATGACTTGAGCTAAAATCAAGAGTTGTACTCTTTTTTTTTTTAAGATTTTATTTATTTATTTGACAGACAGAGATCACAAGTAGGCAGAGAGGTAGGCAGAGAGAGGAGGAAGCAGGCTCCCTGCTGAGCACAGAGCCCAATGCATGGCTCAATCCCAGGACCCTGGGATCATGACCTGAACCAAAAGCAGAGGCTTTAACCCACCAAGCCACCCAGGTGCCCCAAGAGTTGGACTCTTAATTGACTGAGCCACCCAGGTGCCCCAAATGAATACTGTTTAATGCAGTCCAACATGAACATTAAAGATGATTATTTGACTTTGAAGTATGTACATTTTATGTTAAACTTAAAATGAACCACTAGACAAAATGGTGATATAGCAATCTGCTTCCACACCACCACACACACATATGTTGATTTGAACAACTATTTTGCACACAGAACTAAAGATTCAGGTCAGGGATTATAGCATACAGGTAGAACACAGGAATTTATAAAGATGCACTGAGAGTGCCTCAGCTTTAAGGACACAAATAGGCTCAAAGTGAAGACAGGGAGAAAGACATTCCATGCTAATGGAAACCAAAAGAAAACAGAGGTAGATTTACTTATATAAGGAAAAAAAAGGGACATTAAGTCAAAATTGTAACAAAAAAGTCATTTTACAATAAACAGATCAGTTTATCAATAGATTGTAATAACCACAAATAGTTATCTGATCCTGCAGCATGTAAATGTACTAAGGAAATATTAATATATCACTATAGAGAAACATAATACAATAATAGTAAGGACTTGAAAACCCCACTTTAAACAATGGATATATCACCTAGACAGAAAATCAATACGGAAACATTGGACTTGACCTACACCAAATGGACCTAAACACGTATTCAGATAATTTCATCCAACAGCAACAAAATATACATTCTTCTCAAGCATGCATAGAGCTTTTCCAGGATATGTCTTATCTTAAGTGAGAAAACACATGGTGGTAAATAAATTTAAGAGAACTGAAATTATACCAAGTATCTTTTCTGACCACAATGCTATGAAAAATAAAATCAGTAATAGAAAATAATTCACAAACATGTGGAAATTAAGCTGCTCCCAAACTGACAATGCATCAAAGAAATAAAAACATAAGTTAAAAAAACTTGAAACAAGTGAAAATGGAAACACAATATGCCAAAATTTATGTGATGCAGCAGCAACAGTTCTAAAACAGAAGTTAATGCCTACCTTAAAAGAAAGCTCTCAAATAAACAATCTACATGTACACCTAAAGGAACTAGAAAAAGAAGAACTTAAACCCAATGTTAGTAGAAGAAAAAATAGGACAAAGATCAGAGCAAAAATAAATGGAGATTAAAAAAATAGAAAATATAACTAAAAGCTTAACTAAAAGCTGTTGGTTTTTTTTTTTTTTTTAAAGTATAAAAAAGTTGAGAACCCTTAGCTAGGCTAAAAAAAGAAGACTCAGAACTGAAAGAGTAGATATTATACCTAGTAGGAAACACCAGGACCAGATGATTTCACTGGTGAATTCCACCAAACATTAAAAAAAAATAACACCAGTTCTTCTCAAACTCTTTTTAAAAACAGGAGAGGAGGAAACACTCCTAAAGTAAACTTAAAAAAAAAAATTTATTTATTTATTTGACAGAGAGACAGTGAGACAGGGAACACAAGCAGGGGGAGTGGGAGAGGGAGAAGTAGGCATGAGCAGGGAGCCCAAAGCAGGGCTCCATCCCAGGACTGTTTATTTATAAACATCTATTTATTCCATAACCAGGACTCTGGAATCATGACCTGAGCCGAAGGCAGACTCTTAACTGATTGAGCCACCCAGGTGTCTCCAAAACTAAACTTCATTTTATGAGGCCAGCATTACCCTGATACCAAAGTCATATTAAGACACTACGTAGAGGGATATTGGCCTGTTTTTTTTTGTGTGTGTTTGTTTATTTGTTTGTTTAAAAAAATTATTTATTTTAGAGAGAGAGAGAGTGAGCATGAGCAGGAGGGGCAGAGGGAGAAAATCCACACTGAGCACAAAGCTTGATACAGGGCTCAATCTCATGACCATGAGTTTGTGATGTGAGCTGAAATCATGTCTGTCACTCAACTGTACCACCCCATGCCCTCCTGGCCCGTGGTCTTCTTATAAATATATTTACAAAAAAATTTCAACAAAAATCTAGCAAATTAAATCCAACAGGACTTTGAGAAGATTATACACCATGATCACATGGGATTTTCCTCTGGGATACAAGTGTTGATCAATATATGCAAATAATTAAATGTAATGAATTAATAATATGAAGACAAAATCAAGGAGACAAACCATAAAAAACTCTTAATCATAGGAAACAAACTGAGGGTAACTGGAGGGGAGTTGGATGAGGGGATGGGGTAACTGGGTGCTGGACATTAAGGAGGGCATGAGATGTAATGAACACTGGGTATTATGGAAGATTGATAAATCACTGACCTCTACCTCTGAAACCAATAATACATTATATGTTAATTAACTGAATTTAAAAATAAATATGGAAGAAAACTATAATCATCTCAATAGATGCAGGAAAAGCATTTGCCAAGATTCAATATCCCTTCATGCTAAAAACACTCAAGAAACTGGATATAAAAGTAATGCATCTCAACATAACAAAATCTATATATTTATTAAAAAAAACCTCAGTGGGATAAAACTGAAAACTTTCCTGGTAAGATTAGGAATAAGATCATGGTGCCCACTCTCAGCTCCTATTCAGCACAGCAGTGGAAGTCCCATTAGAGCAATTAGGCAAATAAGGAAATAAAAGGCATCCGGATTGGAAAGGGAGAAGTTAAACTATTTCAGTTTACAGAAAATATGATCTTACATAGAGAATCCCTGAAGACCCTACCAAAAAACTATTAGAACTAACCACCAAAGTTGCAGGATATAAAATTAATATGAAAAGATCAGTTGTGGGGACGCCTGGGTTAAATGTCTGACTTCAGCTCAGGTTATGATCCCAGCATCCTGGGATCAAGTCCTGCATCAGGCTCACTGCTCAGTGATATGACTGCTTCTCCCTCTGCCTGCTCTGTCGACAGCTCTCCCTGCTTGTGCTTTCTCTCTCTCTCTTTCTGACAAACAAATAGAATCTTAAAAAAAAAAAAAAAGATTAGTTGTGTTTCTATATACTAAGAAAAAAACTATCTGAAAAAGAAACACAATTCTTATAAGAACATCAAAATATGCCGGGATATCTTTAACCTAGGAATGAACATCCTGCCATTTGTGAAAACATGAATGGACTTTGAGGACCTTATTCTGTGTGAGGTAAGTCAGAGAAAAATGAACTATATGATATCAGTCACATGTGGAATATAAAAAAGCCAAACTCACAGAAACAGTAAAATGGAGGGTCCCAGGGGCTGGGGGATAGAGGGAAAGGACAAATACTGACCGAGTTTACAAATATACAATGAGTAGTAAATAAGCTCTAGAGATCTAATGCACAGGATAGTAAATAAATATATTATAACCATCAAATTTGCCAAGAAATTAAAACATAATTATTGTAATCACTAAAAAGAAATATAATGTAACATGGTAGAGGTGCTAATTAGTGCTATGATGACAATTATATTGAAATACATAAATGTATCAAGTTAACATTTTATACAACTTAAATTTTACAGTATTATATATCAAATCCATTTTATTAAAAAAAATTTAAGGGCACCTGGGTGACTCGGTTAAGCAACTGCCTTCGGCTCAGGTCCTGATCCTGAAGTCCCGGGACCAAGTCCCACATCAGGCTCCCAGCCCCATGGGGAGTCTGCTTCTCCCTCTGACCTTCTCCCTCTCATGCTTTCTCACTCTCATTCTCTCAAATAAATAAAAAAATCTTTAAAAAATTTGTGGAGCATGGAGGACATGGGGAGTTGGAGGGGAGAAGGGAGTTGGGGGAGAAGGAGAATGGGAGGTGAACCATGAGAGACTATGGACTCTGAAAAACAATCTGAGGGGTTTGAAGTGGCGTGAGGTAGGAGGTTGGGGGAACCAGGTGGTGGGTATTAGAGAGGGCATGGATTGCATGGAGCACTGGGTGTGGTGCAAATATAATGAATACTGTTATGCTGAAAATAAATTAAAAAATAAAAAAAAATTTAAGACACTGATGAAATAACTGAATTCAGTGATGAATAAATGAACATTGTTAAAATGTCCATACTACCCAGAGCTATCTACAGAATCAATGAAAGTCCTATCAAAATTCCAATGATGGTTTTCATAGTAAGAGAAAAACAATCCTAAAATTTTATGTAACAACAAAAGACTCTGAATCACCAAAAGAATCTTGAGGAAAAGCAAAGCTGGTAGTCATCATACTTTTTGATTTCAGACTTTAATACAAAGCTATAGTAATCAAAACAGAATACAGACACACAGAACAATAGAACAGAATCTAGAGCCCAGAAATGAGCCCTTGCATATATGGTGAACTCATATTTCACAAGGAAATCAAGAAGATTCAATAGAGAAAAGATAGTCTCTTCAATATGTGGTGTTAGGAGAACTGGAAAATAACATAAAGAAGAATGAAACTAGACTCCTATCTTACACCACTCCCCCAAATTAACTTGGAATGGCTTAAATTCTTATATGTAAGATCCCAACTGTAAGACTACTAAAAGAAAACACAGGGAATAAGTTCCTTGATATGGGTCTTGGCAATGATTTTTTTGGATATGACAATAAAAGCATAAGCAACATGCCAAAAATAATCAAATAGGACTATATTGAATTACAAAGCTTCTGCAAAGCCAAAGAATTAGGAAAACAAAAAAGTAACCTATAAACAGCAGAAAATATTTTTAAAACCATCTATCAGATAAAGAGTTAATATAAAATCTATATAAATTACTCACACAACTCAATAGCAAAACTCAAGCAATCTAATTAAAAAATGGGGGGAGAACTTGATAGACATTTTCCCAAAGAAGCCATACAGATGGGTAACACCTTTCATGTAGAAAGGTGCCCAACATCACCTCATCAGAGAAACGCCAATCAAAACCACACTGAAATCGTATTTCACACCCGTTAAAACAGCTATATGGAACAGACGAGACATATGTTGGCAATGCCGTGGGTAAAGGGGAGCCCTTGAGCACCATTTTGGGAATATAAAATGGTAAGCCACTATGGAAAACAGTACAGAGTTTTCTCAAAAACATGAAAACTACTATCATATGATTGAGGAAATGCACTCCTAGGTAGTATATATAAAGGAAATGAAAACAGAATCTTGAAGAGATATTTGTAGCTTCATGTTCATTGCTGCATTACACAAAACAACATGGAAGCGACTTACATGTATATTGAAAGAAAAATGGATAAAGAAAAGTTAGTATATATCTACAAAAAATGGAATTTTTAAAAAAGATGTTATTTATTTGAGAGAGAGAGAAAGAGCACAGGCAGGGTGAGGGTGGCAGAAGGAGAGGGAGAAACAGGCTCCCTGCTGAGCAGGGAGTCCAAGGTAGGGTTTGATACTAGGACTCCAAGATAATGACCTCACCCGAAGGCAGATGCTTAACTGACTTTGTCACCAAGGTGCCCCTGTCCACAAAAATGGAATATTATTTAGCTCTATGAAAGGAGGAAATTCGTACTTTGCAACACTCAGAAATCCTAAAAGAATTAACTCTTTGGGGGAGGAGTCAAGATGGCGGAGAAGTAGCAAGCTGAGACTACTTCAGCTAGCAGGAGATCAGCTAGATAGCTTATCTAAAGATTGCAAACACCTGCAAATCCATCGGCAGATTGAAGAAAAGAACAGCAATTCTAGAAACAGAAAAATAACCACTTTCTGAAAGGTAGGACTGGCGAAGAAATGAATCCAAAGCGACGAGAAGATAGACCTGGGAGGAGGGGCCGGCTCCCGGCAAGCGGCAGAGCAACGGAGCACAAAATCAGGACTTTTAAAAGTCTGTTCCACTGAGGGACATCGCTCCAGAGGCTAAACTGGGGCAAAGCCCACGTGGGGTCAGTGTGGCCTCAGGTCCTGCAGGGTCACAGAAGGATAGGGTTGTCTGAGTGTCGCAGAGCTTGTGGGTATTGGAATGGGAAAGCCGGCTACAGAGACAGAGCCAACAGTAAGCTCACAACTCGGGGTTACCTTGAACCGGGCACAGGCTCGGTGAGCTCGGAGCAAGGCCGGAGGTCAGGCAGATGGGAGTAACTGGGCGCTGTTCTCTGAGGGCGCACTAAGGAGTCGGGCCCCAGGCTCTTGGCTCCTCCGGGCTGGAGACCAGGAGGTCGCCATTTGTATTCCCATCCTCCGGAACTCTATGGAAAGTGCTCAGGGAACAAAAGCTCCTGAAAGCAAACCCAAGCGGATTACTCAGCCCCTGGTAAGGGCAGTGCAATTCCACCTGGGGCAAAGACACTTGAGAATCACTACAACAGGCCCCTACCCCAGAAGATCAACAAGAAATCCAGCCAAGACCAAGTTCACATACCAAGGAGTGTGGTTTCAATACCAAGGAGAGCAGCAGAATTCCAGAGGAGGAGAAAGCAAAGCACGGAACTCATGGCTTTCTCCCTGTGATTTTTTAGTCTTGCAATTAATTTAATTTTTTTCTTTTTCATTTTTTTCTCTTCTTCTGCTAAAATTTTTTCTTAACTTTTACCCTTTTGTTTTTTAACGTTTTTTAACTAGTTTATCTAATATATATATTTTTTCTTTTTTATACTTTTCTTTATTCAATTTCTTTTTTTAATTCTTTTCTTTTTCTTTTTCTTTCTTTCTTTTTGAACCTCTTTTTATCCCCTTTCTTGCCCCTCACGATTTGGGATCTCTTCTGATTTGATTAAAGCATATTTTCCTGGGGTTGTTGCCACCCTTTTAGTATTTTACTTGCTCCTTCATATACACTTAGCAGGACAAAATGACAAGGTGGAAAAATTCACCACAAAAAAAAGAACAAGAGGCAGTACCGAAGGCTAGGGACCTAATCAATATAGACATTGGTAATATGTCAGATCTAGAGTTCAGAATGACAATTCTCAAGGTTCTAGCCGGGCTCGAAAAAGGCATGGAAGATATTAGAGAAACCCTCCCGGGAGATATAAAAGCCCTTTCTGGAGAAATAAAAGAACTAAAATCTAACCAAGTTGAAATAAAAATAGCTATTAATGAGGTGCAATAAAAAATGGAGGCTCTCAGGGCACCTGGGTGGCTCAGTGGGTTAATGCCTCTGCCTTCGGCTCAGGTCATGACCCCAGGGTCCTGGGATCGAGCCCCACATTGGGCTCTCTGCTCAGCAGGAAGCCTTCTTCCCCCTCTCTCTCTCTGCCTGCCTCTCTGCCTACTTGTGATCTCTGTCTGTCAAATAAACAAATAAAATCTTTAAAAAAAAATGGGGGCTCTCACTTCTAGAATAAATTAGGCAGAAGAAAGAATTAGTGATATAGAAGACCAAATGACAGAGAATAAGGAAGCTCAGCAAAAGAGGGACAAACAGCTACTGGACCACGAGGGGAGAATTCGAGAGATAAGTGACACCATTAGATGAAACAACATTAGAATAATTGGGATTCCAGAAGAAGAAGAAAGAGAGAGGGGAGCAGAAGGTATCCTGGAAAGAATTATTAGGGAGAATTTCCCCAATATGGCAAAGGGAACGAGCATCAAAATTCAGGAGGTTTAGAGAATGCCCCTCAAAATCAATAAGAATAGGCCTACACCCCATCACCTAATAGTAAAATTTACAAGCCTTAGTGACAAAGAGAAAATCCTGAAAGCAGCCCGGGAAAATAAGTCTGTAACATACAATGGTAAAAATATTAGATTGGCAGCTGACTTATCCACAGAGACCTGGCAGGCCAGAAAAAGCTGGCATGATATATTCAGAGCACTAAATGAGAAAAACATGCAGCCAAGAATACTATATCCAGCTAGGCTATCATTGAAAATAGAAGGAGAGATTAAAAGCTTCCAGGAAAAACAAAAACAGAAAGAATTTGCAAACACCAAACCAGCTCTACAGGAAATATTGAAAGGGGTCCTCTAAGCAAAGAGAGAGCCTACAAGGGGTAGATCAGAAAGGAACAGAGACAATATACAGTAACAGTCACCTTACAGGCAATACAATGGCACTAAATTCATATCGCTCAATAGTTACCAAAAGTGAATGGGCTAAATGCCCCAATCAAAAGACACAGGGTATCAGAATGGATAAAAAAAAAAAGACCAAAACCCATCGATATGTTGCCTCCAAGAAACTCATTTTAAGCCCAAAGACACCTCCAGATTTAAAGTGAGCAGGTGGAAAAGAATTTACCATGCTAATGGACATCAGAAGAAAGCAGGAGTGGCAATCCTTATATCAGATCAATTAGATTTTAAGCCAAAGACAATAATAAGAGATGAGGAAGGACACTATATCATACTCAAAGGGTCTGTCCAACAAGAAGATCTAAAAATTTTAAATGTCTATGCCCCTAAAGTGGGAGCAGCCAACTATATAAACCATATAATAACAAAATCAAAGAAACACATCAACAATAATACAATAATAGTAGGGGACTTTAACACTCCCCTCACTGAAATGGACAGATCATCCAAGCAAAAGATCAACAAGGAAATAAAGGCCTTAAACGACACACTGGACCAGATGGACATCACAGATATATTCAGAACATTTCATCCCAAAGCAACAGAATACACATTCTTCTCTAGTGCACATGGAACATTCTCCAGAATAGATCACATCCTCGGTCCTAAATCAGGACTCAACTGGTATCAAAAGATTGGGATCATTCCCTGCATATTTTTGGACCACAATGCTCTGAGGCTAGAACTCAACCACAAGTTGAAGTTTGGAAGGAACCCAAATACATGGAGACTAAACAGCATCCTTTTAAAGAATGAATGGGTCAACCAGGAAATTAAAGAAGAATTGAATAAAATCATGGAAACAAATGATAATGAAAACACAACGGTCAAAATCTGTGGGACACAACAAAGGCAGTCCTGAGGGAAAATATATAGCGGTACAAGCCTTTCTCAAGAAACAAGAAAGGTCTCAGGTACACAACCTAACCCTACACCTAAAGGAGCTGGAGAAAGAACAAGAAAGAAACCCTACGCCCAGCAGGAGAAGAGAAATAGTAAAGATCAGAGCAGAAATCAATGAAATAGAAACCAAAAAAACAATAGAACAAATCAATGAAACTAGGAGCTGGTTCTTTGAAAGAATTAATAAAATTGACAAACCCCTGGCCAGACTTATCAAAAAGAAAAGAGAAAGGACCCAAATAAATAAAATCATGAATGAAAGAGGAGAGATCACAACTAACACCAAAGAAATACAAACAATTATAAAAAATATTATGAGCAACCCTACGCCAACAAATTTGACAATCTGGAAGAAATGGATGCATTCCTAGAGACATATAAACTACCACAACTGAACCAAGAAGAAATAGAAAACCTGAACAGACCCATAACCAGTAAGGAGATTGAAACAGTCATTTAAAAATCTCCAAACAAACAAAAGCCCAAGGCCAGACGGTTTCCTGGGGGAATTCTACCAAACATTTAAAGAAGAACTAATTCCTATTCTCCAGAAACTGTTCCAAAAGATATAAATGGAAGGAAAACTTCCAAACTCATTTTATGAGGCCAGCACCACCTTGATCCCAAAACCAGACAAGGATCCCATCAAAAAAGAGAGCTATAGACCAATATCCTTGATGAACACAGATGCGAAAATTCTCACCAAAATACTAGCCAATAGGATTCAACAGTACATTAAAAAGATTATTCACCACGACCAAGTGGGATTTATTCCAGGGCTGCAAAGTTGGTTCAACATCTGCAAATCAGTCACTGTGATACAACACATCAATAAAAGAAAGAACAAGAACCATATGATACTTTCAATAGATGCTGAAAAAGCATTTGACAAAGTACAGCATCCCTTCCTGATCAAAACTCTTCAAAGTGTAAAGATAGAGGGCACATACCTCAATATCATCAAAGCCATCTATGAAAAACCCACCGCAAATATCATTCTCAATGGAGAAAAACTGAAAGCTTTTCCGCTAAGGTCAGGAACATGGCAGGGATGTCCATTATCACCACTGCTATTCAACATAGTACTAGAGGTCCTAGCCTCAGCAATAGACAACAAAAGGAAATTAAAGGCATCCAAATCGGCAAAGAAGAAGTCAAATTATCACTCTTCGCAGATGATATGATACTATATGTGGAAAACCCAAAAGACTTCACTCCAAAACTGCTAGAACTTGTACAGGAATTCAGTAAAGTGTCAGGATATAAAATCAATGCACAGAAATCAGTTGCATTTCTCTACACCAACAACAAGACAGAAGAAAGAGAAATTAAGGAGTCAATCCCATTTACAGTTGTACCCCAAAACATAAGATACCTAGGAATAAACCTAACCAAAGAGGCAAAGAATCTATACTCAGAAAACTATAACGTACTCATGAAAGGAATTGAGGAAGACACAAAGAAATGGAATAATGTTCCATGCTCCTGGATTGGAAGAATAAATATTGTGAAAATGTCTATGCTACCTAAAGCAATCTACACATTTAATGCAATTCCTATAAAAGTACCATCCATCTTTTCAAAGTAATGGAACAAACAATTCTAAAATTTATATGGAACCAGAAAAGACCTCGAATAGCCAAAGGAATATTGAAAAAGAAAGCCAAAGTTGGTGGCATCACAATCCCGGACTTCAAGCTCTATTACAAAGCTGTCATCATCAAGACAGCATGGTACTGGCACAAAAACAGACACATAGATTAATGGAACAGAATAGAAAGCCCAGAAATGGACCCTCAACTCTATGGTCAACTCATCTTCAACAAAGCAGGAAAGAATGTCCAATGGAACAAAGACAGCCTCTTCAATAAATGGTGTTGGGAAAATTGGACAGCCACATGCAGAAAAATGAAACTGGACCATTTCCTTACACCACATACGAAAATAGACTCAAAATGGATGAAGGACCTCAATGTGAGAAAGGAATCCATCAAAATCCTTGCAGAGAACACAGGGAGCAACCTCTTCGACCTCAGCCACAGCAACATCTTCCTAGGTATATCGCCAAAGGGAAGGGAAGCAAGGGCAGAAATGAACTACTGGGATTTCATCAAGATCAAAAGCTTTTGCATAGCAAAGGAAACAAACAAAATCAAAAGACAACTGAAAAAATGGGAGAAGATATTTGTAAACGACATATCAGATTAAGGACTAGTGTCCAAAATCTATAAAGAACTTAGCAAACTCAACACCCAAAGAACAAATAATCCAATCAAGAAATGGACAGAGGACATGAACAGACATTTCTGCAAAAAAGACACATGAAAAAGTTCTCCATATCACTCGGCATCAGGGAAATACAAATCAAAACCACAATGAGATGTCACCTCACACCAGTCAGAATGGCTAAAATTAACAAGTCAGGAAATGACAGATGCTGGCGAGGATGCGGAGAAAGGGGAACCCTCCTACACTGTTGGTGGGAAAGCAAGCTGGTGCAGCCACTCTGGAAAACAGCATGGAGGTTCCTCAAAATGTTGAAAATAGAACTGCCCTATGACCCAGCAATTGCACTACTGGGTATTTACCCTAAAGATACAAACGTAGTGATCCAAAGGGGCACGTGCACCCGAATGTTTATAGCAGCAATGTCCACAATAGCCAAACTATGGAAAGAACCTAGATGTCCATCAACAGATGAATGGATAAAGAAGAGGTGGTATATGTACACAATGGAATACTATGCAGCCATCAAAAGAAATGAAATCTTGCCATTTGCGACAACATGGATGGAACTAGAGCATATCATGCTTAGCGAAATAAGTCAAGCGGAGAAAGACAACTATCATATGATCTCCCCAATATGAGGAAGTGGTGATGCAACATGGGGGCTTAAGTGGGTAGGAGAAGAATCAATGAAACAAGATGGGATTGGGAGGGAGACAAACCATAAGTGACTCTTAATCTCACAAAACAAACTGAGGGTTGCTGGGGGGAGGGGGATTGGGAGAAGGGGATATATTTAAAATGCTCCCAAGAATACATTTACTTAATAAGCAGCAAGCAAATATAATGAATGCTGAAAATACACACTCTGATGGATGAACATTAAGGACAGGACAATGGAGAAGCCAGTGTATTCTAGAAATTATTTTAAAAATAGTGCCTGTCATGAGGGGCAGCCTGTGAAATTATAATTAAATAAACCTAGGAGAGTAAAAAAAGAAATGTCCAAATAAGTTAATTTCTCTATTACCCTTAAATATATTATGGATTTAATTCCATATCATTGTACTAGGGGAATGGTATAACTTTTTATTTACTTTTAAGTTCATTCCTAGATTGCCTGTATTACCATGAAACTGCCTTCGTGTTTGCATAGACTGATAGCACTTGAAGCTAGAAAATGCCAGAATGTTCATTTCTTTGACTCCTTGACCAAATCACTTAACTCTTTCCTATTTAAAAAATACTACATAAAGATAATTATAACATGTATCTAATACTTAATATTTACATCAGGAATATTCACCTTTATTTCCAATTAAATAAGTGAGTTTTAAAACTTGTGTCTACTGCCATCACCTGATGTAGTCTCTCTCATTTTTTATATAGAAAATTAAGTAAAAAAATCCCAAACTTGAATAACTATGATTTCAAGTAACCTATTAGTTAACACACCCAGAAAATCATGAAAGGAGAAACCAAACTAGCTAATGTATACTTATTTCAGTATACATTATGTTTTCTTCAAATCATGAAAGAAATATAAATTAATATATCTTCTCGTATTTTTACTAATAAAAGTAAAAAGTTTTGAAAGGAAGCAGTTTATTTTGACATGGATATAGTGAAATAGTGCTTTCCATAATTAGGTAAAGAAGAATATGATATGACATTTCTAGAGGGTGTTATATGTAGAATGGGTATTACTAATGTTCACATGAGAAAGTAATTCTACTTCTAGGAGACTATTCTAAGGCAAATTAATTAAGGCTATTATCTATTTCCTTTTTTCATGAATGGAAGTTGAATCCAGGGTTATTTGTGGTAGTAAAATGTAGAAATTGGAAAAAGTCCAGAAATAAAGAGCTGGATATATTTTGGCTGTGAGAACTAATCAATGAATTCAGTAGTTTCAGGATATAAAATCATAAAAACTCAATTGTGTTTCAAGATGCTAACAATGACATATCTAAAGCAGAAGGAAAGCATTCCCATTTAGAACAGCATCAAACACAATAAAATACTTATGAATAAATTTTACTAGGGAGGAAAAATCTGTACCCCATAAACTATAAGACTCTGAAGAGAGAAAATAAAAAGACACAAACAAATGGAAATTCTATATTCAAGGATCAGAATAATTAGTATTATTAAAATATCCATACCACATAAAAACTGTAAAGAGAGACAAAGTAGGGCATTATTTAATAATAAAGGGGAAAATTCAACAAGAAGATAGAATAATTGTAAATATTTATGTACCCCACATGGGAACATCCAAATATAGAAAACAATTAATAATAAACATAGAAGAACTAATTGATAACATAGGGGAGTTTAATGCTCTTGGCTCAGAAGAATAAACATTGTTAAAATGTCTGTACTGCCTAGAGCAATCTATAATTTTAATGCCATTCTGATTAAATTTCCACCTGTATTTTTCAAAGAGTTGGAACAAATAATCCTAAAATTTGTCTGGAATCAGAAGAGACCCTAAATTGCTAAGGAAATATTGAAAAACAATAACAAAACTGGTGGCATCTCATTACCTGATTTCAAGCTTTACTACAAAGCTGTGATCACCAAGACAGCATGGTACTAGCATAAAAACAGACACATAGGCCAGTGGAACAGAATAGAGAGCCCAGATATGGACCTTCAACTCTATGGTCAAATAATCTTTGACAAAGTAGGAAAAAATATACAGTGGAAAAAAGTCTCTTCAATAAATGGTGCTGGGAAAATTGGACAGCTATATGTAGAAGAATGAAACTTTACCATTCTCTTACACTGTACACAAAAATAAACTTGAAATGGATAAAAGACCTCAACGTGAGATAGGAATCCATCAGAATCCTAGAGGAGAACATAGGCAGTAAACTCTGCGATATCAGCCACAGCAACTTCTCTCAAGATATGTCTCCAGAGGCAAAGGAAACAAAAATAAAAATGAACTTTTGGGACTTCATCAAGATCAAAAGCTTCTGCACAGCAAAGGAAACAGTCAACAAAACAAAGAGGCAACCCATGGAATGGGAGAAGATATTTGCAAATGACAGTACAGACAAAGGGTTGATATCCAGGATCTATAAAGAACTCCTCAAACTCAACACACACAAAACAGGTAATCATATCAAAAAATGGGCAGAAGATATGAACAGACACTTCTCCAATCAAGACATACAAATAGCTATCAGACACATGAAAAAATGTTCATCATCACTAGCCATCAGGGAATTTCAAATTAAAACCACATTGAGATATCACCTTACACCAGTTAGAATGGACAAAATTAGCAAGACAGGAACAACGTGTGTTGGAGAGGATGTGGAGAAAGGGGAACCCTCTTACACTGTTGGTGGGAATGCAAGTTGGTGTAGCCACTTTGGAAAACAGTGTGGAGATTCCTCAAGAAATTAAAAATAGAACTTCCCTATGACCCTGAAATTGCAGTACTGGGTATTTACCCCAAAGATACAGATGTAGTGAAAAGAAGGGCCGTCTGTACCCCAATGTTTATAACAGCATTGGCCATGGTTGCCAAACTGTGGAAAGAACCACGATGCCCTTCAACGGATGAATGGATAAGGAAGATGTGGTCCATATACACTATGGAGTATTATGCCTCCATCAGAAAGGACAAATACCCAAATTTTGTAGCAACATGGATGGCACTGGAAGAGATTATGCTGAGTGAAATAAGTCAAGCAGAGAGAGTCAATTATCATATGGTTTCACTTATTTGTGGAGCATAACAAATAGCATGGAGGACAAGAGGAGATGGAGAGGAGAAGGGAGTTGGGGGAAATTGGAAGGGGAGGTGAACCATGAGAGACTATGGACTCTGAAAAACAATCTGAGGGTTTTGAAGGAGTGGGGGGTGGGAGGTTGGGGGAATCAGGTGGTGGGTATTAGAGAGGGCACAGATTGCATGGAGAATTGGGTGTGGTGCAAAAACAATGCTGAAAAGAAATAAAAAATAAATTAAGTAAATAAATAAATAAAACCTTAAAAATAAAAAAAGGATTGCCCTTTAGTCTCTGGTGAGGTAGCAAATACTATATCCTCACTAAACTTCAATAGCATATATGGAATTTGCATACATAAGGATATGGCAAACACAGATTTGATGCCTATGTTTAGACTCTTTATGAGCAGGTTGCAAATTCTAAGGCATCATTTACTCAGTGGAAAGTAAAGATATAATAATGACAATGTGCAAAGAAACTGCAGAGGTGATTTTGATCCTTAAGCTTTATTTAATCAATAAGGAAAATACTTTAATTTCTTTCATGAGTATTTTATAGTTTTCAGAATACAGTTCTTTTGTTAAGTTTTTGTTCCCCTAGTTATTTTATTACTTTCAGTGCAATTATAAATGGGATTGTTTTCTGAATTTCTGCTGCTGCTACATTATTAGTGTAGAGAAATGCAATGGATTCCTGTACATTGATTTTGTACCCTGTATCTTGACTGAATTCATTTATCAGTTCTAGTGGGTTTTTTTGGTGAAGTCTTTGGATTTATTATGTAGAGTAAAAAAAGATAAAAAAAGATTAATGGGATTTGTTCTTATTTTCATTGAATGCACTCTATAATATTTAAGATGAAAACTGTCACAGTGTTTTCAACTTATTGTGAAATCATATTTATACATATACATGAATATAAATACATACATGAATATCAACACACATAATTACATCCATATGCATGTGTGTAGGCAGACAGAAAGGGAGAGGAAACAAATACAGCAAAATAATGATTATTTATCTATGTGTGCATTGTGGTGTTCATTATGTTATGCATTCATGTTGTCTGTCTGATGGCAAATTTGTATAAGAAGTAGTTTTAAAAATGAAGTGTACTCAGACCTATTTCTTTGAAGCACATAGACTATGTGTTGCCAAAATGTTGTGTAATTCAATACAACTCAATATGATTTATTAATTTTATGTAAAGAATTTCAGTAGGTGTAAGGTGCTGCTCAATTTGAGAAGCTAAACAATTGCTTACAACATAGCTTATGGTGCTAAAATAAATGAAAGGTGCTTCAGAAATGCTAATTTTGGAAGTTATCTCCATTTTAATAGTTTTTTTGAGATATTGGTTTACCATGCATTTCATTGGCAATAGTGAGATTCTGGCAGGAATAACAGAAAATAAAAAGTTAGTAACTAAACGGACATCAGTTTAAGGTTACATAACATAGATAATATTATATAGTATATAATATATATACTAACATATAATATCAGTTTAAGGTCACATAATATATATTTAAGACATCATAGATATATATGGAACATTCCACCCTAAAAAAAAGAATATTCATTTCTTTTGATGGCTGCATAGTATTCCATTGTGTATATATACCACATCTTCTTGATCCATTCATCTGTTGATGGACATCTAGGTTCTTTCCATAGTTTGGCTATTGTGGACATTGCTGCTATAAACATTCGGGTGCATGTGCCCCTTTGGATCACTACGTTTGTATCTTTAGGGTAAATACCCAATAGTGCAATTGCTGGGTCATAGGGCAGTTCTATTTTCAACATTTTGAGGAACCTCCATGCTGTTTTCCAGAGTGGCTGCACCAGCTTGCATTCCCACCAACAGTGTAGTAGGGTTCCCCTTTCTCCACATCCTCGCCAGCATCTGTCATTTCCTGACTTGTTGATTTTAGCCATTCTGACTGGTGTGAGGTGATATCTCATTGTGGTTTTGATTTGTATTTCCCTGATGCCGAGTGATATGGAGCACTTTTTCATGCCATTTGCGACAACATGGATGGAACTAGAGCGTATCATGCTTAGCGAAATAAGTCAAGCAGAGAAAGACAACTATCATATGATCTCCCTGATATGAGGAAGTGGTGATGCAACATGGAGGCCTAAGTGGGTACGAGAAGAATAAATGAAACAAGATGGGATTGGGAGGGAGACAAAGCATAAGTGACTCTTAATCTCACAAAACAAACTGAGGGTTGCTGGGGGGAGGGGGTTTGGAAGAAGGGGGTGGGATTATGGACATTGGGGAGGGTATGTGCTTTGGTGAGTGCTGTGAAGTGTGTAAACCTGGTGATTCACAGACCTGTACCCCTGGGGATAAAAATATATGTTTATAAAAAATAAAAAATTATATTAAAAAAAAAAAGAATATTCATTCTTCTCGAGCACACATGGAACTTTCTCCAAAACAGACCACATAGTGGGTCACAAATCAGGGCTCAACCAATACCAAAGGACAGATTATTTCCTGCATATTCATAGACCACAATGCTTTGAAACTGGAGCGCAACTACAAGAAAAAGTTTGGAAGGAATTCAAACACTTGGAAGCTAAAGACCAACCTGCTTAAGAATGTTTGGATCAACGAGGAAATCAAATAAGAACTTAAACTATTCATGGAAGCCAATGAGAAACAAGACAACTTCAGTCCAAAACCTATGGGATATGGCAAAGGCGGTCCTAAGGGGGAAATACAAAGCCATCCAAGCCTCCCTCAAAAAAATAAAAATTGAAAAATCCAGAATACACCAGCTCTCTTTACACCTTAAGGAACTGGAAAATCAACAACAAATTAAGTCAATGCCAAACACAAGAAGGGAAATAATCTAAAATTAGAGCAGATACCAATGAGTTAGAACAATCTAATGAGTTACCAATGAGTAGAACACATCAATGAAACTAGAAGCTGGTTCTTTGAAAGATTCAGTAAGATTGATAAACCACTGGCCAAACTAATCCAAAAGAAAAGAGAAAGGACCCAAATTAATGAAATTTTGAATGAAAGGGGAGAGGTCATGACTAACACCAAGGAAACAAAAACAATCATCAGAAATTATTAACAACAGTATATGCCAATAAGTTAAGCAACTTAGAAGAAATGGATGTGAAACCTATAAACTTCCAAGACCAAAACAGGAAGAAATTGATAACCTGAATAGACCAATATCTAGCAATGAGATTGAAGCCATGATCAAAAACCTGCCAAAAAACAAGAGCCCAGGACCTGACAGATTCCCTGGGGAATTCTACCAAAAATCAAAGAAGAAATAATACCTATTCTCCTGACGTTCTTTCAAAAAATAGAAACAGAAGGAAAACTTCCAGTTTCTTTCTATGAAACCAGCATTACCCTGATTCCCAAACCAGGCAAAGACCTCATCAAAAAGGAGAATTTCAGACCAATATCCCTGACAAATATGGATGCCAAGATTCTCAACAAGATCCTAACTAATAGGATCCAAGAGTACATTTAAAAAAATTATACACCATGACCAGGTGGGATTTATCCCTGAGATGCAAGGGTGGTTCCATATTCTCAAATCAATCAATGTGATAGAACATATAAATAAGAGAAGAGAGGGGGCACCTGGGTGTCTCAGTGGGTTAAGCCTCTGCCTTCACTCAGGTCATGATCGCAGAGTCCTGGGATCTAGCCCTGCATTGGGCTCTCTGCTCAGTGGGGAGCCTGCTTCCCCCCACCCCCATCTCTCTGCCTGCCTCTCTGCCTACTTGTGATCTCTGTCAAATAAATAAATAAATAAATAAATAAATAAATAAATAAATAAAATCAACCTTAAAAAAAAAGAGAGAAGAACCACATGGCCCTCTCAATTGATGCAGAAAAAGCATCTGACAAGATAGTGTATTCTGATTAAAACTCTTCAAAGTATAGGGATAGAGGGAATATTCCTCAACTTCATAAAATCTACCTATGAAAAACCCACAGCAAATATGATTTTCAATGGGGAAAAGCTGGCAGCCTTCCCTTTGAGATCAGGAACATGATAAGGATGCCCACTCTTGCCACTGTTGTTCAACATAGTACTAGAAGTCCTAGAAACATCGATCAGAAAACAAAAAGAAAAAAAAAGGTATTCAAATTGGCAAAGAAGAAGTCAAACTCTCTGTCTTCACAGATGACATGATACTTTATATGGAAAACCCAAAAGACTCCACCCCAAACTACTAGAACTCATGCAGCAATTCAGTAATGTGGGAGGACACAATATCAATGCACAGAAATCAGTTGTTTTCTTATACACTAACAATGAAAATATAGAAAGGGAAATTGGAGATTTGATTCCATTTACTATAGCACTGAGAACCATAAGATACCTGGGAATAAACCTATCCAAAGAGGTAAAGAATCCATACTTGAGGAACTACAGAAAACTCATGAAAGAAATTGAAGAAGACACAAAAAGATGGAAGACCATTTCATGCTCATGTATCAGAAGAATAAATATTGTTAAAGTGTTTATAGTGCCCAGAGCTATCTATACTTTCAGTGCCATCCTGATCAAAATTCCACTGGCATTTTTCAAAGAACTGGAACAAACAATCCTAAAATTTGTATGGAACCAGAAGAGACCCCAAATTGCAAGGAAATGTTGAAAAAGAAAAACAAAACTGGGGGCAACACGTTGCCTCATTTCAAGCTTTACTACAAAGCTGTGATCACCAAGACAACATGGTACTGGAACAAAAACAGACACATAGACCAGTGGAACAGAGTAGAGAGCCCAGATATGGACCCTCAACTTTATGGTCAAATAATCTTCGACAAAGCAGGAAGAAATATACAGTGGAAAAAAGACAGTGTCTTCAATAAATGGTGCTGGGAATTTTGGACAGTTATGTGTAGAAGAATGAAACTCGACCATTCTCTTATACCATACACAAAGATAAACTCTAAGTGGATTAGTTAATTTTTTAAATATCTATTTATTTATTTAACAGAGATCACAAGTAGGCAGAGAGAGAGGGAAGCAGGCTCCCGCTGAGCAGAGGCCCTGATGTAGGGCTTGATCCAAGGACCCTGGGATCATGACCTGAGCTGAAAGCAGAGGATTTAACCCACTGAGCCACCCAGGCACCCCTGGATAAGTAATTTTTGTCAGTAGTATAGGTTCTAAATCCAGTTTCATTGTTTTACATGTGATTATTCAATTTTCCAGCACCATTTATTGAAGAGATGTCTTTTCTCCATTGAGTATTCTTGGTTCCTCTGTCAAATATTAGTTTACCATATGTGCTTGACTTTATTTCTGGGCTTTTGATACTGTTCCTTTGGCCCATATGTTTGTTTACATGCCAGTGCCATACTGTTTTTGATAATAATAGCTTTGTAGAATAGCCTGAAATTAGGAGGTATGATTCTTCCTGCTTTGTACTTTGTCCTCAGAATTTTATTGGGTATTAGGAGTCTTTTGTGGTTCCATATAAATTTTAGGAATCTTTTTTCTACTGTTGTAAAAAAGTCATTCAAACCCTGATAGAATCTGTATTGAAATATAGATGGCTTTTGGAAGTACTGACATTCTAACATTAATTCTTCCAACCCATGAATATGAGATAACTTTCCATTTATTTGAGTATCCTTCAATCTTTTTAAAAAACTGTGTTTTATAGTTTTCTGAGCAAAGATCTTTTATCTCCTTAGATTGATTCCTAAGCACTTAACTGTTTTTAATGCTATTGTAAATGGGATTGATTTTTTCATTTTTCAGAAAATCCATTGCTAGTGTATTGAAATACTCCTGTTTTTTTATGCTAATTTTATATCTTGAAACTTACTAAATTCATTAATTAATGGTTTTTGGTTGAATCTTGAGATTCTATACAGAAAATCATATCATTTGCAAATAGAGACAATTTTACTTCTTCCTTTCAAATTCTAATACCTTTTACTCTTTTCCTGCTGGACCGCTCTAGTGAGGACTTCCAACAGCATATTGCATATGAGAGCTCGAGTAGGCATGCTTGTTTGGGTTTATATTATAGAAATTTTATCCAGCACTGCTGTGCTCGTAATGCTACTATTTTGTTTCACAGAATATGGGTTCTTGATATTGTTCTTAACCTTTATATTCCTTATATGGGGAATCTTTTAATTTTTTTGAGCAAGTTTTAAAACTTAGTATGAAAATCATGCTTTAACTCTTCATTACTGTAATGCCACAGCCTGGACAATGTGAGCACAATAAGCTCTAAATAAAAATCTATTACATCTGCTGACTGGCAATGTTAATTTCTCCTTTCTTATTCTTTGTCTTCTTTTTTTAAATGAAGATTTTATTTATTTACGTGACAGACAGATCACAAGTAGTCAGAGAGTCAGGCAGAGAGAGAGAGGGAAGCAGGCTCCCCACTGAGAAGAGAGCCCCATGTGGGGCTCGATCCCAGGACCCTGAGATCACAATCTGAGCCAAAGGCAGAGGCTTTAACCCACTGAGCCACCCAGACACCCCTCCTTTATTCTTACATAAAACACAGACACTCCAAATCTTGGAAGGTGGAACACTCATATTAAGTTTTTTCTTTTAACTATAATTGATTCCTAGCAATGTGTGGGGATGTCTTACTTACCTTTGCATTTGCATTGACTGGGACCTGTGCCTACACCTGCTAGGAGCCAACTAACTTATTCCTGAGGAATAAAATGACTGAAATCTCATTACTCTCAACCTCAGATACACATGCATAGCCAGCAGGATATACATGTTAACAGAAAGAGGTCATGTTTTGAGAGCATATTGCTTATATTTGCTCTAACTTCTTTATCTCCTTACAGAATAATTTCTGATTTCCACTAAGCATTGGCCAACCAGATCAATTGGTCTCTGCTATACGCATCAGTCCATATTGAGACTAATATGTTAATATCATTTTCACTTTTAATGACAGGGCAAAGTAGTTTCCTTTTTAAATAAATCCTTGGTTTTCATAATCTCTACATTTGATCATCACTGTCTTTGCCAGGAGCTATTTGATTTTAATATTCAATTTTTAATAAAAGTGCCAATTGGGAAAATCTTACTTTGCTTTTAGGCTAAACATCAGTTGTGATTTTAATTTATTTTCTTTTCCTTTAGATAAAAGAAGTGTTTTCAAAGATACTGCATTTTATAAACACTGCATATGACTGCATTTTATAAACACTGCATATGAAAAGTTAAATACATAGAGAAAGAGAACATTTTTACTGTGGTGGTGATTTTTCTTTCAGAATTCTAACCTCGTTTGTATAGTGGTGAGTATCCCCACCTGTCAGAATTCTAAGAAAGCCGAGGGCTGGCCTGAGTTTCTCTCTTCCTCTCCCTCTGCCTTTGGTTCCTGCAGAATCTCTCTTTCTAAAGTAAATAGTTTTTAAATAAAGAAAAAATAGAAACAAACTCTAAAAGCACAACTATTTATGTATATTCTTTAAAATACTAGTACATAAAACAGCAACTGTGTGCTACAATTCCAACATTTAAATGATGGTGTCTTCCACAATAATAAACCTAATTTAACTCCTTAAAAGTGAACTGTTAGTAGGTAATTAAGATAGATACATTCTTTCATCTTGTACCATTATGTTTTACAAAATATACATGTGATTTTATATGCTAATCTGGCACTCAAAAGATGTCCTTTAAATGCCTTTCCTGAAAGCAAGTCCTGTCACTGAGTATGTGGAAGGTAGCTGCCCAAAGTCTGTCTATCTCAAACTGTATGGATCATTCTTTTTTTTTTTTTTTTTTTGTCTCTGGGGAAGAAAGAAAATGTAGGATTTCCCATATTTCCTGTAATAATTTCAGCTGTGAGATACTTAGAATTACTAATTTATTATAGTTCTAAACATATAGGATTTTTCATTGACAAATTTACTTTTTATTAATGAAGGTTGAGAATCAGACACCATTTTTACATTGTTGCAGAATACAGAAAGTTGAACAAGTTGCCAGAAAAATAATCATTGTTTACAAAGTGAACACTTCCATTATGAGACTACAGCTCCAGAAATAGAACACTGGAGTGTACAAGAAAGTTTCACTTCCCCAAATTAACCTCAGTTGGGACTTCTAGTTTTGCCTGGTCTTTAGCTTTAAATATGTCCACTCTCTTTTGTTTCTTCAACATTATGCCTGTGAAATTTATCCATTCTGTTGCATGTAACAATGTTCCTTCATTAACATACTTACTACAGTATTTTTTATATTTATAAAAAATAGAATATAGCAATTTTCCTTCATTAATATACTTACTATAGTATTCTTTTTATAAATATAAAAATAGAGTTATCCATTTTATTATTAATGAACACTTGGTTTATTTCCAATTTTACTATAGCAATAGTTCAACAATAAGCAGTTTATATTGATTTTACTGACTGAAGGTAACACTGAGCTGGGTCAATGACAAAGAATGGAATTGCTGACTATTGGGTTTGTATTTGCTCAGCTCTAGTAGATGTTGATCTGATAGATCTAGTAGATCCAATTTCCTAAAATGGATGCACCAATGTACATTTCTACCAGCACTATATGAGGAATTCAGTTACTCTGTATCCTTGTGAATGCTTGGCACGTTTGTACACTTTCAGAATTAGGCATTTTGATCATATGTCATGGTATCCTATTGAAGTTTTAATTAGTATATCCCTAATGATTCATTAATATATTTTTTGGTTTTATATATGAACTCAGTACCAAGATCTTTTAAACTGTTTTGTACATTTGCTATCTGTGTCTTGATTTTTAACTGGGTTTTAGTTTATTTTATGTTGTGGTTACTAGCCTTTGTCAAATATAATTCATTGCCCATTAATTCTTCTACTCTGTGTCTTGACTCTTCACTTTAAGGATGATGTCTTCCATTTTTTAAAAGATTATTACTTATTTATTCAACAGACAGAGATCACAAGTAGGCAGAGAGGCAGGCAGAGAGAGGGGGAAGCAAGCTCCCTGCTGAGCAGAGAGCCAAATGCAGTGCTTGATCCCAGGACCCTGAGATCATGACCTGAGCCAAAGGCAGAGACTTAACCCACTGAGCCACCCAGGCGCCCCAAGAATGATATCTTTCAATAAGCAGAGCTTCTTCATTTCAACCTTGTCTAAATCTATTTTTTCGGTATTCCTTTTAAGACTAAGCATTTATTAATGCATTTATCTTGCCAATAAAGAAATATTTGCATATCTTAGGGATATGAAAATATTCTCTGATATATTAATCCTTAAGAGTTCTTGTCTTTACAGTAACATTCAGAATTATTTTCATTTGAGTTAAGGTTTACCTTTTTCATACAAATATCTGCCTGAGCAAGTAGCATTTACTGAAAAAATGATTCTTCCCCAAAAGAAGAGCAGTGCCATTTGTCATTTAAAAACATTACTCATGGTAAAACTCTAAATGTAAGGGGAATTACTATTATGGATGGTATTATGGATGGGTGTGCTTCCAGATTGTTCTTTCACTGTGGTATTTTTCTGTCCTTGCAATAGTTGTATTTACTTCATTCAATAAGTATTAGTACGTGGTAGGATAAGTCTCCAGAGAATGTATTCCCCTAACAGTTCTTTGCTCTTTTGCTTCTTTTCCTGGTTTAAAAATAAATAAATAAATGTTAGAGTAAGATTGTTTGTTTCCATCAAATATAAATTTCTGGAGTTTTGAGTGCAATTCAACTGAATCTATAGAACAAAATGAGCTGGAGCCATATCTTTACCATAGTGAGTTTTCTACTCTGTCATTATAGTCTTAGATTTTCTTTAATTTATCCTAGTACTACCCCGAATATAGGACATTTTGTATGATACATTTTTGAACTTTGTAGGATGATCTTTACCTACAGAGAATATTTTATTCCTTGTTGGGCAGATAGGATTGACTAATTCAAATGTGGATTGCAATTTTTGGGAGGCTCAGTCTAACTCTGTTCTCCCCAGGTTGTCAGGTATAGCCCTCAAAAAGTCTCATGGAAGCTCCTCCTTCAGGTCCAGAGCTGAACTCTGTGGTTTTTGTTGTTGTTGTTGTTGTTGTTTATTTGTTCATTTGTTTTTCAGCATGGCTAGTTTCCCAGAGTTAGCCTTGTTCATCCAGGAGGTATTTCAGGTACAAACTTCCCATACCTCACTTTACCCTGGCATCACGGTTTTCTCAAATTTGGCTGCCTTGACAGCTCTAGACTTTTTTTGTTTCTAAAACACTGTGTTATTTTCAAAAGTTCTCCTTATTTCCTTACCTCCTCCCAGATCCTTTATTCAGAATCTCATATGCTTACTCTCAGAATGTATACAAAATAGACCCATTGTCTTTTTTTCTTATACATAACTACCCTGATATTTTACATCTCTTAAATCCATTTCTAATATAATATTATAAGTCAACTATAATAATATTTTTTAAAGAATCACCTTTAATTTTTGTCAGATTTTGATATCTATGCTGTATTTATGCCAAAGAAATTTTTTAAAAAGTTCTTTTTCATATATTCTATAATGGTTCATACAGTTTAGGGTTATTTGTTTTTTTAAAGAATTTGTTTAGTTCCCCTGTGCATCTCCCTGGTGTCTTTCCCCTGCGAAAACCCCTGGTGGGATTTTCTTTAACTATTATTTTCCTAGTTTTTCTTGGGCATTGGTCTTTTTGAATTTTCCATCTCTATGAGGATAGATTTTAAGGAGAATTATTTTAGGAAAAATTATATATATTAACTTATTTAGAAAAAAGACTTTAAAAGAATTTGTTATGTATTTCACCTAGGTTTTCAAATGCATCTGCATGAAACTGTGCGAATTATAATTTGGTATGGACTAATGAATCTCCCTCATACAGTTTTATAAAACTGAATGAATCAGATTTGGTCTGTGTCTTATCAGTTATTCAAATAGGTAAGACAGGCTGTGAGGCCAGAAACACAGGTTCTTCTCACTTCTCAACACTTGAGCAAGTCTTACTAAATACCACAGTCTCTTCTCAGTCCCACACTAGTAATTCACAGAGAAGAGTATCTCTTTATCCAAGATAAAATGGGACTATCAGAAGTGGAAGACATCTCTGGCCAGTTGTTTGGCTACCTTACTGAGGTCCATTGGCAGCAAAGACAATATTGTGGCAGAAATAGGCAATATTGTTCCAAATGAATTATCAGTAAATGATATTTGCTTGAAAATGCCTCACTAAAGACCAGGAAGGAGAGAAACAAGACAAAACCAAAATAAATTCTATTTTGTTTCCTTGAGTAAAGAATAGATGACAGTAAATTATATTGCTATAGCTTGAATCATTCCAATGTTATATCAAGGTTTGATAAGGTCAATCTGTAATATTCCATATTTTTAATAGAGAAACTATATTGACATAATACTTATAAGAAACAGAGGTTCTTGAATTTGTCTAAAAATAGTATATTGTGAATTAAAGACATATTTTAAGGCTAGCAGAATATTTTTACTTTGTTTAGAAATCTATGACTAGGACTTGGGTGACATCAGTGTTAAAATGAATGTCAAATAGTTTAAGATGACAGGTCAGAAGGATGGTTGTTTACTTGAGTGTTAATGGAATAAAGCCTTATAGCACTGATGAGGATACAGAAGGCTAGCTGAAGACACAACAGAAGGTGGCTCCCTATACCACCCTCCCCCACCAGCCTGCCCTTCCTAACTTGTGTGACATTCCTCAAGTACTCTTGGCTGCCCTAAAGGAAAACAATTAGTTAACTTGTAGAGATGACAATCCTGCAAGACCTGAGTCTCACTTTACAAATGTCCTAGTGATTTACAAGGAAGAAGCTTTCTTACCTATAGCCTAACTTCCAAAGACCCATAACTCAGTTCCTGAAGCCCTAAAATCATCTTCCCCTCCCTAAAATTGAGGAAGGCTGAGGTAGAGGGAAATGTAAATAAAGTTTAAATTTCTTTTAAACCTAAAGCCCATAGATAAGGACATGTGATAGCAGGAGTGTGACCTTCCTCCAGGAAGCTCTCGACTATCTTACTGTTAATGCCTTATTAAAGGAAAACAACCTTAACTTGACAAATAGCAAAGCCTCTGGCATCCTGTGTGTCTTCTTTTAAAACATGAAACTTCTTTCAAATCCTCCTTTTTCCTTATCTTCCCAACCCATATTATATAATCACCATTCCTCACAACCTTGGGGCAGCAGCTCTTTCTGCTCACGGGCCCTGCCCTGTGCTGTAATAAGCCACCATTGGGCACCAAAAATGTCTCAAGAATTCTTTCTTGGTCTTCAGCTTTGGGCTTCACCCCACTGAACCTCACTCGAATTCTAAAACTTCACCAGCATGACAGGGATAGAAAGGACTGTGGCAGTCACTTGGGTTAGTAGTTCTCAAAGCTTTTTCTTTTTAATTCAAATTCTCATAAAGTCTAAATATTAAAAAAAGCTAAAATCAAAGCTGCTTTATTAAAATAGCAGTCCCACCTGCCCTTAAAATTTCCCTTGTCCCTGTTAAAAGCACATCATTACAGGAGTTTCCAAGAAATCGCAAAGAATCATTGTGGTTTTGAAAATTTGTAATTTGGTGCAAGGTTACCGTTTAGACATGGGGACAAGTCCTGAGACTGCTGAGAGGAAAGTCAGGCAGGAAAATCATTCTGTTCCTCCTGGTTCTGTTCCTTTGCCAACCCAGTGAAAACCAGGGCTACCCTGACACCTGCTGCTCCCACAGCTTTTCCGAAGTCTTTCAGTGGAAGTGTTCTGGCTCTACTGAGATAAGGGAATTCAAGAGAAAATCACAGGGAAGGTCTTTCCATTTGTGTAACTGAGAGTGAACAGAGAAGGAGAAATTAGAGCGATTATTTCTCAGTACAGTCTAAGGCAGTCTGGTTCATGACAGGAAGCCTATTCTGGCAAGTTCAGCTCCCCACTGACAGTGTTGTTTCCTTTAGTCATTAATAGATAAAAAAAAGTTACTGGTATAGCCCACACAGACTTTTTCTTTCTGTGAATTTGTTAGATTGGAGAAAGGACCTATATCTTCAAACACATATGCTAATCTGTGGGTTGTTTTTTTTTTTTTTTTTTTTTTTCTATGTTAAAAACAGTATTTTCTCTGGAATAGTGGTGGAGTTTTTTTTTTTTTTTTTTTTTTTTTTTTGCCATCTTGTTGTTTAACATTGAGAATAATTCATGCTTAAAAAACTGTAATAGGAAAAGTAAGAATGCTTCCTCAAACTCTAGTGCCTATTTTGTGCAGGTAAAAACTATGGAAGGTCTATTTAGCATTCAAGAATACCCCTTCCACACAGATATAGGCATATTCAGTCAAGATCCTTAGGCCCTGGAAAAATCAACAAATTCTAAAGTATTTTGAAAGACTGCTATTAGCAATGTAACTGGAAGAGTAAAAAAAGCAAATTCATTAGAGGGCTTTTGAGGTAATTTCTTTGACAGCTGATTAGCTTATTATGCTTATCAGGATTCAGAACAAAAAACATTAATATGTTTAACATACTCTAATAGTTTCTCTAAGTTTAGGAAAGGCTCATGAGCAGATTAATCAATCAATCTATAATATAGCACAAGTGGGCTATAAAATAATTTTTATGCTAAATTTATGAGTACCTCTTATATAAAGATAATGCTAGCTTCATGGGCTGAGTTGAGAAAGCAAAAAAAAAAGTTGAAAGATTGCAGGAAAACACAACCTTTGGTGAGGGCAAATATCACCTAATCAAAAATGACCCATAACTGATAGATGTTGGATATAAGGAAAGAGAACATGGCATGAATTATTACACCTTTAGTACATAAGCTCAGAGAAATACTTTGTGTCATGTTCTAGGAATCACCATGTTTTCCAGTATCACTGAGAGGAGCAGGCCCTGTTCCTAGCTCTGTGTAAACATCAATCACTGTTCCTTCTAATTCTTCCAGGTGCTTTTTTCCTGGTCTTGATTAGTTTCCTCACATGCATGCCTCGGTAAGTACTCAGCTGAATATTCAAGGGAACCTTCTACTGATCTCTGAAATTCTCCCTCTCCAACCAGCTCTTTCCTCACAGGATTTCCTACTGTGAACCCGTGCTGCTTTGAACTTTCACATGCTCTGCTAGTGCTATCCCAGAGATCCATAGAACTATACGTAGGTTTATCCCCTGTAATGCCCCAGACTGAAAAGTCTTAATGCAGTAAGCATGGGTCTTTCTAGGGCTCATGTCCCCCCACCCCATTTCTAAGGGATCCTTTTTCTTCATTTTTGTGATGCCCAGTGTCTTGAAAACCACTTTTTCATAATCTTGTTCATTTTTTTTTTTAACAGTTTCACTGGGAAGCATAGATCTGGTTCCTGTTACTCCATCCTAGCTGGAAGCTGAATTTCTGTACTGATATGGGAAACAGAGGCAGAAGAAAATCATTAAAATTCCTTACCTACTGACAAGCCCTTGAAACAGACAGAGTGGCTCTCCCCTGGGGATTCAACTGCACTCACCTTGAGGTTTTGATAAGAACAATCCTAGCCTACCCCCACAGGTCTAATCAGGATCCTGTAAGTCTTTTTTTTTTTTTTTTTAAGATTTTATTTGTTTGACAGAGAGAGAGGATCACAAGTAGGCAGAGGGGCAGGCAGAGAGAGAGGAGGAAGCAGGCTCCCCGCTGAGCAGAAAGCCCAATGCGGGGCTCCATCCCAGGATGCTGGGATCATGACCTGAGCCAAAGGCAGAGGCTTAACCCACTGAGACACCCAGGTGCCCCCCTATAAGTCTACTTTAACAATTCCTTTAGGAAACTTTATCTCTAAACCTCCAAGATAGTGTCAAGAATCATTCCCAAGCATATGGCCCACTGATATACATCTAAAGAGTCTCATCAGAAGATTTTTATTATTGATAATAACCTTTCTTCCAGCCCCTCAAGGTCCTGGAGACCTTGCTTCCAAAATTCCTTAGAGAATTACATCATCCATAATCCCCTTTGTCCTCACATACCTCCAAGTCCATGCCTACTCTGCGTTTAAAAACTCTGACTGTAATCTGGTTCGGGGTCCAAGTCCCTACTCCGCTGTGTAGGGTATACTTGGGCCCAAGCTTAAGCTTGTCAAATAAACCCTCGTGTGATTACATCAGTGCTGGCTTCTTGGTGGTCTCTCAGATGTGAAAACTTGGGCATAACATGTACTGTCTTGCTTCTTACTGATAACTCATTTCTTTTCTTTTTTTTTTTTTTAAAGATTTTTTATTTATTTGTCAGAGAGAGCGAGCGAGAGCGAGCACAGGCAGACAGAGTAGAAGGCAGAGTCAGACGGAGAAGCAGGCTCCCCGCGGAGCAAGGAGCCCGATATGGGACTCGATCCCAGGACGCTGGGATCATGACCTGAGCCGAAGGCAGCTGCTTAACCAACTGAGCCACCCAGGCGTCCCATAACTCATTTCTTATTGAAGACATTTTCATTCTGTTAATGTTAGATTATAAGTAATATTGTGTCTTATTCCTGAAAAATGTTTTCATTTTGCTCTCATGTTTGATGTTTTCCCAAAGTAAATATAGAAAATTACACATTTTTCTACTATTTATTTTTTGTTTTTTTATTTTATTTTATTTTTATTTATTGTTCAATTGCATCTAAATGTCATTCTTTTTGGTTTTAACTATCTTGTTTCTGAGTGTTTTATCTGTTCCATTTGTGATTCTTCAGTTATGCTTTCAGGTCTTTATTTTAGTTCATCAGACCCATAAATTTCTAGCCCATATTCTACTGCTGTAATCTGTCCCATATCCTATATATTCTTCCATCTGGAAACTACCATTATAAATGTGCTAGAACCCTGTCTTTTCTCATATATTTATCTTTCTCTTCTTATGTGTGTCTAAGAGTTCTTTAATTTTCTTCATTTAATAATTTTTAGGCTATTTATTATTTTAAAAATCACTCTATTTTTATTTCTACATATTGATTTTGCTCTCTTATTTAAAGTTGTGTTGTCTTATGGAATTCTGATCTCTTCTCATGTGTGGTCCAGGCCTGGGGATTCAAGTATTCAAAGCTCTCTTTATTTTTCCCATCCATGACATGAAGGAAAGAAAAATTCCGTTCTGTATTTTGCCTCCTTCATATTTAGAGATTATCTATCACTTCAAGTACCCCAGCTTTGTGAGTGGTCTTCTTTATAGTTTAAGCTTGCCCTCAAGTAAGGCCACATCACTATTCACCACAGTCCACATGGAAACCAAGTCCTCAGGGCCAGGCAAGGATCACCAATGTCAACTTGATCTCTTTACTCTGAGATTCTTCTTCTTCATCTTTCTAATTTGAGACAGAGCTTCCTTTTTACCATTTTTTGAAAAAATATTTGACATATAATGATGTTTTAGTCATAGTTTATCAGTGGTTTTCATGAAGTTTTGCCTGGATAATGATCCAAAACTAGATCCATTTGCTAAGATTGTCAGAAAACTTTATGTAACTTTTAATATAGATTATTTAATTTATTCTGCATAATGACCCAATGAATGCAGGTGGATACACACACACACACACACACACACACAAAAGCTAAGGCTTAGGTGTTTTAAAAGACTTTGCCAGAATTACATGATTAGCAAATGTTTTGACTATGATTCAAATCCAGGTCATGACATCTCCTGGTTATGCACTTAGCTATTAACCTCTATAACCTATCTTTAAAGACATAGGACATTTTGACATCTTACAGATGTATTTTTCTAAAAGGAGAAAGGACTTCAATTATTTGACCTGTAATTGACAATTGAGTATGAGTATATCCTATGCTCTTTGCTCTTTATCTTGTGAATCTGTCCGAATTACTGGAATTGGAAAAAAATGCAAGAAAATAAGGAAAAATAACATAATATGAGACACTGGCAGGTGGATCAAGCTTATGTCTCTTCCTTTGCTGAAAAGCTATACTATTTCAAATTCCACAGATGGCTACTACATAACTTGCTCTCATGAAAATTCGGAGTTTACTTTGTGATGTGCTAAAATCAGACTTTTTGAAGTTACTCAAGATCAGTCCTTGATATTGCTTGTGCTTTACCTGTTTATCTTGAATTTAAAAGCTTACTTAAGTGATGTATTGTCTTTAATTTAATTTGCTATTTCAGCACTATTGTCATTTGCATTTAAAAGGAGAATACATAAAGCCCTAATGAATTTCTCCTTTCAACAGCAAAAGCATCACTTACTCCATGAATGAGGTTAAGTAGATACATGTCATTGATATATCGTCATCATCACATCCCTATACCAAAATGCAAAGTTCAAATTATTTTCTTTAAATGTCGATATTGTCTCTGTGATGTTTTTTTCTATTCTGCAGAATTTTTCAAAGAGTTTCTCAAAATCACATAAATTTTAGAAACTCCCAGTGAATTATAATAAGCATTTGTGTTTCTGGTACACACAGATTACTGCTCATCTGAAGTTTTAAGTCAGATTGAATCTTATTCATCCAGTCCCAATTAATTTGAAAATAACACCATTTTGTAAGCCCAATGTCCTAGCAAGATAGAAGTTTCTATCCTTCAATGTTTGTCCTAAGTATTTTCCAATTCTCTTAAAATTGCAAGACTTGCACAGAATACCACCCACATGATCATTAGCAAGGATGATTATATCAGTGATAGAAAAACACTGAAGGACACAGGTTGGGACTTCGTTACATAAGCTTATGGGGATGACTGAACAAAAGAGGAATCTGTTCAGGGGTCAACTTCTAGACCCCACAAAATAGCTCACTTCAGGTATGTGAGGTATAAATGGTTTGTGCGGTGTAAGGGATTCATTCCACTTTTGCTGGTGAGAAGGTGGATGGATTTTAGAAGCTTGCCTTTACTGTTTTGTACTCCTGTGTTCTGTCACCCATCCCCAAAAATGCCTGCCTGATTCTGTGTCAGTGACTCAAGAGACTTGAATATCTTTCTGTCTATTGCTCTAAGTTCTAAGCACAAACCAACTATTATGAACTGTCTCAAAGATTCAGAAAAGTTAAAGTTAGTCACCCTAAAACAAAGGTCAGTGGGTCCTAGCTTTAGACCTTTGTGAGATCCATTCCTGTATGGTCATATGAAATACCAAAACTTTAATCAATTCCAGTGGCAAGCTTGACCACCATGCTGATTACCAACATAACCTCGACAAGTTTTTCAGAAATTAATCTAGTCTAATCAATTACTATACTAGTCTAATCAATTACTATACTAGTCTAATCAATTACTATACTAGCATAATTCTTGCCAGTTTATTTGTAGGCAGGGACCATAGGCCAATATGAGAAATGAATCCAACTTCTTTAATGATATGTATAAGCCACTGAATCAACAGATGCCAAATCTACCCATTTTAATTTAATTAATTTGAAATAAGTCACTCTATTAATTCAGGAACTTTTCACTGGTTACTTGCACCTAAGTGTAACTTAATTGATTTATTTTCTCAATATTGGCCATGAGTTATCCTATTCTTGAATACATTTTTATGGTATTCTTCTAATTTCTTAGTTATACATTTTTAGAGGTAGACTTTGTATGTATGAGGGGTTGGGGCATAGTCATGCTGTTAAAGCTTTAGTGTCTACTAAGCAAGCGCCCTCCAGGAAGGTTGCATTAATTTATGTCCCTGAGAGCATTACATAATCACCAATTAGTATGAGGGGGAAGAGGAGGAAGAAGGGGAGGTCGAGAGGAAGGGCAAAGACTACTACTACTACTACTACTACTCTTTAATTTTGGTCAGGGGTAAGTTTCTATGTCCCCTGAAAAAAATGTTTTTGCCTCTAAAATTCAACAGTTAAAAGACCTACATAGATTTCTTTTCTTGAACGTACTGGATCATGTTTTTAAACATGATTGAAAAAGTTATTTTAAAAAATTCAAATCAAATAAAAGGTTGAAGAGTTCACTAAATATTTCAGAATGTAGATATATAAGAGAGAGTGACAACAAAAAGAAAAAGGCTGAAAGGAGAATCTAATACTTTGTAGAAAGACTCATACACGACACATCATCATGAAATTTCAGGACTGAAATAAAACAAAGAATGTAACAGGAGATAATAAAAGACATTTTCAATGTAAATAATATTCAACAAGTACTATCAATTACCTAGAAAACAATAAAAAAAGATTCAACATGTACTTTCATCAGCTACCAAACAGTTAACCATACATGTATAGAATAAAAACATTTCAAACAGAAGAACTCAGAAAATTTACCTCTTTTACACTCCTTTCTTATGGAGGTTGAAGTTGTGCCCTGGCAAATTCAAAAGGTAATCCAAAAAGTAACAGCAAACAGTGGATCCAATCTGAGAAATGAAAGAAAAGATATTCCAGTTGAAAAATCAAGAGTTAGAAGTATAAATGTATTTTTTTTAGACATGAAGATGACTCTCAAGAAAAAAAGTCAAAGTAATCTAAGAGAGTTCTAAGATGACTTTGTAGACAGTATCTGTGTTTACTAGGTACATTTCTTTTTATGGATTATAATATAAATTTTGGAAATAAAAACCCTTTTATTACAGTTGATATTAATAAAAATGTGTTAATAGAAGAAAACCATGTCCCCAAAAATGTCTGTATCTTAAATCATAAGCAGATGTACATATGTACATATGCAACACCTAGGAACTGTCTTATTCATCAGTAGATCTATGGGAACTCCATATCCACAAAGTTTTGTGGAATCAATGAATCTCCTAATTCATTGACAATTCTGTAGATTTCTAGCTTGACGAATCCCAATATACCTGAACCCTTCTTAGAGAATGAATTATTAGTCAAAAATTCATGAGAATTTGTATCTTTTCATGTAAGTGTTTTTGTTTTCTTTGGGTAAATACTGAGTAGTGGAAGACCTGAATTCTATAGTATTTCAATTTTTAATTTTCTTGAGGAACCTCTGTACAGTTTATTTAACTCCTTAATAGGAACCTCACCAGTTTGCATTCCCACATGGTACATGAGACTTCTTTTCCTCCACATCCTTGCCAACACTTGCCGTGTCTTGTGTTTTTTATTTTACCCATTCTGACAGGTATGAGGTGACAGTTCACTGTGGTTTTATTTGCATTCCCTGATGAGTGATGTTAAGCATCTTTTCATGTCTCTGTTGGCTGTATGTATGTTGCCTTTGGAAAAACATCTATTCAGCTCCTCTGTTCATTTGTAATTGGATTTTTTAATTTGGTGTTGAGTTTTATCAGTTCTTTATACATTTTGGATATTTGTTGCAGAAGAATGAAAATCAGACCAGCAAGAGATCAAGTGACACTCAGAGAAGTAGGAGTACTGGGAACCCAGATGAGCTTATGCTCAAAACTGTAGGCCCCGGGGAACAGGGTCACAAGGATTTCACAGTGGACTGCAGGCAGTCATGTTCCCAGGGCTATTCTGACTGCTGGTAAGTGGGTTTCAACCGGAGGAGCAAGGGCTGCCTTCAGTGGAAACAGCACTGCAGGGAGCCTGTGGCAGGAAGCCTGTTCACAGAAGCAGAAAGGGCTGGTTAGCTCTTGCTGCCCCATAGGGCTTCTGCTTATCTCTAGGTTATTGTTAGGTAACTTACCATTTTCTCGGGCCTCCTGGCCCACACCTGCTCTGGGTAATTTTCATATTAACCCCTTATAGGATATATCATTTACAAATATCTTTTCCCATTTAGGAGATTTCCTTTTTGTTTTGTTGATAAGCAACCCAAGTGTCCACCCCTAGATGAACAAAGAAGATGGGACATATATGTACAATGTAATATTCATTAGCCATAAAAAATACAGATCTTCCCATTTGCAAAAACATGGATGTACCCAGAGGGAATAAGGCTAGGTAAAATAAGTTAGAGAAAGACAAATATATGATTTTATTCATATGTAGAATTTAAGAAGCAAACAAAGAAAAATAGACAAAAAAGACTCAGAAAAAACAGGTGGTTCCCAGAGGGAAGAGGGTGATGGTGGGGGGGGGGGGGTTGTGGAAATAGATAAAAGAGAGGAAGAGTTCTCCTCTCGTCATGAGGACTGAGTAATGTACAGAATTGATGAACCATTATATTGTACACTTGAAACAAATATTTAGACTGTCTATTAAATATACTTCAAAAAATTCATGAGAACACATGATTTCAGAAAAGTAGTACCTGACCAGGAATGGACAGCAATCCCTATACTGACAGATGAAAGATTACTCCAAACTTTGCTGTCAAAGAGAGGCAAGGCAAGGGGGTCAATGCTTAGAGACCCTTTGCCACTCTTTGCTCCTGCTTTATGGGTCCTTCAGGAGGTTACGTCCAAGTTTTCACATCTGAGAGACCACCAACGAGCCAACACTGATGCAATCACACGAGGGTTTATTTAACAAGCTTAAGCTTGGGCCCAAGTATATCCGACTCAGCAGAGTATGAACTTGGACCCTGAACCAGATTACAGAGTTTTTAAAGGCAGAGTAGGGGTGGACTCAGGGTGGGTGAGGACAAAGGGGATATACAGAAGGGCTATCAGGGTAAAGAAGACTGTTAGGATATTGGAGGCCTGGTTATTATCAAGCCTAGGCTGTTTTTCCCTCTAATGAGGGACTGACGTGAAAACAATTGGGAGTTTCCTGGTGGAATGTCACATTCCTCCTATCAAGCGTCCTTGTTAGTGAGATTTAGGTTTAGAAGAAATTTAAATTTATTTCCATTTCCTTCTGCCTCAGCCTCCTTCAGTTTTATGGAGGGGTGGGTGACATTAGGACTTGAGGAACTGAGTTATTTGCCTCTGGAAATTGGGCTATGGATAAGATAGCTTCTTTGTTGTAAATCACTGGGACGTTGAGACTCCTGTCTTATAGGATTGTGATCTCTGCAGGTTAACTATTTGTTTTTCTTTTAGGGCAGCCAGGGGTGGCTGAGGAATTTCACACATACTACCAAGGGGAGGGGAGCGGGTGGAGAGGGGGGTGCAAGGTGCCAGCTTTTGCTTTGTCAAGATGGCTGTACTTGTGTCAGGGCTAGACTTGAGGTGGGTACAGCCTTGTTTTTCTTGGCCTCCACAAGGATAATCACAAATCTTTACCATTGTTACTCAACAAGGGGTCTTACTGAAACTAGGAGTAGCTTTTTCCAGGAAAGATACAATACACTAATCTTCTTGCTCTATAAGTGCTGCTAAACATAGCCTGGGGGACAATGCACGCGTCTTAGATCACAGGACAGCTGCTTGGACTAACAAAGCTTTAGGGAAGGCACCTCCCTGTGGCATTCCGACAGCAGAGCAGGGAGGGTGAGCAGGCCAGGGCTTTCCAAAGGCCTCGCCCTCGTGCCCTCGTCTGAAACCTTCTATAGCCCCCAGTGCCCTCTGTGTTAGGTTTAGCAAACCGGGTATTACTGCTGATTTCCTGCACCCCATGAGCCCCAACAGTACCTGGCACTGCTCTAGGGTGGATCCTTATTGTGGCACCAAGAAAGGTAAGAATTTGTTTTCATAAGACTCAAACCACCACTCTCTACTTCTTGTTCAACTTTCCCCCACTCTTGTTGATTTGTCTTTTTATTCACCTTTTGGATAGCAGGCAAAAATATCAGAAATTCCTTTATCCTAATGAGGCAGAGATGGTGGCTACATACGTATTGTGATCTAAATTATGGCACAAAGTCTAAATGCTTTTAAATTATCTGACTCTAGTCCTACCCAAGGTCACATTTTAAGGGAAAAAAAAAAGGTTATTAAAGTGAATACCCATTTTAGGAAGGCACACAGTTACCGTAGGCACTCCACATCCTCCCAAATGCAAACAATTGCTTTCTGAGGTTAAGTGGACAGTCTAATTTGATCTGGAATGTATATAAGGGGGCAATCACTAGTTTTTCTGCTGCTTGTAAAGGAAGTAGTGGACAGTGTCCCATCCAGGCTGGTGGTACTGGGGCAGAGGTAGAACAGGGGTATGTTGAAGGCTTCATAAATGCCAATCTTAAACCTATGACAAGAGGAAAGGGATCTAAACAGTACTAGTGGTTGGTTTCAAGCCTCCCCGGGGCTCTAGCATTTGTGGAGGGACCTGAAGTGGAAATTTTAAAAAGATACAAAAGGAATAGCAAGAGCTATTCTCTAGAATTCTCTAGAAGTACTTGGAGAAAAGTAGACCAGAGTGTGTTTTTTGGGAGGGATGCATTGATTTGGTACAGTGTTTCTATGAAAGGGAGTTAATTAAAAATAAATAAAACATGAAATTACAACCCCTTCACAGATGTGACTGTATAGCTTAAAGTTTCATGCTGCTTGGATTAAATAAATGCCACTGGAGATTGGTTTGCAGGGCATTAGGTGCTGAAAAGCGGCGATCTAGGGAGCTCTTTATCATTGAACTGGAAAATGAAGCTAGATGGCCATGTTAAAAATAAACTGTTAGGGGGCGCCTGGGTGGCTCAGTGGGTTAATCCTCTGCCTTCAGGTCCGGTCATGATCTCAGGGTCCTGGGATCGAGCCCCACATTGGGCTCTCTGCTCAGCAGGGGAGCCTGCTTCCTCCTCTCTGCCTGTGTCTCTGCCTACTTGTGATCTCTGTCTGTCAAATAAATAAATAAAATCTTTTTTAAAAAAAGATAAAAATAAACTGTTAGTGGGAGAAAAGCACTCAATGTCATTGTGCCTATGAAAGGAACATTCTCAGCAAACATTTCCTTCCTCCCCAAACCCCTAATATTTAATCGGAATAAGCTATTTTAGCATTTTCTAGAAGTTCCATGTGGTATTTTCTATTTGCCTAGTCCCATATTTAGTGTTATATATGCCTCCGTTTCTGCCAAAAGTATTATTTTTGCCCTTCCATTTAGTCATAGTGATGATGTTTTAGATCAAGTGAGGTTCAGTGGGATGGAGTCTGTAGCTGATGACCATGAAAGAATTTTTGAGATGTCTTTGCTGCAAAATGGTGGTTTATTAAAGCAAGGGAACAGGACCCCTGGGCAGAAAGAGCTGCTGCCCTGGGGTTGTGATGGACGGCTGATTATAGACTATGGGGTTGGGGGAGGTAAGGGAAAACGGAGATTTCAAAAGAAATTTTATTTGCTAAAGAGGATCTACAAGAAACCAGATACCAGAGGCCTTGCCATTTTCAAGGTGTAGTTGGGAGATTCCTGGAAGGGTGTCATACTTGTCCCACCCAGGAGTGGAGGTTGGTGGGGAAGGTGCAGGTGTGCTTTGCCCTCAGCTTGTCTTCTCTTCCCTCATCAGTAGTGGAATATGATTCCAAAGAGTCAGAAACAAGTTTTCATTTTGTTTTTCATATAATCATTCTCTCATTCTGCATAATGATACTGCATGGCATGTTTTTACAGGGCAAACCTCAAAGATACAGTCTGTGCTCCAAGCAATGTTATAAATTGAGTGTCTCAGAGATTTTTTTATAGAACAGTTTAGCAGCCCTTCACCAGATGAGTATGTGGTACCAGTAAAAATGTTCATTTGGCCTTCCTGAGTTTGGGGGCACTGCACACTCATATTTCCAGTGGGACGGTTCATTTGTAATGACTTAGCATCATACAATGTGATGGGTAATACAGACAAAATTGGCTGGAGTAAAATAAGTCAATAAACATTTACTATTAGAACCATATTAAAAACATGATTATGAGTGATTTTGACCCATAAAAGCCATTAAGGAGATGTTCATCATCCTGAGAGACCTCTGGAAATTTGCTGTTATTTATTTTTTTATACTTTCATATATATCGAAGGAAAATAGGAGTCATACAAAATTTGTTTGAATTATTGGCAAACATATTCAGAGAGGGTGAGAGAATGTAAAACTTCTTTATACAGTTTGCAGTATGTGTTTGGGATTTTCTAAAAATAGTTAATTTTTAAAATATTTAAATAACGATCTATGGTTTTTTGACTAGTCTAAATGTTATTAAAATCCCAAAGAATGAGAAGAAACTTCTCTGTAAAATTTTCAAGAATCTAAGTAGCGAACATCCTTATATACTGCAGTCATCAATAGAAAATCATACAACTGTACGTACAGAAAATCACCCAGAGATCATGAAATTCAGTTTTCTACTCCTGTTAGCATGTTGCCTCTTTCACTCAGCAAGGGGCATGAGATATTCCACTCAGGGTAAAACAACAGTGATGCATTTTTTTTCCTTGACAACCTCTCCACTCCCATAGCATTCATGGCTATATGCTGATATAAAGCCCATTACTTGATATTTAACAAATATTTGGAGATTATAAAAGGAAGTTAAGTATTATATTAAACACAAACTTCTTTGCTAAAAATAACACACATTTATTCATACAGCTACATGCCAAGTATATGAGTGTTACGAAGTTTCCATTTAAGCCTTTTTTTCATTTAGTCAAAATATACCTTCCAATTGCTTTTGACTCTGGTGTGTTATGGCATCACCATGACTGACTGATATTTATGGCCTGAGTGAGTGATCAATAATCATTTACTACCTTTTGGTTAAGAGTAAAATGTTGAGGCATATTGAAGAAAACCCTAATGTTCCATTTTGTTTTATTTTTAACTACAGTTGCATTTTTTTCTCCATCTTGATCCCCTTTACCCAAAGTAGATTATATATCATTTAACATCATGCCTTAAAAGCATTTCATAAAATTTAGCCAGAAGCAAACTTCAAGTTTACTAATTTTCAAAGGAAAATTCCATTTAGGACCTACTATGTGCCATGTACTTTTCTTGCTCTGGGGATTCAGTGGAGAACAAGGGGCAGATTTCTCTTGGGACTAGCATTCTTGCTCTTAGAGTATGTGTATTTGGTTTTCTCTTGAGGTCAGGGAAATTGTTGTTTAGCTAACCCTGATAGCCTGCCCAGTTCTTTTCTCTTCCTGAAAATCCAAGTATCATCCTATTTGGTTTTCAGATTTTTTTCTCCAAGTCTCATCTTTTCCTTCATGTGTTTTATATCATTCTTGATACTTTAAAATACTATTTCCACTTGATTTTAGGAGACAAGAGGTTTTGTCCCACCATTTATGGACTTGAATTTGTTATTTGGGAAGACATTTTTCAGTTACCATAATGTGGTTGGTGGGATGTGATCTGCGTCATTTTCTACACAGAAGACAAAAACCTTTCCCCTGAGGCATGGCTGGGCAGTGGGAGCACTGTGGGAAGCTGAGAGGACTCCCAAACCCAGAAGCAGCCCAGGACCCAGTCCAGGCAGCTGGTAATTCCTTATCTCCCACAGGGCTGGTCAAGCTCCCTTGAACAGCACTCTCCAGGCTCCCTGTGGAGGGAAAGACCAGCACCAGATCTTCGCTGGAACATGCTCTGAGCTCCATGCCTGCCTTGCTTCCTGGGTCGTTGGCTCAGGAGAAATGACAGAGAAATGTGTGTAGAGCTGGGTGAGTATATGTTCAGTGCCATGTCTTCCCAGAACTTCTGTGGGAGACAGCAGAGTACTTTTTTTTTAATTTTTATTTTTTAAGAGAAATCTCATCACATAACTTTCTCTTATAGAATATAACACTAGAATCTCACTGCCATTAAAACTATTGAAATCCTTTGCATCCCTGTGTCCTCAGAGTATGGATTATTTCTAAATTTTTTCTGCCCTTTTTCTGTCAGCCAATCATACTGGACTGGACAGACTGCTTCCAGATTTGCATACCAGATCCTTCTCACCTGGGAGCCCACAACTCTCTTTTCCCCTCTACTTATCAGTCTCCTCTCTCTTCCTTTCATTTGGCTCCCCCTTACTCAACATTTCCCTTCTTCCCTCTCTCCTGCAATGTGTGCTTACTGAGTACTATTATGTGCTCAGGACTAGTGATACTCTGGGGGTCAAAATTAATACAGTTCAGGTATTCAAGGAATTTTCAGTTCATAGGAGGAGCAGACAAAAAAGGATATATAAATACATAAACATTATCATAAATTCAATGAAAAAAAAAATACATGTGTCTATAGACACACAGTTAACTAAGTGAAGGGGTTGAGATAATGAACTGTCTGTTTGCAAGAACTTTTCACAACCACAACATTATTCTGTATTTAATCATCAGAATTATATTAGTTTACTTCTCATAACCATTTTTCTTTTTAATATTCACTATTTAGGGTATATCCTAAGCCAGTTAGAAAAACAGCAAATTGCAACAGCATGGTAAACAATGAATTGCATTATTTTTCACACCTTCCCATTTTTGTCTGCCAAGTGACTTTGCAATCCTATCTACTAAGAGTATGCAGCATTCTTCCACCTCATTGAGGCTGGATACATAGGTTAGTAAGGGGTTTGTTATGTAGTGTTGCTTGTTAAAATAATTGACAAAACTGTAGATACTGCCAAGTCCCCTTAGAAAACCTCTTGTGTATTCTAATCTTCAGTGTAAGAAGGCATTACCTCACAAACATTTCTTTTATGGCGTACTACAAAGAGAATTATGAATTGCTTGTTTAAAATAATTAAGGATTCACATTTTTAGTCATAGGAACCTCAACTGCAGCACTCCCACTATGTTCTCAAAAGTATGACTTACCAGTAAAAAGGAAGCAAAACTACTGACTAAAACAGACATCCCTGTCCTGTACTACCTGTAGTGTTTACTTTTTGAGATGTAGAAAAAGGGAGTTTAGATCTCTCCATTTCCTGTTCAGAAAGACATCTGTATTGATGTTAAGATGCTCCCATACTCAGTAAAACTGGAGTTTGCAACCCAAACCTTTATTAATGGTTTTGTGGTATGAGTAAAAAATAACTCAGTAAGGTCACTAATTGAAGAAGATTTTAACAGAGATGATGGTGAGAGAGATTAGAAGCTGATTAAAATAAAGTACAAAATCAGGTCAAAGATGGAATGAGTTGATTTTTATAGGGTGCCATCCCCAGAGAATAAAATCTGCTTGTGATATGTGCTGTCTTGAAACACACATACACACACAGGCCCCATTTGTCCCTAAGCATCATTCTATCTGCTCTATTTAAGAAGCAGTCTTCTCAAAGTAATTGGGTTAGACTTACTCCCTGCAGCCTGTTCTACTCACGAATATTCCAATGAGACATTGATGCCACAACTACCTCTATCAAAATCACCTAGAAATACATTGCTAAATGCAGGAGTACTCAGTTTTTGCCATCCTTTACTTATTAGCAGGATTTTACATATTATTCACTTCCACTTTTTTTTACTTGAGAGAATTGACATACAACCTTATAGTAGTTTGAGGCATCGCCATTTTCTAAAAATACTTCTTCAGTGGTATTCCAGGGCACTTCCACCTCCCAGTGCTCTCCTTCCTGTATCAGTGGCTATTCCTTTTAGCTTCCCATTATCCTAACATCACAGAACTTTTAAACAAAATATTTGGATTTTTTCCCTTATTTAAATCTACTCCTTGATAATCATAGCTTTAAATATCATCTAAATATGAATGAACTCTAAACGTATTCTCCAGTCTGGATTTCTCTCCTAAATCCCTGAATTCAAGACCTGTACAATACCACCTACTATCTTTCCTAAGTAGTCAAAGACACCTTGAATTCAACATTTCCAAAGCAGACTTGTCCTATCTCCCAAAGCCTGCTTCCCCTGACACCTTCTCTGTCTGGACTATAGCTACGTTGTTTTTCAGCTGCCTAAGCTAAAAATCTTGGAGTCATCCTTGATTATTCTTCTTTTATAGCCAGCATTCACTTTGGCTGCCAGTCCTATCAGTTCTTCTTTCAAAATATATTTAAAATTCAGTAGCTTACTACATCCACCACAGTGACACGATCCAAGCCATTTGGGCTTCTAGTCTAGGTAATTGTGGTGGCCTCCTAATTTGTTCCCGGATTCTGATTTTGACCCAATTATCTGTTCTCCACACTGCAACTGGGGGAAATTATCCATATCTATATTTATACTGACAACAATATATACATTTATAGACATTTGTCTTCTAGCATGTCAATCATATAATGCCACTCCATCCTTCAAAAGCTATCAGTGACATGCCCTACTGGTCAGAGAGAAAGCAAAAATCATTAGAGTAGACTACAGTGTTCGAGGAGATCTGCATATCATTCTCCTCTAATCACATGTCCTGTTACTGTTTCCCTTATTTCTTGTGTGTTAACCACACTGGACCTTTGCTCTTCAAACACACCAGGCGATATACACCTAAGAGCTTTGATATCTGTAAGAGTTTGGGTTTGAGTTTTGGCTTTGCCTAGAAAACTCTTCTATGGATAACACTCCTGCTTATTTCCCGAGGCTTCTGTCCCCAGATACTTCTTCAGTGAGCTATTTCCTAATCATCTTATTTGAAATTGAACTCTATCATTCTCTTTAGCAATTCTTTTCCCTGTTTCATCTATGGCTCTTAATGATACCCGATGTCATACTTCTTGCTAATTATTTTTGTTTTTTGGTCTTTCTTTTCCTATTAAAATGTAAAATTCATGAGAGCTGGAGTTTTTACTATTTCTCAATTGTATCTTCAGAGCACAGTATGAAATAAATATCCAAGGAAAAAATGGATAAATGAATGAATCTCATGAATCGTGTTTGGCTGAAATCTTTGGTGAATAAATTAGCTAATTAGTTAAAATTGTCAGGGCAGATTCTGGCATCAAACAGGAGTAAGGATGTAGGTTTTCTAATCTTTAGATATCCATTATACCTTAAAGTCTTAGGGTTCTCTGGAGACAGGGCACATGTGGGATAAGAAAAAATTACATTAGTGCTTCCATTTTCTTTCTCCTCCTCTAGATGGTGACAGCATAGGAAATACAGCAGATAATGCAGAACAACAGCTCTGCCCCAGTACAGCAGAGTATAATGGGGCATAGGAAATGGGACACACTGAAGAATTAAGTATGTCTCCCTAAATGCTTAGTAACCACCATCCCATAGATCCCATGCTGGGTAGCCCTATGTCTGCCTTCCAAAAGCCATGACAACCAACTGATAATCACCCCGATTAATTTCACACATTAAGTACAAATTTGATGACAGGATGATGTGGCCTTGCAGGTAGTACTTGTAAAGACAGTCTCATATCACTGAGTGGCATTGTTGAAATTCTATTCCTGTCAAGACCTAAACCCACATACATTTCACTCAACACTGTGGGGATTTAGAGTGTTAGCATTCTCAATGCAGTTTTCATCAGCTGTGCATAGAGAAGGATTTGGAACAGCAGGAGCATATAGTCCACGGGCACTGAGGAATGAAAGCAACAGAGTGTGAGCGCATGTGTGCGTGCACATACATATATTAAGAGCAAGGGCACTAGAAAGGAGGAGTACAAAAATATATTTGACTTCTTAATTATTTTCAGTCAAAAGAGCATATGTGACAGTTGATTTGACTGTCTGTGTAGAGTTTACATTTCCAGAGTCTCAAATTCCTTTAACTTCTAAAATTACCACTATTATATAATGGTTTTATTAAAAGACTAGAGAAGCATATTCCTGATTTCTTGTGGAGTCATAGAGATAAGGGAGTGGGTAAAAACTTTGATTTATATAGATGAGTTTGACAAAAATGGAAGTTCACAGAAGTGAACAGTGGATGTTTTCACTTTCATGCAATGCCGAGGATCACATGTAACCATCATGAAGGGAAGCTGGTCAGAGCATAGATAGCTGGTCTTACAGCATTTGGTAAATCTTTTTCCTGCCTTGATGCCATAAAATAGTTAACCAGACAATGCTTACAAAATTACAAAAATCAGTAAATGGAGAACTATTCAATATCAGGGGAAAGATGCTGATTCAGAATTCAAATGGCCAGGAACTAAGAAAACATAACGGTAATCCTGTGTCTCGCCTCTTTCTTTTCCCAAAAAAACACCACGTCTCAGAACAGATATGTTGAATTTGAGATCTCAGTTTGACAGATGTCAAGTTTGCGAGATGTCCAGATGGTAAAGTACTTGGCACAAGGTAAAATAAATACATAAAATACATAAATAAGTAAATACATAAAATTAATAAATACATAAAAATTAAAAAAGAAAAAAAACCTAGGCTGGGAGACTCTGTATTTTCAAACAGACTCAAGGCAGTAAAGGAGCAAGGGCTTGTATACATGATAATTGAGAGCATGGCAGAAAATAGCACATCGAAAACATGACTCAAAATGACTCTGCCTAGCAGGAAGAACACCACCATGGCTCAGAAAATAGAAAAGGTGATAAAACGGTTGTGAAGATCAGGATGTCCATATACCACATGAGTATCACCTCCAAATGAACCCAGGCCACAGGGATGCTAGGATTTGACTGAGGCTAAGAAATCTTGTAGTCTTACCCTTGAATACGATTGTGTTTGCTATCTGACGTAGAAAATTAAGTTCTCTTGGAGAAACTTTAATCACTGATGTGTTAACTCTTTTCCACTCAACAAAGCAATTTCACAGAGAATACAAAGGCTCATGAAATGTATTTTGAAAGGACTCTAAGAAAATATGGATTGACTTACAGGGATTGTACTGAACTCCTCATACAAAGATCATAAGGTAAAATGGAGCTCTGAATGTGGCTCATCAGCCCAAGAAAAAATTCTGATAACTTTATTCATTGAGTGACAGATAAAATATTATATTTGTGATGGCCTCAAGACTCCTTTTTTCGGTCAGTCCTTTTTTTGTTATTGTTGCGCATTTAAAAGTGAATGGGGTGCCTGGGTGGCTCAGTCAGTTAAGCCTCTGCCTTTGGCTCTGGTCATGATCTCAGGGTCCTGGGATTGAGCCCCACATTGGGCTCTCTGCTCAGCGGGGAACCTGCTTCCCCTTTCTCTCTGCCTGCCTCTCTGCCTACTTACGATCTCTGTCCAATAAATAAATCTTAATAAAAGTGAATGTCTATGTGCAGTATTTTTATATATAAATTATTTCTCAATAAGCTATTAAATAATTAGTAATAAAGTGCTAAAGTAATAGTCCCCCCCCCCAAAAAAAAAAGAGTGAGTCTCTTTCAGAATATATGCTCTGGAGGGCACTTGAGTGGCTCAGATGGTTCAGGGTCTATCTTCGGATCAAACCCCATATAAAGCCCCAATGGAGGCTCCTTCCTCATCAGGGAGCAGAGAGTCTGCTTCTCCCTCTCCCTCTACTCCTCTCCCCTTCCCCCAGCTCATGCTCGCTCTCTCTCTCTCTCTCTCAAGTGAATAAATAAAAAAATTTTTTTAAAGAAAGAATATATGTTGTGGAAAAAAATTAAAGGAGACTCATCTTGTAAGCTCTACCTTCTAAATTTATTTGGCTACCACTTTAAAGTGATAACTGAAAATTCTATGGACTCATAATCTGTTGTAGTTATTTGTGCATTTTTAGGAAGCTTTACTAGGTGATGGGTCAGGGGAAAACAACCGTGAATAAGATAGATAACTTTCCAGCTCTCAGAACTTTCAATCTTGAGGAATACAGAAAATACATATATAATTATCTCATACAGTTTTAAGTCTGGATGAAAACTATAGGAGAGACAGCAGCAGGAATGGGAGCTAGGCTAAGCTGAGCAGGGGAAGGGTAATGGAAAAGGAGGCTTCACAAAGTAATTCATGGATGGCCGCAGAGAACAGGACACCGCATGGGCAGAGCTCTTGGATAAAGATCATTACATGTAAGAGGCAAGTGAAGAATTTAAAGATTTGAATTAAGTTTGAGAGTGTTCTCTTTGTTACTTCTCTTGTTAGGTTTTTTGTCACAGCTGAAATGGAGCAGAGATGTGAGTTTATTAATGTGATCCTTCTCCAAAGTGCTCTGAAATTCTTTTTCAAAGATTTGTCAAGTAAGTCCTGTCCTTTGACCCCTTGAAAGTGCCAAAGTAAGTGGTGCTGTTCCAGTTATACTCTCTTGCTGTTGAGGAAACTGAGGCTCCTGTGGTATCTCATGGTTATTAAGGATGTGAGTGCCAGAATGGAAATAAACCTCTTTATCTCTTAGATCACTGTGCCCTGGTGCCTGCTTTCCATTTGTCTTCTAGAGAAAAATAAACAATGGCTCTCTGTCAATGGAGTACATAAAATCCATCACAATTTAATGGAAATTTTAAAAACAGAGGAAATACAGTGTTCTCTCTCTTAAGGAACTATTTTATATTCTGTTCCAGTTTCGTTTAAGTGTAATCAGTAATTATTTTATGGCATTGAACAGTAAGGGAAAGCAGATTTGTGGCAAGTCCTTGAATAGCGAAAAATCTTCAGTTTCTGAGCAGAACTGATAATTTGCATTTGATCTTATAATTCTAGGATGAAGTAATTACAGCGTGTTGTATACAATTAAGGCTGAGGAATACTTTTATTTTACATGCTAACGATGTTCACATAGGAAAAAAAGTCAATGAAAGCCACACTGAGAAAGTCAGTGAGAAGCCGGCCTAAAAAAAAAAAGTATTTTACATTTGAGAGAGAGTGGTTTCAGTTTGAAGATGATGCTAAATTTTGTTATGTGGAAGAGATCAAAGAGAGAGGTGAATAGTTTATATGTAATATCATAACTTAAAATAGAAAGCTTAGTTTCTTATTTTGGCTCCATTAATTTACATAAACCAACAATGTAAACTCATATGCAATACTTTGTTTTCATCTGTACAATGGGAGGAGAATGACATTCTTCTAGTGAAATTGTGGAACTCAAGAAGAAATCCAAGCATTTCTAAACAGAAAATATTATACAAGTGATAAATTTGAAAGAGTTGAGAACAACTTGAATAAAAGACAGGGCAGAGTAGAATTCACCATCTTGATTAAAATGAAAGAAATGGAAAATAAGATTTTCCTGTAACTCTTAGAAACTAGCTTCTAGGTTACTGGGGTTTTCATTTAGAACATTTTGAAACCAAGTTTCACCTTGGTGCCTCAGAGACTAGAAAATAATTTAAGTAATGGATCTTGCCAGATTTCCTTTTGTGGATATTATGTACTTTGTATTTGCCTACTTTGTGGTATTGTGTGTTCCATTTTACCAACTTTTCAGTTTTTGCAGGTTTTAGGGGTCAACCTGTTGCTCCACTTATATATAGTAATCTTGAATTTACTTTTACTTGTTGAATAAAAATTTTCATGGTTTAATCAGTGAACAGTAATTAAAAGTATTTATTGAGTACTGTCATAAATTCTGTCTGAAAAAATAAAATACATCTTTTAAGAAAAATTGGTAGCTGCCTCCATTTAATTCATTAGCCCTTCATTTACAAAAGCAAATTAATGAATGAGGCAGAACTAATTACAGCATAGATGCTTCTGATTATTCCTAAAACAAGGCTTAATATATGACAGTTTTCATGACTTAAAATTTGAGATAACTTGTGGTCAGTGAGATGTGACTTGGAGTTCTACGTAATCTGGCCACACAGAAACTGAAACCTTTACAGTCTGAGTTTGATCATCCCTCAAGACTCTCATTAACACAGTTGCTATTTATTGTTCACTTTCCTTTCCATGCCATTATTATTTCCACACCACTGTGAATTTGTTCCTGTATTTTTGCTTTCTTTGTCTCATTTACTGTAGGAAAACTCTACCTCCCTAACACCACATTGGGTTTTGTACCATTATTTCATTAAACTGCCCACCTCAGTATGCTCATCTTCACAGTTTCCCTGGGCTTTTTCAGTATGCTATTAAAATACCTTTTCTTATATCATCATTTTTTTCCCGAATTATTTATTTATTTATTTGACAGAGAGAGATCAAAATTAGGCAGAGAGGCAGGCAGAGAGAGAGAGGGGGAAGCAGGCTCCCTGCTGAGCAGAGAGCCTGACTCGGGCCTGATCCCAGGACTCTGAGACCATGACCTGAGCCGAAAGCAGAGGCTTAACCCAATGAGCCACCCAGTTGCCCCTCATCAACTCATTTTGTAAACAACAGTTTAATTCTTTGCTTCAACTGAAATTTTGCTTTTTCCTTCAGCTCTCTTCACTGGAGAGTATTGTTTTCTAACTTTCCTAATTCATTAGAAGACTGAGTAGATTTCCATGCTAATTGTAGTCCATCATTTTGCCTCCACTAGACAGCAATTGCATTTTGAAAATCATTACCAAACTTTGACACTAGCTTTTTTCACAGGAGGTATCAGCAACTAACAGTCAAAATGCAATCCTTCTCATAGATGACTTCACCAGCAAGCTCCTGGCTTTTTATCTCCTACCTTGCCAAATATTTTTACAATTTCACCACCAGCAGCAATGACCCTTCTGCCACCTGAAATGTCAATCACTTCTAGATATTTCAAGGCCATTTGTATATCACTCAATTCACCCTTGAAGAGATGGGTCATGATTTTGATGTTTGGAAATGATCAATTTCAATGAGCTCACACTTTACAGACACCAAAATCATATTTATTGCATCTTTTCTTTACCTTTTTTCAATTTCTCATCCTATGTTTTTTCCCATTCCTCAATTAACTTGGCCATATTAATTGACTAGCAATTTGTTTAATTCTGTTAATTATTACTAATTATTGCAGATAGGTACTGTATTAGAGATTTAGGATTTTAAGAATTAAGACAAAAACAACGAAGGTTGATAAACACAGTACCTTCCCCTGGAAAATTTAATTCAGTAAGTACTAGAAAGTACTACCACAATAACTGCATACCCAGCATGGTGTAAAACAAAAATCCAACAGTGCCAGCTGGGTGGCTCCATAGGTAAGATGACAGCCTCTGTCAAGAATCCCAGAAAAAATATGCATGATGATAAAATACGATACACAGAAGTTTTAGCGTGGTAATGGAGAGGTTACAAGGTTTAGAGTCAGGCTGAAAAAGATTCAAAGAAGGATTTCTTGACTGAGGACAAATAGTTCACACCAAGGCATCCAAAAGTAGATGCCTGAATACTGTCCCCACAGCCAGAAAGTCACATCGCAGTGATCACAAGCACAGAATCTGGACTACACCAGGGACAATACAGCAAAGATCAAAATCAAAACCAAAAGGGAGATTCAAAGCCTTTTTATCCTCTGTTACTATAAGAACATTGAAAGACTTGTGTCCAGACTTCATCTTGAAGAAAATGAGAACAAGAAGCAAGCATTGGAAAGGCAGAAATTCTCCCCCCATCCCGTTTTACTAAGAAATAACTGATACCCATCATTGTGTAAGTTTAAGGTATATACATCATGATGGTGTGATTGACATGTATAGTGAAATGATTACCATAAGAGGTTCAGTTAACACCCATCATCTCATACAGACCCAGAAAAGAGCAAAGAAGGAAGAAAAAAGAAAAAAAAAGAAGTGCTCCTTGTAATGAGAATTCTCATGGTTTAATCCAACAACTTTCCTATATATCCTACAGCAGTGTTAGCTATAGTTATGTTGTAAATTATGTCCCTAGTACTTATTTATCTTATAATTGGTAATTTGGGCATTTTGACCATCTTCCTCCCATTTCTCCTCTGCCCAAACCTCTGCTTCTGGAATCCTCAAGTCTGATCTCTTTATGTATGTTTGGATTACTTGTATATTTAAATATGTGTATGTTTAGATCCTACATACAAGATCATACAGCATTTGTCTTTCAAGCATACAGTGTTTCTCTTTCTCTGGCTTATTTCACTTAGTACAATGCCTCGAAGTTCCATTTTTGTTACTGCAAATGGCAAGATTTCCTGGTTGTGTGTGTGTGAGACTGAATAATACTCCACTGTCTACCTATAGACCACAGCTTCCTAATCCATTCATTTATCAATGGACACTTCGTTTGTTTCCAAGTCTTGGCTACTGTAAACGATGCAGCTGTGAACATGGGGGTGCAGCTATCTTTTCAAGTTAGTGTTTTCATTTCCTTTGGATATATTCCCAGGAGTGGAATTGTGGGATCATAGGGTAGTTCTATTTTTAGTTTTTTGGATCCTCCATACTGTTTTCCATAGTGGCTGCACGACTTTACAATTCTACCAACAGGGCACTAGGGTTCTTTTCTTCACATTGATGCTGATGTTTCTTATCTCATCTTTCTGATAATGGTCATTCCATCAGATTGAGGTGATAGATCATTCTAGTTTGAACTTGAGCACCTTTACATGAACCCACTGGCCTGAAAGGCAGAGTGTTTATCCAAAAATGACTAAATCATTGGAAATAGGTTTTTATACTTGTGAAGACTGTGAGATCATATGATGGCAAGTTAAACTACACAACTGACCCTTGAACAATGTAAAATTGAAAATCTAAGTGTAACTTTTGACTCCCTAAAAACTTAATTACTAAAAGCCTACTGTTGACAAGAAGCCTTATGGATAACTTAAACAGTCTATTAACACATATTTTTTAGGTTAGAGGTATTCTATACTCTTATAGGTATGCATTCCTATAATTAAGAAGGTCAGGAAAATCTTAAGAAAATTATAAGGAATAGAAAAAATGCATTTACAGTACTATACTGAAAAATTTCACACATAAGTAGACCTATGCAGTCCAAATCTGTTGTAAAAGTCATCTGGGTTTTTTTCCTTCTTTTAAAACAGCAAAATGGAAAACTGCTAGCTAATTTAGATCTTTTACAGAAAACAAAAATGCTAGTTTTCCTGTACATGTTTAAGGAATATTATGAGTAAACTTTTTAAACCTGCAATTACTGTCTATTTTCTCTTTAATATAGATCTCTGTAATATGTCATCAGGAAGATAGGAGTATAAAACAAACACTTTCTGAGACACAGCAGAACTTACATAATCCAATGTGAGTTGACCTCCTAAGTCATCAATGACCTGACACTCCTTCTCCATGAATGACAGATCTTCAGGGCAGCCCATCATTTGGAATTAGCTATGAAGAAGGCATTTCACCAGGGCCATAAGGAAACCAGTACATTACCCAGTGACCAAACCTTGAATTCCTCATAATGTCATGCCTTTCGGTGTAACTATATATTTACAAGTGACTTTTCTGCAGCCATGCATTTTTTTAGCTTGAAAGGAGAATTAGTGATATCCCATCTGTCAACTAACACTCAGGAAAAATAAAAAGCTCCATGCAGAAGTTTGGATTTTGCAATGATGATGACAAATTTTATCAGAACCATCGACAGCAGCAACCACCCTCTGCCCTGCCATGAATTACAGACTTAATCTGTGCCAGGAATAGCACCAGGCCATTTACATATAACTCCACAATGGATCCAAGACAGAGAAATGTGGAACATGGCTCCTGCCAGTGAAACCAGAAATGGACAAAACAAGAATGTTTGGAAGATACATGGGTTGTGAATGTGATGAGGGAGCAGGAGGCTGGCTGAGGATGGAGCAGGGGCTGGTGCCTTGCACCTCCTCTCCACCCACTCCCCTGGTAATATGTGTGACATTCCTCAGGCACCCCTGACTGCCCTAAAAGAAGAACAAATGGTTATCTTGCAGAGATCACAGTCCTGCAAGGCAGGAGTCTCCCTTGGTTTGCAAATGTCCTTGAGATTTACAACAAAGAAGTTACCTTATCAATAGCCCAATTTCCAAAGGCACATAACTCAATTCCTCAAGCCCCAATGTCACCCTCCCCTCCATAAAAACTGAAGGAGGCTGAGGTAGAAGGAAAAGTAAAGAAAGTTAAATTTCTTCTAAACCTAAATCTCACTAACAAGGACGCTTGATAGCAGGAATGTAACATTCCACCAGGAGACTCCCAGGAGTCTAGACTCCCTCTAAGGAGTCCCAGGAGACTCGTTAGAGGGAAAGTGGCCTTGGCTTGATAGTAACCAGGCCTTCAATATCCTGATAGTCTTCTTTACCCCAATAGCCCTTCTGAACACCCCTTTGTCCTCACCTACCCAACTCCTGTGTATATAACCAGCCACTCCTCACAGGCCCTGGGCAGCAGCAGCTCTTCCTGCCCACGGGTCCTGTCCCCGTGCTTTAATAAACCACCATTTTGCACCAAAGATGTCTCAAGAATTCTTTCTTGGTCATCGGCTCCAGACCTCAGCCCACTGAACCTCACCTAGGTTCTAGAACTTCATCAAATGGACTTGGAAGATAATTCGGGCTGACTTCAGTCTCTGATTTTAGAGTTTCATTTTTTAAATTTGCTGCTGGAATATCAGCAGATGCCTGAATTTGGTTACTATACTCTAGGATGATGCTAGAAAGTGTGTGAGACTCATGCAAATGAAATACTGTTTTTGTTGGATTATGTTCTGAAAATTGTTTTAGTAAACAATCGCCTTCATTTTTTAAGGAAATTTTCTTTTTTTTTTAAATTTCTTTTTTATTTTCAGCATAACAGTATTCATTATTTTTGCACCACACCCAGTGCTCCATGCAATCCGTGCCCTCTATAATACCCACCACCTGGTACCCCGACCTCCCACCCCCCGCCCCTTCAAAACCCTCAGATTGTTTTTCAGAGTCCATAGTTTCTCATGGTTCACCTCCCCTTTCAATGTCCCCCAACTCCCTTCACCTCTCTATCTCCCCATGTCCTCCATGCTATTTGTTATGTTCCACGAATAAGTGAAACCATATGATAATTGACTCTCTCTGCTTGACTTATTTCATTTTTTAAAAGATTTTATTTATTTATTTAACAGAGAGATCCCAAGTAGGCAGAGAAGCAGGCGGGGGGGGGGGGGGAACAGGCTCTCTGTTGAGCAGAGAGCCCGATGTGGGGCTCGATCCCAGAACCCCGGGATCATGACCCGAGCGGAAGTCAGAGGCTTTAACCCACTGAGCCACCCAGGCACCCCAAGGAAATTTTCAATGTTCCAGAAGGAAATGCTATACCTTCTAGCTTAAAGATAGACAGAAAATGTTTTATAATAAGTTTTCTTTAAACAAACAAACAAAAAAATTAAGGGGAGCCTGGGTGGCTCAGAGGGTTAAAGCCTCTGCCTTTGGCTCAGGTCCTGATCCCAGGACCCTGGGATCCAGCCCCACATTGGGCTCTCTGCTCAGTGGGGAGCCTGCTTCCTCCTCTCTCTGCCTGCCTCTCTGCCTACTTGTGATCTCTGTCAAATAAATAAATAAAATCTTTAAAAAAAAAATCAGCATCACAACTGCTGGCATGTATATCCTAGAGAACCAGGCAAGAAAAGGAAACTGTAAATATGGCAAAACAAAACTGTATGGCTTTTGGAAAGAATATAGGAAGATGTGATTTAGGGAACCATTCTATGTCATTTTTTTTTTTTTTTTTTTTTTGTCAGAGAGAGAGCGAGCGAGAGCGAGCACAGGCAGACAGAGTGGAAGGCAGAGTCAGAGGGAGAAGCAGGCTCCCTGCAGAGCAAGGATCCCGATGTGGGACTCAATCCCAGGATGCTGGGATCATGACCTGAGCCGAAGGCAGCCGCTCAACCAACTGAGCCACCCAGGCGTCCCCCATTCTATGTCATATTTACTGATATTTCAATTAAATATATTTGTCACTGCCTTTGACACTCTAAGTAGGAATGTCAACAAATTTTTGAAATGACAAAATGCAAATTATATTAATGATTGGTGTAGCAAAAAAATTGGCTTGAAGAATTATCAGAATAGTCTTACAAATGCTAAAAAAAAAAAAAAAAAAAAAAAAGGCACCAGGATTTTTAATAATAAAAAAATTCCCCGATCCATTCCCCTGTAACCTTTTTCTAAAAACTGAGTTCTTATATTACTAATTTTGGTTCACTGATTTTTCTCCACTATGGTAAAAGGTTATTTCTTAAATATCCTTAACACTTTCATTTTCCAAATTTAATTGTTACCCTTTTCAGTTAAAATAGGACATAATGTTTTTACTCTGATAAGATTTGTTTTGTTCTTTGCCCCCAATTCATAAAGTGCTCTGTAGCTTTTATTTCTCATAGAGCTCTTTCTCCCTTTGATTCTCTCCAGACTCCCAACTTACACTGCCTGTCTTAAATTGTTCTGAAACCTAAAAAAAAAAAAAAAAAAAAGTGCTGTGAAGTGTATAAACCTGGCGATTCACAGACCACAGACCTGTACTCCGGGGGATAAAAATATATTATATGTTTATAAAAAATAAAAAAATTTAAAACAATGAATCTCTTGCATATTCCTTTTTATTCCCCAAACACCTGCTTTTCTCCTGGCTCTGCAGTTTGGACTGACTGCCATCTCTAGACCTGCTACTCCAGGGGACTGGAACTCTGATGTCATTTCCTTTTTCACCTTTAATTTATGATTTATTTCCTTCTAATGCTGAAACATCTAAGTAACTTTCTAGGATCAGATGTGGAAAGAAGTTTTCTGATGTCTGAAATTAGTTTTTATTCTAAGTCAAACTTAATTGAAATTGAAAGTCAAACTTAATTGTAGTGAACAGCTGGCTTAAAATCATCCTTCAAAATAAAACAGAACAAAAGTCATCTTCTTTGTCATCTGTTAGTGTTGCTGATGAGAACACCGATGCTAATTAAATGATCCCTCCTTCACAGGTAACTATTTCCTCAGCCTCTTCTGCCTCCTCACTCTCCTTTCTCCAGACAAAAAAAAAAAAGAGAAAAAGAAAAAAAAATCTAAATTTTTTTAGTTTTTCTGCAATTTCACAACTCTTCATCACAGTACTGGGATTTATATTTTCATGGGTTTGGGATGCTTCTTCAATATGAAGGCACGTTTTTTCACTTTGCCCTTCTGAGAAGCCCTGTCAGATTGATCTTGGACAGCCTCCACAGATATTCACTGTTGTTAACCTTCCTCTTGCATATTCTGTGTCACCCATTTCTCTTTTCTTGGAATATTATCCATTGCACTTTTTGCTAATTGCTATTCAGCAAAGCTACTTTGATTTCTTCTCCCCTTCCACTACCCTTTTGTCTCTCACTTCTTTTGAACAGAATCACACTCCATTACATACTTTTTGTGAAGATACATTCATTTGAGAAAGAATGAATGTATCTTGCTTTCCTTGTGCATCTCTGGCTCTCCCTCTGCCAGGTTTAAGGCTTTCCTCAAATCTCTGTTGGTCTTGACTCTCTGTTAATATTTAACAAGGAGACCATGCAAGCAGAATCCAGGAGTGCTGTGTACTGTGTTGGGGTGGACTAATGAAGACTTGGTGCTTCCATGTGTGACTGGAGGACAGGGCAGGCTTTTAGAGTGGGTTGTCTAAGTGTTGGTATGCAAAGAACTTTCTACCCTGGAACCATTCATTTCTCTCTCTTTATCTGGGTAGAATACAGTTTTCTATATGAAAACATTTTGTCAGTACTCGAGGGGAGAAGTCTGTTGTTTGAAATGCTGTTTCAAGGTTTCCTTTCATGTCTAACATCTGCCCCCAGTTATTAAAAGCTTCTCAAAATACTGACCTCCAAGGTTATCCATGGGATGATGTCTTACTTTTGGCTCAATACTTCCATATCAGAACCTAGGCTAATTCTTGTTGTCCCAGTTATTGGTTGATCTGTTCTCTGGGACTAAGTACTGTGTTGAAATGTTTTGTCTACTACTGGCACCACATTTTTTTCTTTTTGTTATGAAATTATGCCCTTTTATTTTATTTATTTTCAATTTCATAGATCTTCAGAAAAAGGAAAAAGATACGTATGACCAAATTTTTTTTTGGATAAATGTTACTATTTGGAAAGTTGATGCACAACTTGGCAGAGAAAGAATCTATAGCTTCTGACTCTTCAGATCTAATATTGTGGTGGTTCAAATTATTTTTCTTTATCTAAATATACTTGGAGTTCTTAGAGAAATGCCAAACCATGCAATTACCTAAATATGACTGGCACTGGCATGCAATGGGTTATTTCAAAATTTAAGGTATGATTGTTTGAATGTGTGAAAGAGTCTGCATGTATTTTCAAGTCTAGAGTATCTAGTACTTCAGGTTCTTCTGATAATTTTATTCAACATAGTATTCAAAGTCTTAGCCACAGCAGTTAGGCACAAGAAATAACAAGTATCTAAATTGGAAAAGAGTAAGTAAAACTGTCACTATTTGTAGAACCTCTGATTATATATTTAGAAAGCCCTAAAGACTTTAGCAAAAAAAAAAAATGTGAGAACTTATAAACAAATTCAGTAAAATTGCACAGTACAAAATCAATATACAAAAATCTGTTCCATTTCTATTAATAACAAACTACCAAAAGAATTAAGAAAATAATTCCACTTACCATTACATCAAAGGATTAAAATATCTAGGAATAAATTTAACCAAGGAAGTGAAAGATCTGTCTCTTAAAATGTGTGTACAGTTGGTAAAGAAATTAGAAATAAATTGAAAGACACTGTCATCATAGATTGAAATAACTAATATTTTAAAATAATCTTTATTATCTTAAGCTATCTATAGATTAAATGAAATCCCTATCAAGTACCAAGTAGCATTTTTAAACTGAAATAGAAAGAACAATGTTAAAATTGGTCTGGAGCAACAAAAGTCCTAAATAGCCAAAGCAATCTTTTAAGAAGGAACAAAGTGGGAGGCATCATTCTCCCTGATTTCAAGCTATACTACCAAGCTATAGTAATCAAAACAGTATGGTGTTAGCAAGAAGGCCAACACATAGATCAATGGAAAAGAATAAAAAGAAATACAGTCATACACGTATGAGAACTTATGTTAAAGAAGACCAGAATATAGGTAGTCTCTTCAATACATGACATTTAAAAAACTAGACAGCAATATGCAAAAAAAAAAAAAAAAAAAATCAGTTTACTTTCTTATACCACATACAAAAATCAACTCAAACTTGGTTGGGGACTTGAACCTAAGACTTGAACCCATGAAATGCTTATTAAAAACAAAAAACAAAGCAAAAAACAAAAAACAAAAAAACCCAGGTGGTAAATTACATGATCTTAGTGATGATTTTTTTTATGTGACTCTGAAAGCAAAAGAACAAAAACAAAATAAACAAGTGGGACTATATCAAACTGAAAAGCTTCTGCACATCAAAGGAAATCATCAAAAAAATCAAAAGGCAACCTATTGCAGTAATTTCTCCCTTTAAATCATGTATCTTATTAAGGGTCTAATATCCAAACCCATACAATTTGACAGGAAAAATCTGATTAAAAATAGGCAGAGGATGTGAATAGACATTTTTTCAAAGAAGAGGTGCAAATGGCCAACATGAACACATGCCAAAATCACTAATCATCATGGAATTGCAAATCAATACTACAGTGACATATTGTCCCATACCTATCAGAATGGTTATTATCAAAAAGACAAGAAATAAGAGGGCACCTGCGTGGCTTAGTCAATTAGCATCTGACTCTTGATCTCAAGATTGTGAGATCAAGCACCATTTCAGGCTTGGTGTGGGTCATGGATCCCACTTTAGATTCTCTTTCTTCCTTTTCACCCACTGACTGCCCCCCGCCCTGCCAAGAAATAAAAAATAACAAGTGTTGGCATAATGAAAAGGAAACTTTTGTGCAATGTTACTAGAAATATAAATTGGTTCAACCAATATGGAAAACATTACAAAGGTTCCTCTAAAAATTAAAAATAGAACTACCATATGATCCAGCAATTCCACTTTGGGTATTTATCTGAAGTAAATAAAAACACTAATTTCAAAAAGATATATGTACCCCTATGTTTACTGAAGCAGGATTTATAATAGCTAAGATATGAAACAACCTAAGTATCCATCAATGGATGAATGCATAAGGATGATGTAAGGGGGTGTGTGTGTGTGTGTATGTATATATATACACACACATATACATATATAATATGTATATACATATACATTATATATATAATGGAATATTGTTTTATATATACAGGAATATATGGAATATTAGCAATACATATATACATACTATATATCCATGTATAGATATGTAGGTATTTAGAAATACTACTCAGCCATAACAAGAATGAAATCTTACTATTTGAAACAACATGGAAGAAGCTTGAAAGTATTATGCCATGTGAATTAAGTTAGAAAGAGAAAGAAAAGTCCATATAATATCACTTTTATGTGGCACCTAAAAAAAACAAAACAAATGAACAAAGTCAAACTCATGGATACAGAGAACCAGAAGGGTAGTTGGCAGAAGAGAGGATGGTAGGGGGTAAGTGAAATGAATGAAGGGAGTCAAGAGGTTTCAATTCTAGTTATGAAATAAGTAGGTCCTGGGGATGTAATTTTATAGGATGGTGACTAGAGTCAATATCATTGTATTTCATTGCATATTTGAAAGTTACTAAAGGTAAATATTAAATGCTGTCCTCATAAACAAATGTTTTGTATCACTATATGAAGACTGATAGTAACTACTCATTGTGGTAAACACTGCAGCATATATAAATACTGAATCATTAAGTTGTATAGCTGAAACTAATATACTGCTATGTCAATTACACCTCAATAAAAATATTCATAAATGATGGTGAAATTAAAGAAGCTTTGTTTTCTGTAACAAAATACTGCTTGGGATAAACAAGGGCAGAAATCGACTTACTATTTCTGTCCTTATATCTAGAAACAAAATGCCTGTGTGGAAGGACTATACTGGTATCAGTATTTCTGCTGTGCTGTCCAGAGTTTGTGTAACAAGATGCTTCAACTGTTAAAAATAAGGGAGTTGGTAAGGAGTAGAGAGGGGGACACTTGGATTACAAAATAGAACTACTTTCTTCATAGATGTTGGTGTCAACAATCCTGGATGCTAAAATGAAGAACAATTCTAGATAATGCCATAAAGTCGCTATTTCTCAAGAACCAGCTCACTTGAGCACATTTGACAATGGTGTGAAATGTGAACAAAGAGAACATAAATCCTCCACTAAGAAATCAAAAGTTGTAGCAGAGGAAGACTTTGCAGCAGGACGCTTTAGCCAAAAGGGGCATCGCAGGAATACTTTCAAGAAAATGGGACAGATTTTGCTTAGTGCTTTGAAGATAAAGAGTCATTCAGAAACTGTAAGTAGAAAGAGTTCAGGGACTCCAGAAAAAGAAAAAGGAGACATGGCTTCTGTGACATAAAGTCATTGTAGGTTCCCAGCTATTTTCTATGATCTATACTCTAATTGCCCAAGCACATGTGTTGCAGAACTCATAGAAAGTGTCAGAATTACAAAAAAAAAAAAAAAAAAAAAAATCTTGGTACTTCAGAAAGGACTTTGAGGGGAAAGGGGGACTGCAAAAAATGAACAGTATATCAGACAAGATAAGAGCCTAGCCATATCAGAGACACTAAATGAGTAGAAAAGCCCCAGAGCTGGGTCAGAAGTGAGGCCCTGCATTCCCTACCTGAGATAAGGAGTCTCAAACCCCATCTAGTTTAGTATTTACTTTTTTTTTTTTTTTTTTCTGTGATGTATATATTTTTTTAACTTTTTATTTTTTATAAACATATATTTTTATCCCCAGGGGTACAGGTCTGTGAATCACCAGGTTTACACACTTCACAGCACTCACCAAAGCACATACCCTCCCCAATGTCCATAATCCCACCCCTTTCTCCCAAACCCCCTCCCCCCAGGAAAAATGTTCCATGCTCCTGGATTGGAAGAATAAATATTGTGAAAATGTCTATGCTACCTAAAGCAATCTACACATTTAATGCAATTCCTATCAAAGTACCATCCATCTTTTTCAAAGAAATAGTATTTACTTTTTATTTTGCTTATTTTTTTAGTGGCAACCTTTCATTTAAATTCCAGTTTGCAAACATACAGTGTAATATTAGTTTCAGGTGTAAAATTTATTTCTTCATTTACCTACGACACCCAGTGCTCATCATAGCCAGTGCCGTATCTAGTTTATTTGGTCTCTTGGAACATGCCCACAGTCTGCTTCCCTTCCTCTACCTCTGCTTCATTATAATGTTAAAATCTCCACTCAAGGAGCAATACAAACCTCAAGAACATTACATACAATGCATGTATAGGCATGTTTCCTAAGTACTCATGCATGACATCACATCCACTGAATCTCTGTGCTCCTTGGAAAGGTAGGAGGCTACAGCCTTCCTGGCTTGGTATGTCAGAGCACAGAGTTTGGAGAAGAGTGCAAATCTAAAGGTAAATGAAGAATATGGGGAGAAGGAAATCAAGTGAGGTAAATGCCAAAATCTGCATGTAAAATTTATCCAAATCCTTTGCTGACCACTTAGTTATACAACCACAGGGAAGGGCCATGGGGTACTGGTGGGGGGATGTGGGAGGTTCTGACAAAGAAAAAGCTGCTTCTAGAAACTAAAAATATCTCAGCAGAGATTTTGGTTACCATTATCTTAAGGGGAGTCCAGTCTGGAGTTTGAATCCATTCAAATTAACCATATGCTAGAAGAAAATCATTCTTCAAAGATAGCACAGACCCTGAACTTCTAAACACATTGTTCAAAATGTGCAATATACACTGCACAATCTATTGTTCAAAATCTGAAATTAAGAGGCACCTCGGTGGCACAGGCAGTTGTATTCAACATTTAGGTCGTGATCTCAGGGTCATGAGATCGAGCATTGCATCAGACTTTGGGCTCAGCTTTGGACTCAGAGTCTACTTGAGATTCTCTCTCCCTCTCCCTTAGCTCCTCCTGCTCATGCTTGCTCTAATATAAATTTTAAAAATCTTTTAAAAATTTCAAATTAAAAATAAGCAAATTGACTGTATCAACAAACAAGAAAATGACTCGTACTCAAGAAAAAAAAAATCAGTACTTGAAGTAATCAAGATGTTGTACCTACTAGAAAAGGAATTTAAATAAACTATTATAAACACATTAAAATATGTAAAGAAATGCATACATATAATCTCAAAAAATAAAAATTAAAAAAAATGGGACTTCTCAATTTGAGAATTTTAATATATTTTCAAAAATTCAGTAGATGAGCTTAAAACAGACTAGAAGAAAGCATGTATGAAATCAAAGACAGACTGTTAGAAAATATCCTTTCTAAAGATACTAACTACTAACAATGAACAAGTAGAATTCTAAATTAAAAACACAGTAGCACTTACATTTGCATACCGCAAGTGAAACACATACAAATCTAAAGAAAAAAAATGTACAAAAGCTACATGAGAAAAAAAAGGAAAACTCATGAATAAAATCAAAGAACTAAAGAAATATGAAGTTGTTGCATTTTCATATTTGAGAAGACTCAACACTGTCAAGATGTCAGTTCTTCCCAACTTGATACACAGACTCAATACAATCCTAATTCCAACAAGTATTTATGGTTATTGACAAACTGATTCTTAAGTTTGTATGAAGAGATAAAAGACCCAGGATGGCCGACACAACAGGAAAGGGGAAGAACACAACTGAAAGACTGGCGCTACCCAACTTGAGGCTTAATGTAAAGCTACAGTAACCAAGACAGTGTGGTGTTTGTAAAAGAACAGATACATCAACAGACCAGAGCCCAGAAACAGATTCACACAAATATACTCAATTGACCCTTGACAAAGAAGCAAGACAATGAAGTAAGTCTCTTTAACACAAATAGTGTTGAAACTGGACACCCACATGCAAAAAATGAATCTAGACCCATGTCTTACACCTTTCAGAAAATTTATCTCAAAATGAATCACAGAGGGGTGCCTGGGTGGCTCAGCAGGTTAAAGCCTCTGCCTTCAGCCCGGGTCATGATCCCAGGGTCCTGGGATTGAGCTCCACATTGGGATCTCAGCAGGGAGCCTGCTTCCTCCTCTCTCTCTCTCTCTCTCTCTGCCTGCCTCTCCGCCTACTTGTGATCTCTGTCTGTCAAATCAATAAATAAAATCTTCAAAAAAAAAAAAAAAAAAAGGATCATAGACCTAAATATGTAACACTAAAGTATAAAACTCTGCAGGGGAAAAAAAAATAAAGCCAGAAAAAAATCTAGATGATCCTGAGTTTGGTGATACATTTTTCTTACAACCTAAAATGAATCATCCCTGAAAAAAAGTATGTTGGAATTCACTAAAATTAAAAATGTATTCTCTGTGAAAGACACTGTCATGTAGGGGTGCCTGGGTGGCTAAGTTGTTAAGCCGCTTCCTTTGGCTTGGGTGGAGATCCCAGGGTCCCGGGATCAAGCCCTGCCTCAGGCTCGCTGCTTGGCAGGAGGTCCACTTCTCTCTCTGCCTCCCACTCCCACTCCACCTGCTTGTGTTCCCACTCTCACTATCTCTCTCTGTGTCAAATAAATAAAATCTTTTTTTAAAAAAAGACACTGTCATGCAAATGAAAAGGCACAGACTGGTAGAAAATATGTGGAAACAGATATGGTGAAAGAATGGTATCTGATATATATAAAGAATTCCTAAAATTCAATATTAATAAATAACCTAATTAAAACTTGGATAATATGAATAGATGGCTCATGAAAGAAGATACACAGATAGCGAGTAGGCACTTGAAAAGATGTTCAGCATCTTAAGGCACCAGGGAATTGTTAATTAAAACAATGAGATGGGTGCCTGGGTGGCTCAGTTGGCTAAAAGCAGATAAAAGCAATTATTTACTATTTTAAAATGAAAATCTCTGACTCTTGCTTTTTTTTTTCTTTCTTTCTTTTTTTTTTTTTTTTTTTTTTTTTTTTTGCCTGGTTAGTACTTGGATGGGTGACTCTTGCTTTTGAATCAGGTCATGATCTCAGTGTTGTGACATGTCAGACTCTACACTCCACAGGCAACCTGCTTAAGATTCTCCCTCCTTCCACCCCTAACCCATGCAACATGTGCAGATGCGTGCCCTCTCCAAACAAAGGAACAGTACAATGAGATCCCACTCAACAGCTTTTTAAAGCAGCGAACATCCAGGATGCTGACAGCACCAAATGCTGTTGAGGATAGAGATTGATAGGAACTTAGACTGATTGTTGATGAAATGCAAAATTGTACAGCCACTTTGAAAGACAGTTTGACAGTTTCTTACAAAACTTAGCATACAGACCAGCAAGTGTACTTTATGGCATTTACCTAAATAAGTTGAAAATTTGCATACAGGACAAATTCGGAAGACAAATATCTACACAAAATCTTGCATAGAAATGTTTATAGCAGCTTCACTGATAATTGCCAAAACTCAGAAGCACCAAGATGTCCTTCAGCAGATAAATACACAAACTATGACACATCCAGGTGATGGAATATTGTTCAAGGCTAAAATGAAATGAGTTAACAAACCATGAAATGACATGGGATAAACTTAAATACATATTGCTAATTAAAAAAAAAAAAGCCAACCTGAGAAGTTTATGTACTGTATGACATTCTGGAAAAGATAAATCGATGGAGGTAGTAAAAAAGCTCAATAGTTGCTAGGGGGCTGAGGGGAGGGACAGAGGGAAAGATAGGCAGAAAATAGCATTTTTAAGACAAAGTATCATGTACGTTACTGTAACAGTAGACACATGTAATTTTGCATTTGTCAAAAGCAGTAGAATTGACAATAGGAAGAAGGTAAATTAAGAACTTTGGTTCATAATAAAGTAACAGGATTAGCCCATCCTTTTAACAGCTCTATCTCACTGAAGCAAGATACTAATAGTGGAGGATGACATACATGGAGGGGTGAAGGGTATATAGGAACTCTCTGTACTTCTGGCTCCTTTTTTGGTGAAATGAACACTGCTCTAGGGGAACCTGGATGGCTCAGTCTGCTAAGTATCTGATTCTTGATATTGATTCAGGTCATTGTCTCAGAGCTGTGAGATTGAGCCCCACAATGGGCTGTGCACAAGGTGTGGAGCCTGGTTGTGATTCTCTTTACCTCCTCCTCTATCTCTGCCCCTCCCCAGCACTCTCTCAAATAAATAAATAAATAAATAAAATGTTAAAAAAAAAACACCTGCTCTAAAAATATGATCTATTAATAAAAATCACAAAATAAATAAAAATTCAAACATTTAAATTACTGCATTACAAGTAAGTAAGTAATCTAAATTCTCAGAAGACAGATTTTTAGGTTAGGTGAAAAATCTAAAGTCAAGTGTATGCTGATACTAAAGATACATGTTAAATGGAAAAGCACAAAGACACAGAAACTAAAAGGAAGCAAAATTATGTACTATGCACCTTGACTCATAATAAGTGAGTGACTTCTAGTGACTAGAATAATTGTCTAAATACAAGAACAAATAGTGAGACAAGGAATATTACCAGAGGGCAGAAGTGAAAATTCATAATGATTACAGGCTCAAAGTATCAGAAAACTTAACATTGATAAGTGTGTATTCCCCAAATATTGGAAATAATGGAATAGCAAAATAGCTGAAGTATGATTTGGTAAAAGTACCAGGCAAATCCATAATCATAATTATGATCTTTAACCCCACTCAGTAATTGGCAGACTAGCTAGGCAAAATATCAACAGAGATATGGAAGACCTGAATATCACTATGGATTACTGTATCCCAAATAGTATTCCTAGAAACCTATGACCAAATACCCAGACAATATAAGTTCTTCTCCAGAACACATGAAACGTCTACCAATGGAGACACTGAGTTGGGCCAGAAAGCAGATGTCCTTTAATTTCAAAGGAAAACACTCTTTCAGACTATGTCCTCTGACGCAACAGAAGCAAATTAGAATCCATAAAATTAGATACCCAAGCAAGTCCTAAGTATTTAAAAATAGCAACAACTTGTTTTTTAATAACATATAAGTCAAAAAAAGAATCCGTGGGTCAACTTAGAAAATTACAAGTGATTTTAAATGAATTATGATGAATATATTACATACCAATATTTGCAGAAGACATTTATTATGCTTAGAAAAATATAGCTATACATTCTTACAATAGAAAATAGGAAAGGCCCAAGATTAATGATCTAAATGTTCATTTTACAAAGCTAGAGAAGAAATTGTTGTGGATTCCATAACATAATATTATAATGAAGTCAAACACTAACATTTTAAAATACTATCAAGTAGTCATCAGACTATTTCATTTGTGTCCAGAGACAGGGACTGAGTGGACAGAATTTTCCTCCTTTGTTATACTAAACAAAGATTACACAGTGTGTTTCTTGTATACAGTGTGCTTCTTGGTAATATTTTAAAAAATTTTTAATTATATTTTTTCAGTGTTCCAGAATTGTTTATGCACGACACCCAGGGCTCCATGCAATACGTGCCCTCCATAATACCTACCTATCGCCCTCGACCCGCAAGGATGACAAGAAGCCCCAGTTCGGATGTATCTTCTCTCCCTTTATTTCTGCAAGTCTATACACTTATATACGTTTACCTGACCAATCAGTGAGCAGGGTACAGGAGGGAGCGAATTAGGCTGTGCACCTAAACGAACAACTTCACTAGCAACCAATGCTGTTTACTTCCTCTTTGGGCGTTCCGCTTAGTCTCACGAGGCAATCCTAACCTGGCAACTAGCCAGGCACCATCTTTTAATGGCAGAGGCCGCCCTGGCCAGGGGCCTGCCTCGACACCTACCGCCAGGCTTACCCAACCCCCCACCCCCCACCCCTCCAAAACCCTCAGTTTGTTTCTCAGAGTCCACAGTCTCTCATGGTTTGTCTTGGTAACATTTTAAATCATATTGATGAGGGCTCAGAAGGCTGGCTGAGGACAAAGCAAAAGCTGGCACCTTGCACCCTTTCTCCACCTGCTCCCCTCAGTAATATGTGTGACATTCCTCAGGCACCCCTGACTGCCCTAAAAGAACAACAAATAGTTAACTTGCAGAGATCACAATCCTGCAAGACAGGAGTCTCCCTTGGTTTACAGATGTCCTAGAGATTTACAACAAAGAAGTTACCTTATCAATAGCCCAATTTCCAGAGACACATAACTCAGTTCCTCAAGCTCTAACATCACCCTCCCCTCCATAAAAACTGAAGGAGGCTGAGGCAGAAGGAAATGTAAATAAAGTTAAATTTCTTCTAAACCTAAATCTCACTAACAAGGACGCTTGAAAGGTGGAATGTGACATTCCACCAGGAAACTCCCAAATGTCTTCATGCTAGTGACTCATTAAAGGGAAAAATGGCCTTGGAGTGAAAGGAACCAGGCCTTCAATATCCTGACAGTCTTTACCCTGATAGCCCTTCTGAACACCCCCTTTGTCCTCACCTACCCAACTCCTGTGTATATAATCAGCCATTCCTCACATCCCTGAGGCAGCAGCTCTTTCTGCCCATGGGTCCTGTCCCCATGCTTTAATAAACCACCATTTTGCACCAAAGATGTCTCAAGAATTCTTTCTTGGTCATTGGCTCCAGACCTCACCCCACTGAACCTAGGTTCTAGAACTTCATCAATATCTTCAGGACTCTTTTGAAAAGAATTCTTTGGGAAACAAACGGGGGAATTGTGGACTTCTCTGAAGTGAGAAAGGCTACTAGCCAGATGAAACTGCAAATACGTTTGATATTGATGACCTGTGTCCTTTTTGTGACTTCAATTGTTAAGAGATAACATTAGTAATCCAGATTTTAGAGTTTTCTGAATACTGATAAAAATGAACTAGGGTTTAGTTAGGACCTAGAAACCCAAATTTAAATATACCACAATTAATACACCATATTTATTTCAGAGAAGTTTTTCAGAAATACTGATACCCTGAGTACAACATGGAGACTCTTCTCTCTTCCCTGTCTTCTCTCTCCTCATCGTTCCTGCTCTTTCCTTTTTTTAAAAAATATTTTATTTATTTGTCAGAGAGAGAGAGAGAGAGCAAGAGAGCGAGCACAGACAGACAGAGTGGCAGGCAGAGGCTCTTGCTTCCTGCCGAGCAAGGAGCCCGATGTGGGACTTGATCCCAGGATGCTGGGATCATGACCCAAGCCAAAGGCAGCTGCTTAACCAACTGAGTCAGCCAGGCATCCCCCTGCTCTCTTTTTTAAAACTCATTACATATTGGATGTATTAAAATGTATGAAGAACACAATTCTACAGACTAATGACATATATCAAAGTAAACATGCAGTTAACTGAGATACTTGGGTCAAGAGCAGAATGTATCCCATGTACCATAGCCCCTCTCAATCCCTCATGTAATGTTACCTAAATTTCAACATTTATTCCCTTGCGTTTATTTAGAGCTTTAAGTTCTCCGAACACCACTGTTTAGTTTTTCATTTGGTTTTATGTAAATGAAATCATACAAGATATATACATTTAGGTCTGCCTTCTTGCATTCACATTTGTATCTGTGAGTTGTTTCTGTTGTATGCAGCTGCAGTTTGTTCATTTTTAATGATGCCTTGTTACTCCATTCTGTTAATAAAATGCAGTTTATGTATGCATCCTGCTGCCAAGAGGAATTTGGGTTGTTTGTACTTTTTGATGAATAAACAGAAAGAAATTCTAAATGGTTTAGGATATATCTCTGACACATAGATCAATTTATCAGTTTTTGCCTCTATGCTTTGTGCTTATTTTTGAATGTTCTGTTGATTAAATCTTGACCTATCGCCAGACCATAAGATATTTGCCTATATTAACTTCTGGAATTTAATTATTTTGCATTTTACCTATTGATTTCTGGTTGTGATTGAATTTTGTGCATGATGTAAGGTGAACACCAAGCTTTATTTTGTTCCACAACGTTATGCAATTGATCTAGCACCATTTATTGAAAAGGACAATTCTTTCCCAATGTTTTGTAATACCATTTTTCCCCCCTTTAAGTCATGTCCTGGGCTTCACCTAAACTCTTTTGAGTTCCACTAGTTTATTTCTCTTTTTTAGGACCCCAAATCCTACTTTATCAAAACTTGGAATTTGCAGTAAAGCGTATCTTCCTTATCTTCTATTTGCCCCATGTCTATCCTTGGCCTTCACAGTTTCATATAAAGTTAAAATCACTTGTCAAGTTCTACAAAGAATGAAATAAAGTTTGGAATGTTGTGATTACATTTAAGATATAAAGTAACTGGGGAGTATTAACATCTTCTAGTATTGAGTTGTATTTTGTTTTCAGGTTTGTATTGACCTAAAAATTTTGTGTAAAATTTTATTCTCTGTAATAGTCTATGAAACATTAGTGTTACTTACGCATTTATTTTTTCAGAATAGTTGCGTTAACCCAGAGTTTCCTTTGAGGGAGATTTTAAAAATTATGGATATTTCTTTTGTAGTTACAGGAATATTAAATTTCAAATTTTCTTCATGTTTTTTTTTAGTTTTTATTTATTTATTTGACAGAGAAAGAGAGATCACAAGTAGGCAGAGAGATAGGCAGAGTGAGGCGGAAGCAGTGAGGGGGAAGCAGGATGTGGGGCTTGATGCCAGGATCCTGAGATCATGACCTGAGCTGAAGATAGAGGCTTAACCCACTGAGCCACCCAGGCACCCCTTCTTCATGTAGTTTTGATAAGCTGTATTTTCCTAGGAGTTGTTGGTATATGGCATATATATATATATATATATATATATATATATATACACACATATATGTGTATATATATAGATAGATTTTATGGAGTTCAGGAATGTTCCCTCTATCCCTATACTTTGAAGCGTTTTAATCAGGAACGAATGCTGGATTTTGTCAAATGCTTTTTCTGCATCAATTGAGAGGACCATGTGGTTCTTCTCTCTTCTCTTATTGATTTGTTCTATCACATTGATTGATTTGTGAATGTTGAACCATCCTTGTAGCCCAGGGATGAATCCCACCTGGTCATAGTGGATAATCTTTTTAATGTGCTGTTGGATCCTGTTTGCTAGGATCTTGTTGAGAATCTTAGCATCCATATTCATCAGTGATATTGGTCTGAAATTCTCCTTTTTGATAGGGTCTTCGCCTGGTTTGGGGATCAGGGTTAAGGTTTACTTGTTTTAGGGAGAGAGAGAGGAAGTTCAAGGGGGAGGGTTAAAGGAAGAGGGACAGAGAATCTGAAGCAGACTCCTTGCTGAGCGAGGAGCCTAATGCTGACTTCAAGCTCGTGGTCCTGAGATCACAATCTGAGCCAAAACTGAGAGTCAGATGTTTATCCAACTGTGTCACACAGTGCAACTATAAATATATATTTTTAAAATATGTATACTGTTTTTTCCAATGATAAGAAAAAACAAACAGCTTGGATGTAATTACCCTAGAAGGACCACTGTGAGAAATTAGAAGAACAAGAATTTTGGAATTAGTTTTTTTTAATGTGTAGGAAGAAATATCACATGGCCTATTCTGTAAAAATAGCATATTTTGGGTTGTTATAAAACTAAGATATGTTCCTGAAATTTACCATTCTAAGAACAAACTTCATTTTTTTAAAAAGTAAATATTCACTTTATGACATGTAACTTACTTTGACTGTCGAACTGTTCAAATTGGATATTTAAGCCTTATCAATACCGATTGTTATATTATACTCAAATATTAGTCTAATATTTCTAATTAGATTTTCAGATAGACACATCATAAGAGACTACCTATAATTGTTAACAATTAACTAAGAATACACAGCGAATTAAATCCTAACAGAGGCTCAGAAAGAATTTATTGGAACATTCTTCATTTACTTTTATCCTGTAAGAAACAACTTAAGCAAAAATCACCTACCAGTGATGACCTACTCAATTCAACCACCTTAAACAGAATAAAAGTCAGAAATAAACACCTGCATTTACTAGTAGATCTATCTTAGGCCAAGTGAAAAAGAGAAAGACAGAGAAAGAGAGATAGAGTGAGAGAGAGGATGGAAGGAAGAAGGGGAAGGAAGGAAGGAAGGAAGGAAGGAAGGAAGGAAGGAAGGAAAGAAGGAAAAAAAGAAGTGTGTATTGCATTTAAAAGATAGAGCTATGATTGCACAATTTTTTATTTTTGGAACTAACAAATTTAAGGTGAAAATAAAGTCAGTCCAGATTGGTGGTCTGAACTCTGTATCAGAATTTGAACATCAAGTATGTGGTTTTGCTGATAGGAGGTTAAAATTAGCAGTTTAAATTAGTGATAGAGAAAGTATTTTGTTCAATAAGTTGACCTTAAGTTCTTTAAATGTCATGACACGGCTTTAAAATTATCCAAAAATAATGTTCTCATCTTGTCCTATACAACTGCCTTTCACTTCTCTCCCACCTGCTCTCCCTTCCTTGCCCACATTCAGGTGAAAAGGGGAATCAGAGTACTAAAGTCATTTAAAATGCAATGACTTATCTTTATGCTGGAAAGGGAATGTGTTAGGATAAAAGCTTATCAGGGAATTCTTGAGTTTCAGAATTCAGAAATATTTGCATGAAATGATTTACATGATGTCATTAATATTTTTTGAGCCTTGGAATTTTCAAACATTTGAAAAAAGATGTAGATTTTCCCCAGAGAAAAAAATTACAGGTGCATGCACATAATCCCATCAAACACACTCTTACCCATATCCATATACTTACACACAGACACTATTATACACATTTGCATATATTTGGACTGGCACACATTAAAAAAAACTCCTGTAAATTCATACGTTTTTATAGAACCGTGTATTCCTGATTTCTGTGTAGAGAATCAGAATAAAAATTTCATTTAACCAGAGGTCAGCAAAATATTATCTATGAGAAAAATCCAGCCCAGTGGCTGATTTTATAAATGAAGGTTTATTGGAATACAGCCCAACTCAGTTAGCTTGTGTATTATTTATGGCTGCTTTCATGCTATAATTACAGAATAGATACAGGACTGCATGACCCATAAAGCTTAATGTACTTGCAATATAGCCATTTAAAGAAAAAGCCAAATCTAGAACAAAAATCTTTATGTGTGGGGAAACAGAAAATTAAATTTGTAACCTATTCTTAAGAATGAGCTGACAGTATGGTGAACTGAATAAGATAATTTTCTGCCAAAGGATCCTACAATGATGGGCAACATGGAAGAAAATTATAAAATAAGATTTTACATCTGCACATACCCAGGAATCACAAGTGAGGTTTCTACACAGATTCTCCTGAGGCTGCCCCAAGTGACAGGACACAGAATGCTACCCACTGACTGAGAAGCCATGAAGGAGGGTAAAGGCACTCAGGGCCAAGGTTCTTGAGGAGGGGAAGGAGAATAAAAAACAAAATAGTCAGTTATGAAAAAACATCTGACTTCTGACCTATGCTACCAAAAAGTCAGAGTCTGAGCTTAAACTGCCAAACCAAAATATTAATATGATCAAATCCACCTGCTATACAGAGAGGTGTTTCCACACTCAAGCCTTCATAGAACTGCCATAAATTAAGCAATCTACCTTCAAGATCAATTTACAACCCCCCCCCCAAAAAAAAGAATTCACAATTAGATAGCATCAAAGACATTCCATAAAGGAAGAACAGCATCTAGAAACTTAATAGAAAAATGTGCACTAAAACCAATAACATATCTAGGAATAAACTTAACCAAAGAGGTAAAAGAACTGTATTCTGAAAATTATACAACACTGATAAAAGAAATTGAAGATAACACAAAGAAATGGAAAAACACTCCATGCTCTTCAACTGGAATAACAAGTATTTTTTTTTTTCTAAAAGATTTTATTTATTTATTTGACAGAGAGAGAAAGAGTGTGTACAAGCAGGGGGGATCACAGAGGGAGAGGGAGGGAGAAGAAGGCTCCCCACTGAGCAGGGAGCCCAATGTGGGGATGGATCTCAGGACCCCAAGATCCTCACCTGACCTGAAGGCAGACGCTTCACAGACTGAGCCACCAGGTGTTCCAGAAGAACAAATATGGTTAAAATGTCTATACCACCAAAAAGCAATCTACAGATTTAATGCAGTCCCTGTCAGAATAGCAACACCATTTCTCACAGAATTAGAACACAATCTTAAAATTTATATGGAACTGAAAAAGACCCCAAGTAGACAAAGCAATCTTGAAAAAGATAAAAAATGGTGGTTTCACAATTTCAGACTTTATATTATATTATAAAACTATAATAAGGGTATGGTAGTAGCACAAAAACAGGCACATAGATCAACAGAACAGAACAGAACAGAAAGCCCAGAAATAAACCCACAGTTACATGGCAAATTAATCTTCTAAAGGAGGAATGAATACCTGACTGGCAACAAAACAGTTGGGAAAACTGGCCAGCAACATGCCCAAGAATGAAACTGGACCACTTTGTTTCAGTGCACATGAAAATAAACTCAGAATAAATTAAGAACCTTGGTGTGAGACCTGAGAATATAAAAATCCTTGAAGAGAGTACAATGTACGGAGTACATTGGCTGTAGCAGCCTTTTTCTAGATATGCCTACTGAGGCAAGGGAAATAAAAGCAAAATAAACTATTGGGACTACATCAAATAAAAGGCTTCTGCACCACAAAGGAAACAATCAACAAACCTATATAATAGCCTACTGAATGGGAGAAGATATTTGCAAGTGACAGATCTGATAAAGGGTTAGTATACTATAGTATATTAGACTATATATATAGTATATTATTATATATATTATACTATATTAGTATATATATTAGTATATTAGTATATATAAGTGTATATTAGTATTATATATATTAGTATATATATTATACTATAATATACTATAGTATACTAACCCTTTATCAGATCTGTCACTTGCAAATATCTTCTCCCATTCAGTAGGTTATTATATATGATTTAAAGAAAACTTCTACAATTCAACACCCACAACTAAATAATCCAGTTAAAAAATGGGCAGAAGACATGAACATTTTTCCGAAAAAGACATCTAGATGGCCAATAGACACATGAAAATATGCTCAACATCACTCATGACCAGGAAAATGCATATCAAAATGAGTAGTTTTGATATGCATCACCCATGTTAGAAGAATTAAACAAAAATCAAGGAACAACATGTGTTGCTGACAATATGGAGGAAAAGGACACTTGGTGCACTGTTGGTAGGGTTGGAAAGTGGTGCAGCCACTGTGGAAAGCAGTATGAAATTTCCTTACAAAGTTAAAGACAGAACTATCTTATGATTCAGTAATCACACTATTGGGTATTTTCCCCAAAAATGCAAAAACACTAATTCAAAGGGATGCATGCACTCCTATGTTTATTGTAGCATTATTTACTATAGCCAAGTTATGGAAGCAGCCAGTGTCCATAGATAGAATGGATAAAGAAAGTGTGTGTGTGTGTGTGTGTGTGTGTGTGTGTGTACATACTGCACACAATGGATTAATATTTAGCCATAAAAATAATGCAATCTTGCCATGTGCATGGCATGGATGGAGCTAGAGAATATAATGCTAAGCGAAAGAAGCTGGAGAAAGATCAATACCATATAACTACCAATGGTTAGGATTTATTATTTTTATTATTTTTTAAAGGTTATATTTATTTATTTGTCAGGGAGAGAGAGAGAGAGTATGTACACAAGTGGGGATGGGGGGGCAGCAGGCAGAGGGAGAAGCAGGCACCCTGCTAAGCAAGGAGCCTGATGCAGGACTCGATCCCAGGATCCAGGCAACATCAGCTGAGCCAAAGGCAGATGCTTAACTCACTGAGCCACACAGATGTCCCTAAGGTAGAATTTAAAAAACAAAATGAGCAGGGGGTGGGGGAAGAGAGACAAACCAAGAAAGAAACTCTTAACTATATAGAGCAAACTGATGGTTGCCTGGGGGGGGTGGGAAGAGATGATGGGATTAAAGAGTACACTTACCACTATAAGCACTGAGTAATGTATGGAATTGTTGAATGGCTCACTACATTGTACACCTGAAACTAATTTAATACTCTGTGCTAACTATGCTGGAATTAAAATAAAAACTTAAAAAAAATAAATGGGGCATAAACAATGAATCTTGGAACACTAAAAAAAAAAAAAAGTAACAGAAAATCTGAAAAGACTCTACACAGACTTAGCTTAAAAACCTAAAAAAGAAAATATATTAAAAAGTTAGACACCAGGGAAATTGGCAAGGAGATGGGTAATATAACCATTAGAATTTAGATTTTCTGCAAATTAAAATGCAGCTCTTGTAAGTTAAAAATTCAGCAGAATACTTAGAAAAAAGGGCAATCCTAAAGAATATCTTTATAACCTCTGGAAAGTAAATAAGTAGCACTGGACAAACTGAGTTCAACACAACCTATAGGGATTCCTCCAGATTCATTTACGTTTATTCCACATACAACAATGCACAAGTTTAAGGCGTATATATATTGATTTTATCCATTTATGTATTGCAATGCAGTTACCAATGTATAAGTAGCTAGTGATTCCACCACATTTAATAACTATCATTTCTAAAAGAATGTAAAAAATAGGAAAATTAGAGACACCAAAATAGAAAATTATAGTATAAATTCAAGAAAATGAAATAAGAAATATTCAAGAGGCAGTATTAGAAGACATAATAATTAATAATTTTCTACCACTTTTGAAAAATATTAATCTTCCCATTAAGGAAGCTTAAGTTATTCTCTCCATAAATATATAGATAGGGGGATACATGTATCTCTTTCTCCATACACATGTGCATGCACGCGTACACACACACATATACAGGTGAGAACTCCTTATATGTGTACGCTATAGTAAAAAAAAAAAAGGAGAAAATTAAAAGAAAGAATATTAAAGCAGAGAGAAAAGATAGTAATTCTAAACATGACATAAAAATTCAGATCAATGTCAGGATTCATGTTTCTAATACAAACAAGACCCTGGAGAACATTTCCCATGTGCTCAGTGTTAAAAATTTAGGTGCTCATATGCCACTAAGGTATCTTTTTTTTAAATTATTTATTCATTTGACAGAGAGAGATCACAAGTAGGCAGAGAGGCAGGCAGAGAGAGAGGAGGAAGCAGGCTTCCTGCTGAGCAGAGAGCCTGATGTGGGGCTCAGTCCCAGGACCCTGGGATCATGACCCACTGAGCCACCCACGCGCCCACTAAGGTATCTTTCAAGACTGAGGAAAAAAGTGCATTTCCAGACAAAAGAATGCACAAGAAAGTTTACTACTGGTAGACTATAGTAGAAAGTATTAAACATGGTTTATGTCAAGACAAAACTAAACCTAGAATGAAAACAAGAGATTTAAGAAGAAATGGTGACAGAACAAGTAATATATTTTTTAAGAAACTATTTAATTGAAAATTACTGTGCTAGTTCTGAATAGGTGTAGCATCAAAATAATAAAGTTCATAAAAAACAAAAGAATTTGTGATGCAGAGAGTAAAAAACCATGTTCTAAATTCAGATTATTTGGGTATTTTATCCTAATGGTTGTGATAGTTCAGAAATAAATGTTGGCATTACATACAAAAAAAAAAAAATAGAAAATGAACATTCCTAAGAGAAATGGATAAAATAGGGAAAAAGATAATGTTGAAGAGGGGTCTGAGCACATAACTGACCTGTATCCATCTTTAGACCCATTTAAAAATGAGGGTCATTAAATGTACTTGTCACAGCCAAGAATCTGGGGATGTATGAGTGAGCTGGGGATGGGGAGTACAGTGGGTAACATAATTAAATCTACTTATGGGAGAATAAGAGATGGTGGACACTTCACTGATGGAGCAGAGGAGGAAGTGTCTAGGCAGGTAATCTGGAAAGGCTCCTGGATCCAGCTCTGGAAAAAAGGCAAGATAGGCAGAAAGCTTGGGGGTGGGGAGGAGCAGAGGTTGAGAGTGGTTTATAGGAAGTCCCTATATGGAACAAGTGGAACAGGTGACACCCCTCCACTCACACTCTTGGTCCTGTATTCTGTATCTGGCCCTTATAGATTACTCAGAGGACAGACTTTATCCAGGTCAGTAGAGAACTACATGCCTCAAAAGAAATTTACCACAATTCCTGAAAGAATGAGAGATCCTGTGGTAGATGCTGGTTCCAGAACCTAAATTATCTTCTTATTGCTACATGCATGGTGCAAATCAGCAGCAAAGTAAGGAATGACCAAGAACTAATAGCATGAAAGGAATGAAAACAATTAGAACTGCAGGCTTCAAGAGAAAATTTAAATGTCTCAAATTCATATTTTCAGAATAACTCAAGAATGTATTGGTTACATAAGGCCAGAATATTATACAAAATGAACTACAAAAAAAGTAGGATGGGGTAGGGAAGAAAGTTTTAAAAGTGTGTACTCATTATATAAATTTAAAAATTTAAAACATTAAAAATGCAAAAAAAAGATATTTTATTCAGAGTTGAAAAAAGACTAAGAGAGATTGATTTTGAGAGAAAAGCAGCCTAATGCAGCATTCCAATAATGTCCATATATGAATGGCATGAATTTGAGCTGCAGAGAAGAGGGGGGAAATGGAGAAGGAGAAATACCTACAGCAGGAAGAGAAGTCATTTATAAAAGCTGAGGGGAAAAAACATCCCACGAATTTCACAATAAAAGGGACTGCTCAGTGCCCTTGAGAATAGGTAGAAAATATAACTAAACAAATCTTCCCCTTGATACCTAACTTTGAAATGCAGAACATTAAGTTTCTAGAGAGAAAGTACAGAAGAACTGCATCAGATTTTCATCACAGTGGAATCCATAAATAAAATTGTGCTATATCTTTAACATTTTGCTTGTAAAATATGATTTGGAACCTGAAATTCTCTACCAAGACCACCAGACAGAAATTTTACCTCCTATGTTTTCTCTCCTCCTACGTCTTTCATGCTCTGTGAATCTTCCTATCTGCCTGCCTCTTTCCCTATCTTTGTTTCTTTTTAAGGATGTTGTCTGAACATATTATTAAGAGAAATATAAGTTAAAAGTAAAATAAAGGAAGGCTATACCCACAATAGTGAAGTCCATCAGGAGTTCCAGCAAAATGGAAATGGTAACTTGATACAACATTAAAATATTAAAACATTAAAATAAGAACAGAAGTTGAGTGGCATCTAAAGGGAAAATAGTCTTGAAGAAAAGGAACTCATTAGGTACCAAAAAATATCTATGGAATAAACAGTCCACAATAAAGAAAGCTCACTTGACTTCAGTCAATAAGGACAGCATAAAGGTGAAATAGAAATTCTGGAAAAAGACAAACAAGACAAACCTGATTTGAATATAAAATAACTGTAACAAATCAAACATTTGAGACCTTGATGATGAGTGAAAAGACAGAATCCATTTCAACAAGATGTGAGTTCCATTCTTGAGCAGCTCAGAGCTAGGATACTGACCCACAGAGAAACAAGTTTGGCATCACTATACTATTGCCTATGCAAGTAGTATGGGTCTAAGTCATAGAATTTTAACACTTATTATTTTTCATCTGGGATAAAAACTCCAATATTCAGCAGTGTAGATTTTAATCAACCTAGACAACATGAAAACAAAGATTATAACTGCCAGAAAATGATTGATGGGAAGGAGAAAGGACTGTAGATGGAGGAATATTCTTCATCTGAGAGGCAAATCAAGTAGCAGCATGTAAACCAGTTAGGACAAAAAGTAGAAGTTACAATGTATCTTTTGAATATTCCAGAAGTAAAAAACTTTTAATGATACCAGTAGTGACAGGATGATGGCTCTGATTTGCACTCTTAACCATCCAAGCAGTAAGTCAAGAGAAAATTCTTAAAGATAAATAAAGAACACAGACCATGTTATTCAGTGATATGGAGGTAACAAATTTGTGAGAAGTAGTACTGGGTTGGGCTAGGACTCTGGCTTTCAATTATGATCCCTCTTTTTTTTGAGTCATGCATATACCCATTGTTGTATATTAAATTTTTAAAAAACCCAAAAATCAATGCACTGTGTATGTGTCTGTTTTGGAAATTTTAATTATGAAATTAATAACAGATATATGTCAAATAGAGGCAAAATTTATTTTTATGGGCCATAAAATGATAGTTTTCCTATCTTAATTAAAATAAATCTAGGGGTGCCTGGGTGGCTCAGTGGGTTAAAGCCTCTGCCTTCGGCTCAGGTCATGATCCCAGGGTCCTGGGATCAAGCCCCATGCCGGGCTCTCTGCTCAGCGGGGAGCATGCTTCCCCCTCTCTCTCTACCTGTCTCTCTGCCTGCTTGTGATCTCTGTCTGTCAAATTAAAAAAAAATAAAAAATAAAAATAAAATAAAATAAATCTAACAATTTTCATTAGTGACTTTTACTCACTCTCAATATACTCACATGTTCTGCCTGTAATCAAATTTAACAGTTTTCATATAAACTTTATAGTGTTCATTTCTTTATTACATTTAATTGGTCTCAATTTTTCAGTGGGTTCTTAACAAAACTTAGTCCACATTGCAGTGATATTAGATAAAATGCTGTCTTAAGTGTAATAGACAAGGGCTAAATGATTTTATTTAAATAAATCAATTACAGAGCAACTGATATCAATTCCACTAGGAAGTTCATCATTGGCTTTCCTTCAGCCAGTATTTATAATGAATTAACCAAAGATAATTTTCTTGAATATATCTGCCAACCAATAAACTCACCAAATATATTATAACATTATTCTTCTTTCACATAAAAAATTATGAACATGTTTAGTGTTTTTATCGATATTCATCTACTTTCTAATAAGGGCTAGTGTGGTTTTAAAATGGAAGAAGGCAAAGAACTAACAAGACATTTTACAATCAGAAGCAATTACATGGAAAATACCTAAGTAGTAGGTCTCATGAGTGTGCAACTTAGGCAGTCACACAGAGCCCCAAGCTGAGGAGAACCTCACACTTGGTTTCATGCTCTGCTGTGGTTGAATTGTAATGTTAGTCATTTAACACAAGGCCCTACATTTTCATTCTCTATTGCATCCTGCAAATTATGTAGTTGGGCCTTCAACAAACAGTGTACTTAGAGAAAGAACACAAGTACGCCTTTCTGGAAAAAAAATCTGAATTACTCTATTTTTAATTCTCCTAAAGTCTTGACTTTTTCCCTTTTTTCCTACAGTTTTTAACTTCTTGGGTCCCTAGAGACCAAAAGCAATATTAATATGAATGATAATGGAGTTTAATACTTAAAATACATAGGTTAGAAAAGGGAAGGTTATGTAGGAGTGAATTTTTTTCTAGAGTTTTAATTTTTTTTTCTCTTTTAATGTCATTATTCAACATTTTCTTTAGCCCAGATATGGGTGTGAGGTCTAGAAGATATATAAATAGTTTCCTCTGATGTTAAAAATGGAGACATTGTGTGTGTGTGTGTGTGTGTGTGTGTGTGTGTCTTGTTTTAGCTCTGTTAAAAAGAATTTTGAAAAATAATTTGAAATTGAAACATAGATTTATTATGTTATACCTCTGGCCATGTAGGCTTTAGAAATAATGTATTAAAATTAATTTGCTATATTATTCCTTTGCTCTTAGGAAAGAAGAATCTTAGCTTTATCTAGACCATAATTATTTTTCTAAACTAATTTAGTCCTAGTGTTCCAAGATCAAGGGCCAGGTTATATACATGTCATAATTTGCTCTCTCTTCCAATGGGTAGTAAGAAAGAAAATTATCCACCTGTGGCCTCAGTATTTCATGAATGCTGGTTTAAAAAAAAAAAAAAGAAAATTAGTTCATCTAAAGTAGTTGATTAGTTGATCATGGCATCCACTGAGAAATTACCAACATGAAAGCTCACATTTTAATTATATTTAGTAATTGGGATTTGAGGACTTTAAGGTTATCTCATCTAAGTTTCTCTGAAAGTCAGAACTCTGATTACTGCTGAAACACATACAGGGAACATAAGTTCCAAACATGGTGGCCTGTGTTATATATGGGCTATCTTATTTTACCTAAGAATAAGAATTTTTTCGCTTAAAAAGGACAGCTATGAATAGAAGGAAACTTGACTATTCTCTTACACCATACACAAAGATAAACTCAAAATGGTTTAAAGACCTTAACGTGAGGCAGAAATCTATCAAAATCCTAGAGGAGAACATAAGCAGTAACCTCTTTGACATTGACCACAGCAACTTCTTTCAAGCGACTTCAAGATCAAAAGCTTCTGCACAACAAAGAAACAGTCAACAAAACAAAGATGCAACCCATGGAATGGGAGAAGATATTTTCAAATGACACTACAAGGGGCTGACTGAGATCCAAGATCTATAAAGAACTCCTCATACTCAACACACAAAAAACAGATAATCACATAAAAAAAAAAAAATGGGCAGAAGACATGAACAGACACTCCTTCAAAGAAGATGAACAAATGGCTAACAGATACATGGAAAAATGTTCATCATCATTAACCATCAGGGAGATTCAAATCAAAATCACATTGAGATACCACCTTACACCAGTTAGAATGGCCAAAATTAGCAAGACAGTAAACAGCATGTGTTGGAGAGGATGTGGAGAAAGGGAAAGCTTCTTACACTGTTGATGGGAATGAAAGTTGGTGCTGCCACTTTGGAAAATGGTGTGGAGATTCCTTAAGAAATTAAAAATAGACCTATCCAAGACCCTGCATCTGCCATACTGGGTATTTACCCCAAAGAGACAGATGTAGTTAAATGAAGGGCCATCTGTACCCCAATGTTCATAGCAGCAATGGCCATGATTGCCAAACTGTGGAAAGAGCCAAGATGCCCTTAAATAGATGAATCAATAACGAAGATATGGCCCATATTTACAATGGAGTATTATGCCTCCATCAGAAAGTGGTTTTATTTTTGATTATGTTAACATTTAGGGACCATAAAATTATTAGAGTTCAGATGTTAATAGACTAGATGTATATATTGACAAACATATAGAAAAGTATATCCCCTTTTGAATTTAACTGGCCTATATTTGTATAGAATTTGTATAGAATTTTCGATGATCTTAAGAAATATCAGAAGTATGTGAACAAAGCCATGCACATGTGTGTGTTGTATGGACAGAAGGTATACCCTAGTGTTCATCCTGTTTCTCAAAACAAATCTTGGGTATAAGTCTCAGCTCCTAAGAGACACTTCTTTGCAGTCCTTGTTTTCTTATCAGTACAGCATTTGTTCTGTCACTATGACCTTGGCACATTTATCAGATACTGTTTCTTACGCAGTATACCATTCACTCATCAAGCACTTGCTAAATAAAACTAGATTAAAATAAATTAGTCCATTATTCATTAATATATTACTATGTTAAGGGAGCCTGGGTAGCAGAGTAAATTGATTTTGGTGAAAGTTTTGGAAAATGCACTTTAACCCAAATGAAAAATATTTTACTGCCGAAATTTCAAGTATGTGGCCTATTGATTATTTTATATATAAGAGCCTTCTCATTTTTTATCTCCCAGTAAAGGTAACCATGATATTTAGGTATCATGCATATTATGTACATATAATTTTTCATACATATTATATAACAGCAGGTATTTTGTGTGATTTTAATTTACATCACACACACATTACACACACATGAAGTAATAGCACTAAAAAATGTAAGAACTAGCTTTCAGGTTTTCCTAACTTGAGATTTATGTCCTTGCATTTTTAGGGATCATGAGACTGCCTCATAGAAGTTATTGGCCTCTGTTTTTCTGTTTTGTTTTGTTTTTTAAAAAGATTTATTTATGTATTTGAGAGACAGAGAGCAAGTAAGCAAGCACACAGAGGGAGAGGGAGAAGGAAAAGCAGACTCCTCACTGAGCAAGAGCCTGATGCAGGGCTGGATCTCAGGACCTGGAGATGATGACCTGAGTGGAAGGCAGTCGCTTCACTGACTGATCTTGAGTTCAACCAGATTTGTGTTTAAAAGTAAAAGTCTAAATGCTGCTACATGCAGATAATAATTTCAAATAAACCTAACAATTGTAATTTTCTAAGTGTCACTATCATTGGGCCAAATAACTAATGTGTTAGGTTTCTAGGGATATTTCTACCAAAAATAAAATGCTACAAAGATAGGTAGAAAATATTTAATAGAATTTCTCTGAGTAATACTTCATGAAAAAAAAACAACAACAAAAACAAATGAAGGTCACTTCTCTGGTATCACATTATTTCATTAATTTAGATAAAATTCTGTGTGCCCTGCTACTTTTTTTTTTTAAACAAAATTTTAGATGGTGCACATACTCAGTAAATAGCCCAAATCATTCTTTGTTACAGAGGAAAGTTTTAAGCTGCTACCTACTATTGAACTAGGTTTAAATTTGAAATACCAGTACATTACTTCTTTCTCCATGAGCACCCTAGGAGACTTATCACACATGTTTATGTTTTATAGATACAGGTTAAATATTTCTTTCCAAATTCAGCTATAAACAATATTGAAATTGGTGCTTATAATTCTCATTCAAGTGGTTTATACTTTTCCATGTTTCTTCATTAAAATATCTCTTGTTCTGTGCATGCTCTAAATCTTTACTAATGGAACTTGATACTTTCCCAACTCAATCTTTTCATTCACTCTTAATGCAGAGATGCACAAAGAAAGATACATGTTGGTGTTGACTGTATTATACTCTGTACATTCATTAGTTCAGCGACCTAGGATCAAACAAATCCACACTGAGATAAATTACAGATAAGACCATTCCAGTACTTCCTGCAACACATTTCCATCACCCTGAGTGACAATGTGGTGAGACAAGAGCTGAAATGACTACCACTTCATTCTACCTTATGCTTTATTTACACTATAATAAGAAATTTCTCACTACTACCAGTATGGCTATTTTTATGTAAGCAGAGTTCAGATGTGAATCCTCTAACTACAAAATGTACCTCAGTAAATCGAGGATTTAATAGGTCTATGGTCCTCAGATTGCAATGCCGTTTGTAGTGTACCTGTCTGAGATGCACACTCTGTTGGATCATAATGCTATGATTCAAATTAGATTAAATCGGGCACTATGTTATCATCAGATGTTTTATATATTATATGGATTGGGAGCTTAAGAATCATTTTTTTAGCATAAAGAATATTTAGTATAACATTTTATGAGCACTACACAGATCATTTCACTAGGAGAGCAGTAAAACAGGTCTGTGCCTGATGAAGCTGCGTATGCCATATTTTATGGAGAACCTTAGAAGGATTCTTTCTTGGGACTGATAATCATTATTCTAAAATGAATTACATCCTAATGTATTTTCAAATAGGGCATTTTACCATATTCCTCTGCACTTTTCTAAAATAGGCAAAGTAAATACTGTTATCCTAAAAAGTGAGCTTTTTTATTTTTTAAGATTTTTTATTTACTTATTTGACACAGAGAGAGAGAGAGAGAGAGAGATCACAACTAGGCAGAGAGGCAGGCAGAGAGAGAGGAGGAAGCAGGCAACCCACCAAGCAGAGAGCCCAATGCAGAGCTCAATCCCAGGACCCTGGGTTCATGACCTGAGCCGAAGGCAGAGGCTTAACCCACTGAGCTACCCAAGTGCCCCAAAAGTGAGTTTTCTTATGACACTAATGGGCTAAATAGAAAACAAAGCATTTTTCAAAGAAATAAACTTTGAAAAAAACAAATAAAAGGAAGAAAGGAACTAAATAAAAGAAAGAAAATAAACATTTTTATATGTAACTCAGTTGCTGAGGACACTCATATTCAAAAAGATAGGATATTAGTGAAACAACAGATTTCATTTTCAAGCATGTGCAAGATCAGAGGAAGATGGATAAGCCCATTCAATGGTTTTAGTTTAGCTACTAAAATATTTGGACTCCAACACAGTTTGCTAAACATCCCTCTTTCAACTCAGCTTGGGCTTTGAGAATCTCTGACATATGGTGCTAAGAAGGATTGAGGAATATATTCAAATCACACTAAATATGCATTTTAGTGTAGATATAGTTTCATTATAAATATACATACACATTTATGATAAAAGTCTGAGAAGATGTAGATCAAAAATTAACACAGTATAGCTGCAGTGTGATTACAGATGTGTTTTCCTTTTTTGCTTTTACAAATGATAATCCTTTAAACAAAAATTTTATTCATTTATAAATGTTTAGTAACAATGACTATATCAAAGCTATTGTCTTAGGTTCTGAATAGGGAACACAGTAGTCTTTATGTTAATTATAAAATTAGAGTAATTTCTTTTTGAAAATATAAATTTGATATGGTGACAATTTTGTAGAATTTTGTACTTGAAAACCATGATTATTTCTGCATGATAAGAATAATTCTTTATTCTTTCTGTGGTTGTTAAAAATGTTCTAAACTACAGTAAGACTATTATTACAAAAAAATTTTAAAACTGTCTTAAAACCTTACATTCATCTCAAAATTATGATTTATATTTGTCTGTTCCAATAGTTCTATCATCTGTCATTGAAAAAACTCTTATTCTGGAAGTATTACCAACATGACAACCATGTTTGTTTTTCTTACTTACTATTTTCAATGGTTAGTGTCTTTTTTTATTTTTTAAAGCTCAATTTCTGCCTCATTTACAACAACTACATTAATACATCATTTATTACTAACTAATTAAAATTTGCTTTATTCACTCACTTCCTTTAATCTTACATTCTTTTCTCTCACCTCTGCTCTTTCCTTGTGAATTTTTGCTTGAATTTCATGAATGTCTGTTCTATTATAAACTTTAAAAAGTAACTTAAAAATGAATTTAAGTTTTTATTTAAATTCTAGCTAGTTAACATACAGTGTAATATTAGTTTCAGGTGTACAATATAGTGATTTAACACTCCTGCAAGATACCCTGTGCTTATCATGACAAGTGCCCCCCTTAATCCTCATCACCTATTACACCCATTCCCACCCATAACCATCCATTTTCTCTAGAGTTGAGAGTCTGTCTCTGGGTCTCTCTCTTTTCTTTTCTTTTGCTCACTTGATTTTTAAATTCTACACATGACTGAAATCATATGGAATTTGTCTTATTCTGACTAGCTTATTTCATTTAGATAATGTATTCTAGCTCCATCCATGTCGCTGTGAATGGCAAGATTTTTTCCTATGGCTGAGTAATATCCCATTGTATATTACTCAGCCATAAAAATAATGAAATTACACACACATACACACACACACACACACACACACCTTCATCCATTCATTAGTTGACAGATAGTTAGACTGTTCCTGTAATTTGCCTATTGTAGATAATGCTCCATGTATCTCTTTGAATTGGTGTTTGTAGATTCCTTGGGTAAATACTGAGTAGTAAAATTGCAGAATTGTATGGTAGTTCTATTTTTAACTTTTTGATCAAACTCCATACTTTTTTCTAGAGTGGCTTCACCATTTTGCACTCCCACCAACAATGCAGGAGGGTTTCCCTTTCCCCACATCCTTGCCAACACCTGTTATTTCATCTGTTCTTGATTCTGATAGGTTTGAATTGATAGCTGATAGTAATTTTGTATATCCCTAATGATCAGTGATGTTGAGTATCTTTTCATGTGCCTGTTGGCCGTTTGTATGCCTTCTTTGGAAGAAGGGCTATTCATGTCTCCTACCCATTTTTAAATTAGATTATTCATTTTGGGGTTTTGAGTTTAAGTTCCTTATATTTTTTGGATACTAACCCTTTATCAAATATGTCACTTGCAAATATCTTGTCCTATTCTGTGATTTGCCTTTAGTTTGTTTCCTTCACTGTGCAGAAACTTTTCTTTTGACAAAGTACTTGATAAAGACATGCAAAAGAATGAAAATGGACCATTTTCTTATATTGTACACAAAAATTAATTCAAAGCGGGTTGAAGACCAAAATGTGACACATAAAATCATAGAAGAACTATGGGAGTATTATAGGAGAACTCAGGAAATAAACTCTGACATTGGCTATAGCAACTTCTTTCTAGATTTGTTTCCTGAGGCAAGGGAAACAAAGGTAAAAATAAAACAATGGGACTTCAGCAAAATAAGTTGTCTTCTGATTATTAATCAACTATCTTTTCTAAAATATAGGCAGATACACTCTGATGTCCTTTATGTCTTTGTTGTTGGGGTTTTTTTTTTTGTTTGTTTGTTTGTTTGTTTGGTGATTGTGCCTTTTTTTTGATTGCATAATATATAGTCAGAGTAATCTGGTTCATACATATTTGGCAAGATATAAGAATTGTCCACTCAATGACCTCCTATAATTCATTCTCATTCTTACTCTAATAGCAGGAATGAATGTTATATGGAGTGGCCCCAAATCTTCTACTCTGTACTTTTTTCAGTGTCTATTAGACTCAGTTGAGAAGACTTATTGCCTGATTCCTTAGGAAACATAAACCTGCATTTCTCAATATATATGTTAGACAGTCCTTTCCTTTTTCTTCTTCCATTCCCAACAGTTTGCTCAAGGAAACTATAATTTGGGGGATGCAGTTAGGGGTGACTAAAATACCCTCTATGGGTATTTAGCACAAGTACTGATATACTGGTTTTCACAGTAGTTTCAAGTAAAACTAATTTAAGACCAGATCTCCAAATGCCATTTTAAAAGAGTACCAGACTAATAAAGAATCACTAAAGAATGCCACTTGAGATCCAGTAGTTTTTTCAAGATAAAGAATATTTAAAATCATAGTTGTTTTATGCCATTAGAAAATAGACATGGGAATATGAACCCTGTGAATACAGAAAAGTAACAAGTTCCCTGATAGATGAGATCCATGGTATATTTAACCTTTAACAGAGACATGAGAGGAGGAAGAAACCTCCCTAAATGCTGCTAAGAGGAACAGCTGAAATTTAAATATGGGAAATGACTGTCTGTCCCTAGAGTTGAGGCAGGAGAAGTAAGGGTCACTTGTTGTCAGGGGACAGCAAGGGGCCTGGCAGAATAAGGATGTATGTAGAGGAATAGGAGAAAGTTAGCAGGTGGCTGAACATTACACAATGCATCAGGCACTCTATCCTTCAACCCCAGAGAAGTAACTTGGCAGATGAAATGGTCTCATTCTTATGGGAAACAATTTTTATCAGTTTGTTAACACAAAGTATCTCATATTTAATGAAATATTAAGAAATGTGAAAACACATTACTATCATAATAATGCCATCAGATTCAGAAGTGTCCAGATGTTGGAATTATCAGATATGGATTAAGGTAATTATGATTAACATGTTAAATAATTTAGAGAATAAGCAGCACAAGAGAATCAGTAATGCTTTTCAATAAAGAGGTGGAAATTTTCAAAAGCACTGAATGGAAATGCAATGATAAAAAAATAATAACGGTAGGCATTAAGATTTATTTTTGGTGGGTTTTCAAAAGAATTGTAAATAGCAGATAAAGATCAATGAATACATACATTTCAGACAATATGTGGAAGAATTTATCTCCTGCAGACCTGCTAAATAAATCCTGTTAAAATAATTTCTTTAGACTGAAAAGATGCCATATAGAAAACTAATTCTGAATAGGGGAGAAGTCAAGATGGTGGAGAAGTAGCAGGCTGAGACTACTTCAGCTAGCAGGAGATCAGCTAGATAGCTTATCTAAAGATTGCAAACACATACAAATCCATAGGCAGATCAAATAGAAGAAGAACAGCAATTCTAGAAACAGAAAATCAACCACTTTCTGAAAGGTAGGATTGGTGGAGAAGTGAATCCAAAGCGATGGGAAGATAGACCCCTGGGGGGGGGGGAGGGGCTGACTCCCGGCAAGCGGCGGAGCAACGGAGCACAAAATCAGGACTTATAAAAGTCTGTTCCACTGAGGGACATCGCTCCAGAGGCTAAACTGGGGTGAAGCCCACGTGGGGTCAGCGTGGCCTCAGGTCCTGCAGGGTCACAGAAGGATTGGGGGTGTCTGAGTGTCGCAGAGCTTACAGGTGTTAGAACAGGGAAGCCAGCTACAGAGACAGAGCCAACAGTGAGATCACAGCTCCGGGTTACCTAGAACTGGTCGCAGTCTTGGTGAGCTCGAAGAGCGGCTGGAGATCAGGCAGATGGGAGTAACTGGGTGCTGTTCTCTGAGGACGCACTGAGGAGTGAGGCCCCAGGCTCTCGACTCCTCCGGGCCAGAGACCAGGAGGCCACCATCTTTATTTCCATCCTCTGGAACTCTATGGAAAGTGCTCAGGAAACAAAAGCTCCTGAAAGCAAACCCGAGCAGATTACTCAGCTCGGCCCCTGGTAAGGGCAGTGCAATTCCGCCTGGGGAAAAGACACTTGAGAATCAATACAAAAGGCCCCTCCCCCAGAAGATCAACAAGAAAGCCAGCCAAGACCAAGTTCACCTACCAAGGAGTGCAGTTTCAATACCAAGGAGAGCAGCAGAATTCCAGAGGAGGAGAAAGCAAAGCACAGAACTCATGGCTTTCTCCCCATGATTCTTTAGTCTTGCAGTTAATTTCATTTTTTTTTCTTTTTCAATTTTTTTTCTCTTCTTCTGCTAAAATTTTTTTAACTTTTACCCTTTTCTTTTTTAACGATTTTTAATTAGTTTATCTAATATATTTTTTTTCTTTTTTATACTTTTTCTTTATTCGATTTCTTTTTTTAATTGTTTATTTTCTTTCTTTTTTTTTTTTTTTCTTTCTAAACCTCTTTTTATCCCCTTTCTCCCCCCTCATGATTTGGTATCTCTTCTGATTTGGTTAAAGCATATTTTCCTGGGGTTGTTGCCACCCTTTTAGTATTTTACTTGCTCCTTCATATACTCTTATCTGGACAAAATGACAAGACAGAAAAACTCACCACAAAAAAAAAAAAAAAAGAACAAGAGGCAGTACCGAAGGCTAGGGACCTAATCAATACAGACATTGGTAATATGTCAGATCTAGAGTTCAGAATGACAATTCTCAATGTTATAGCCGGGCTTGAAAAAGGCATGGAAGATATTAGAGAAACCCTCTCGGAAGATATAAAACCCCTTTCTGGAGAAATAAAAGAACAAAAATCTAACCAAGTTGAAATCAAAAAAGCTATTAATGAGGTGCAAACAAAAATGGAGGATCTCACTGCTAGGATAAATGAGGCAGAAGAAAGAATTAGTGATATAGAAGACCAAATGACAGAGAATAAAGAAGCTGAGCAAAAGAGGGACAAACAGCTACTGGACCATGAGGGGAGGATTCAAGAGATTAGTGACACCATAAGACAAAAGAACATTAGAATAATTGGGATTCTAGAAGATGAAGAAAGAGAGAGGGAAGCAGAAGGTATACTGGAGAGAATTATTGGGGAGAATTTCCCAATATGGGAACAAGCATCAAAATTCAGGAGGTGCAGAGAACACCCCTCAGAATCAATAAGAATAGCTCCACACCCCATCACCTAAGAGTAAAATTTACAAGTCTTAATAACAAAGAGAAAATCCTGAACGCAGCCGGGGAAAAGAAATCTGTAACATACAATGGTAAAAATATTAGATAGGCAGCAGACTTATCCACAGAGACCTGGCAGGCCAGAAAGAGCTGGCATGATATATTCAGAACACTAAACGAGGAAAACATGCAGCCAAGAATACTATATCCAGCTAGGCTATCATTGAAAATAGAAGGAGAGATTAAAAGCTTCCAGGACAAACAACAACTGAAAGAATTTGCAAACACCAAACCAGCTCTACAGGAAATATTGAAAGGAGTCCTCTAAGCAAAGAGAGAGCCTACAAGTGGTAGATCAGAAAGGAACAGAGACAATATACAGTAACAGTCACCTTACTGACAATACAATGGCACTAAATTCATATCGCTCAATAGTTACCCTGAATGTCAATGGGCTAAATGCCCCAATCAATAGACACAGGGTATCAGAATGGATAAAAAAACAAAACCTATCTATATGTTGCCTCCAAGAAACTCATTTTAAGCCCGAAGACACCTCCAGATTTAAAGTGAGGGGGTGGAAAAGAATTTACCATGCTAATGGACATCAGAAGAAAGCTGGGGTGGCAATCCTTATATCAGATCAATTAGATTTTAAGCCAAAGACTATAATAAGAGATGAGGAAGGACACTGTGTCATAGTCAAAGGGTCTGTCCAACAAGAAGATCTAACAATTTGAAATGTCTATGCCCCCAACGTGGGAGCAGCCAACTATATAAACCAATTAATAACAAAATCAAAGGAACACATCAACAATAATACAATAATAGTAGGGGACTTTAACACTCCCCTCACTGAAATGGACAGATCATCCAAGCAAAAGATCAACAAGGAAATAAAGGCCTTAAATGACATATTGGACCAGATGGACATCACAGATATATTCAGAACATTTCATCCCAAAGCAACAGAATACACATTCTTCTCTAGTGCACATGGAACATTCTCCAGAATAGATCACATCCTCGGTCCTAAATCAGGTCTCAACTGGTATCAAAAGATTGGGATCATTCCCTGCATATTTTCAGACCACAATGCTCTGAAGCTAGAACTCAACCACCAAAATACTAGCCAAGAACCCAAATACATGGAGACTAAACAGCATCCTTCTAAAGAATGGTTTAACCAGGAAATTAAAGAAGAATTGAAAAAAATCATGGAAACAAATGATAATAAAAACACAATGGTTCAAAATCTGTGGTACACAACAAAGGCAGTCCTGAGAGGAAAATATATAGTGGTACAAGCCTTTCTCAAGAAACAAGAAAGGTCTCAGGTACACAACCTAACCCTACACCTAAAGGAGTTGGAGAAAGAACAAGAAAGAAACCCCAAACCCAGCAGGAGAAGAGAAATCCTAAAGAGCAGAGCAGAAATCAATGAATTAGAAACCAAAAAAAACAATAGAACAAATCAACGAAACTAGGAGCTGGTTCTTTGAAAGAATTAATAAGATTTATAAATCCCTGGCCAGATTTATCAATAAGAATAGAAAAAGGATCAAAATAAATAAAATTATGAATGAAAGAGAGGAGATCTCAACTAACACCAAAGAAATACAAACAATTATAAGAACATACTATGAGCAACTCTATGCCATCAATTTTGACAATCTGTAAGAAATGGATGCATTTCTAGAAACATATAAACTACCACAACTGAACCAGGAAGAAATAGAAAGTCTGAACAGACCCATAACCAGTAAGGAGATTGAAATAGTCATAAAAAATCTCCAAACAAAAGCCCAGGGCCAGATGGCTTCCTGGGGGAATTCTACCAAACATTTAAAGAAGAACTAATTCCCATTCTCCTGAAACTGTTCCAAAAAATAGAAATGGAAGGAAAACTTCCAAACTCATTTTATGAGGCCAGCATCACCTTGATCCCAATACCAGACAAGGATCCCATCAAAAAGAGAGCTATAGGGGGAGGAGTCAAGATGGCGGAGAAGTAGCAGGCCGAGACTACTTCAGCTAGCCGGAGATCAGCTAGATAGCTTATCTAAAGATTGCAAACACCTGCAAATCCATCAGCAGATCGAAGAGAAGAAGAACAGCAATTCCGGAAACAGAAAAACAACCACTTTCTGAAAGGTAGGACCGGCGGAGAAGTGAATCCAAAGCGACGGGAAGATAGACCCTGGGGGGAGGGGCCGGAGCAACGGAGCACAAAATCAGGACTTTTAAAAGTCTGTTCCGCTGAGGGACATCGCTCCAGAGGCTACCCGGGGCAAAGCCCACACGGGGTCAGCGTGGCCTCAGGTCCCGCAGGGTCACAGAAGGATCGGGGGTGTCTGAGTGTCGCAGAGCTTGCAGGTATTGGAACGGGAAAGCCGGCTACAGAGACAGAGCCGACAGTAAGCTCGCAGCTCGGGGTGACCTTGAAGCGGTCGCAGGCTCGGTGAGCTCGGAGCGCGGCCGGAGGTCAGGAAGACTGGAGTAACTGAGCGCGGTTCTCTGGGTGCGCACTGAGGAGTGCGGCCCTGGGCTCTCGGCTCCTCCGGGCCAGAGACCAGGAGGCCGCCATTTGTATTCCCGTCCTCCGGAACTCTACGGTAAGCGCTCAGGGAACAAAAGCTCCTGAAAGCAAACCCAAGCGGATTACTCACCCCGGCCCCGGGTAAAAGCGGTGCAATTCCGCCTGGGGCAAAGACACTTGAGAATCACAACAACAGGCCCCTCCCCCAGATGATCAACAAGAAATCCAGCCGAGACCAAGTTCACCTACCAAAGAGTGCGGTTTCAATACCAAGGAGAGCAGCAGAATTCTAGAGGAGGAGAAAGCAAAGCACAGAACTCATGGCTTTTTCCCTGTGATTTTTTTTAGTCTTGCGGTTAATTTAATTTAATTTTTTTCTTTTTTTTTTTTTTTTTTGCCTTCGGGTAAAATTTTTTTTTTAACTGTTACCTTTTTCTTTTTTAACGATTTTTTACTAGTTTATCTAAGATATATATATTTTTTCTTTTTTATATTTTTCTTAGGTGTTTTCTTTTTTTTTTTAATTCTTTTCTTTTCTTTTTTTTCTCTTTTTTCTTTTTTTTTTTTTTATTGTTTCCTTTTTGAACCACTTTTTATCCCCTTTCTCCCCCCTCACGATTTGGGATCACTTCTAATTTGGTTAAATCATATTTTCCTGGGGTTGTTGCCACCCTTTTAGTATTTTACTTGCCCCTTCATATACTCTTATCTGGACAAAATGACAAGACGGAAAAATTCAACACAAAAAAAAGAACAAGAGGCAGTACCGAAGGCTAGGGACCTAACCAATACAGACATTGGTAATATGTCAGACCTAGAGTTCAGAATGACAATTCTCAAGGTTCTAGCCGGGCTCGAAAAAGGCATGGAAGATATTAGAGAAACCCTCTCGAGAGATATAAAAGCCCTTTCTGGAGAAATAAAAGAACTAAAATCTAACCAAGTTGAAATCAAAAAAGCTATTAATGAGGTGCAATCAAAAATGGAGGCTCTCACTGCTAGGATAAATGAGGCAGAAGAAAGAATTAGTGATATAGAAGACCAAATGACAGAGAATAAAGAAGCTGAGCAAAAGAGGGACAAACAGCTACTGGACCACGAGGGGAGAATTCGAGAGATAAGTGACACCATAAGACGAAACAACATTAGAATAATTGGGATTCCAGAAGAAGAAGAAAGAGAGAGGGGAGCAGAAGGTATACTAGAGAGAATTATTGGGGAGAATTTCCCCAATATGGCAAAGGGAACAAGCATCAAAATTCAGGAGGTTCAGAGAACGCCCCTCAAAATCAATAAGAATAGGCCCACACCCCGTCACCTAATAGTAAAATTTACAAGTCTCAGTGACAAAGAGAAAATCCTGAAAGCAGCCCGGGAAAAGAAGTCTGTAACATACAATGGTAAAAATATTAGATTGGCAGCTGACTTATCCACAGAGACCTGGCAGGCCAGAAAGAGCTGGCATGATATTTTCAGAGCACTAAATGAGAAAAACATGCAGCCCAGAATATTATATCCAGCTAGGCTATCATTGAAAATAGAAGGAGAGATTAAAAGCTTCCAGGACAAACAACAACTGAAAGAATTTGCAAACACCAGACCAGCTCTACAGGAAATCTTGAAAGGGGTCCTCTAAACAAAGAGAGATCCTACAAGTGGTAGATCAGAAAGGAACAGAGACCATATACAGTAACAGCCACCTTACAGGCAATACAATGGCCCTAAATTCATATCTCTCAATAGTTACCCTGAATGTTAATGGGCTAAATGCCCCTGTCAAAAGACACAGGGTATCAGAATGGATAAAACAACAAAACCCATCTATATGTTGCCTCCAAGAAACTCATTTTAAGCCCGAAGACACCTCCAGATTTAAAGTGAGGGGGTGGAAAAGAATTTACCATGCTAATGGACATCAGAGGAAAGCAGGAGTGGCAATCCTTATATCAGATCAATTAGATTTTAAGCCAAAGACTATAATAAGAGATGAGGAAGGACACTATATCATACTCAAAGGGTCTGTCCAACAAGAAGATTTAACAATTTTAAATATCTATGCCCCCAACGTGGGAGCAGCCAACTATATAAACCAATTAAGAACAAAATCAAAGAAACACATGGACAATAATACAATAATAGTAGGGGACTTTAACACTTCCCTCACTGAAATGGACAGATCATCCAAGCAAAAGATCAACAAGGAAATAAAGGCCTTAAATGACATATTGGACCAGATGGACATCACAGATATATTCAGAACATTTCATCCCAAAGCAACAGAATACACATTCTTCTCTAGTGCACATGGAACATTCTCCAGAATAGATCACATCCTCGGTCCTAAATCAGGACTCAATCGGTATCAAAAGATTGGGATCATTCCCTGCATATTTTCAGACCACAATGCTCTAAAGCTAGAACTCAACCACAAAAGGAAGTTTGAAAAGAACCAAAATACATGGAGACTAAACAGCATCCTTCTAAAGAATGAATGGGTCAACGGGGAAATTAAAGAAGAATTGAAAAAAATCATGGAAACAAATGATAATGAAAATACAACGGTTCAAAATCTGTGGGACACAACAAAGGCAGTCCTGAGAGGAAAATATATAGCGGTACAAGCCTTTCTCAAGAAACAAGAAAGGTCTCAGGTACACAATCTAACCCTACACCTAAAGGAGCTGGAAAAAGAACAAGAAAGAAACCCTAAGCCTAGCAGGAGAAGAGAAATCATAAAGATCAGAGCAGAAATCAATGAAATAGAAACCAAAAAAACAATAGAACAAATCAACGAAACTAGGAGCTGGTTCTTTGAAAGAATTAATAAGATTGATAAACCCCTGGCCCGACTTATCAAAAAGAAAAGAGAAAGGACCCAAATAAATAAAATCATGAATGAAAGAGGAGAGATCACAACTAACACCAAAGAAATACAAACTATTATAAGAACATACTATGAGCAACTCTACGGCAATAAATTTGACAATCTGGAAGAAATGGATGCATTCCTAGAAACATATAAACTACCACAACTGAACCAGGAAGAAATAGAAAGCCTGAACAGACCCATAACCAGTAAGGATATTGAAACAGTCATTAAAAATCTCCAAACAAACAAACGCCCAGGGCCAGACGGCTTCCCGGGGGAATTCTACCAAACATTTAAAGAAGAACTAATTCCTATTCTCCTGAAACTGTTCCAAAAAATAGAAATGGAAGGAAAACTTCCAAACTCATTTTATGAGGCCAGCATCACCTTGATCCCAAAACCAGGCAAGGATCCCACCAAAAAAGAGAGCTATAGACCAATATCCTTGATGAACACAGATGCGAAAATACTCAACAAAATACTAGCCAATAGGATTCAACAGTACATTAAAAAGATTATTCACCACGACCAAGTGGGATTTATTCCAGGGCTGCAAGGTTGGTTCAACATCTGCAAATCAGTCAATGTGATACAACACATCAATAAAAGTAAGAACAAGAACCATATGATACTCTCAATAGATGCTGAAAAAGCATTTGACAAAGTACAGCATCCCTTCCTGATCAAAACTCTTCAAAGTGTAGGGATAGAGGGCACATACCTCAATATCATCAAAGCCATCTATGAAAAACCCACCACAAATATCATTCTCAATGGAGAAAAACTGAAAGCTTTTCCGCTAAGGTCAGGAACACGGCAGGGATGTCCATTATCACCACTGCTATTCAACATAGTACTAGAGGTCCTAAGCTCAGCAATCAGACAACAAAAGGAAATTAAAGGCATCCAAATCGGCAAAGAAGAAGTCAAATTATCACTCTTCGCAGATGATATGATACTATATGTGGAAAACCCAAAAGACTCCACTCCAAAACTGCTAGAACTTATACAGGAATTCAGTAAAGTGTCAGGATATAAAATCAATGCACAGAAACCAGTTGCATTTCTCTACACCAACAGCAAGACAGAAGAAACGGAAATTAAGGAGTCAATCCCATTTACAATTGCATCCAAAACCATAAGATACCTAGGAATAAACCTAACCAAAGAGACACAGAATCTATACTCAGAAAACTATAAAGTACTCATGAAAGAAATTGAGGAAGACACAAAGAAATGGAAAAATGTTACATGCTCCTGGATTGGAAGAATAAATATTGTGAAAATGTCTATGTTACCTAAAGCAGTCTACACATTTAATGCAATTCCTATCAAAGTACAATCCATCTTTTTCAAAGAAATGCAACAAATAATTCTAAAATTTATATGGAACCAGAAAAGACCTCGAATAGCTAAAGGAATATTGAAAAAGAAAGCCAACGTTGGTGGCATCACAATCCCGGACTTCAAGCTCTATTACAAAGCTGTCATCATCAAGACAGCATGGTACTGGCACAAAAACAGACCCATAGATCAATGGAACAGAATAGAGAGCCCAGAAATAGACCCTCAACTCTATGGTCAACTAATCTTCGACAAAGCAGGAAAGAATGTCCAATGGAAAAAAGACAGCCTCTTCAATAAATGGTGCTGGGAAAATTGGACAGCCACATGCAGAAAAATGAAATTGGACCATTTCCTTACACCACACACGAAAATAGACTCAAAATGGATGAAGGACCTCAATGTGCGAAAGGAATCCATCAAAATCCTTGAGGAGAACACAGGCAGCAACCTCTTCGACCTCTGCCGCAGCAACATCTTCCTAGGAACAACGCCAAAGGCAAGGGAAGCAAGGGCAAAAATGAACTATTGGGATTTCATCAAGATCAAAAGCTTTTGCACAGCAAAGGAAACAGTTAACAAAATCAAAAGACAACTGACAGAATGGGAGAAGATATTTGCAAACGACATATCAGATAAAGGACTAGTGTCCAGAATCTATAAAGAACTTAGCAAACTCAACACCCAAAGAACAAATAATCCAATCAAGAAATGGGCAGAGGACATGAACAGACATTTCTGCAAAGAAGACATCCAGATGGCCAACAGACACATGAAAAAGTGCTCCATATCACTCGGCATCAGGGAAATACAAATCAAAACCACAATGAGATATCACCTCACACCAGTCAGAATGGCTAAAATCAACAAGTCAGGAAATGACAGATGCTGGCGAGGATGCGGAGAAAGGGGAACCCTCCTACACTGTTGGTGGGAATGCAAGTTGGTGCAACCACTCTGGAAAACAGCATGGAGGTTCCTCAAAATGTTGAAAATAGAACTGCCCTATGACCCAGCAATTGCACTACTGGGTATTTACCCTAAAGATACAAATGTAGTGATCCAAAGGGGCACGTGCACCCGAATGTTTATAGCAGCAATGTCCACAATAGCCAAACTATGGAAAGAACCTAGATGTCCATCAACAGATGAATGGATCAAGAAGATGTGGTATATATACACAATGGAATACTTTGCAGCCATCAAAAGAAATGAAATCTTGCCATTTGCGACAACATGGATGGAACTAGAGCGTATCATGCTTAGCGAAATAAGTCAAGCAGAGAAAGACAACTATCATATGATCTCTCTGATATGAGGAAGTGGTGATGCAACATGGGGGCTTAAGTGGGTACGAGAAGAATAAATGAAAGAAGATGGGATTGGGAGGGAGACAAACCATAAGTGACTCTTAATCTCACAAAACAAACTGAGGGTTGCTGGGGGGAGGGGGTTTGGGAGAAGGGGGTGGTATTATGGACATTGGGGAGGGTATGTGTTTTGGTGAGTGCTGTGAAGTGTGTAAACCTGGTGATTCACAGACCTGTACCCCTGGGGATAAAAATATATGTTTATAAAAAATAAAAAATTATATTAAAAAAAAAAGAAGATAGGTGGGTGGATGGACATGTGGATGGATAGATACGTAAAACATCAGTAAGATAGCTAGATGGATGGTTGGATGGATGGATGGATGGATGGATGGATGGATGGATGGATTGGATAGATAGGTAGATGGATAAGTAGATGATAAATAGATGTAGATGGGTAAGATAGGTAGATAGGTAGATAGGTGGATAGAAGTGTAGACATTTAGACAGAATGAGTGGATCATTGAGAATTATTCAAATAAGAACTTTTTGATTAGGGGAGGTGCAAAAGTATAAAAGTAGGTGTCTAGTAACTAAGACATCACTCTTCCCAGGTCTCCTTGAGTGTGGTCTGTACTCTCCTAGCTGTGCTGGAGAAGCTTCCCCACACATCTTTTTATGGAGGTAATTTTCGAACATACATAAAATAGAGAGAATTGTAGAATGAAGCTCCGTCATCCAGCTCCAACAACTGCCAACATTTCATCCATCTTGTTTCATGTATCCTGTCCCCCTCCAGCCCCTTTTTTTTGTGCTGGATCATTTTTAAACAAATCTTAAATATCATGTTATAAATGATATTTACATTTACATTATATTTCATGTAAATATCATTTACATGGTAAATGTGGTAAATTTCCCAGACCCTTCTCAAATCACCCAAGCTGGATGTGGGTAGGTGTCTGAGCCATTTGACCTTTTTGCACGGAGGATGAGGAGAGTGCCAAGAGCATAGACAGACCCAGGTGCTCAGCTGCATGATGGAAGACCCAAGGAGAAGGACGTGGGACAAAGTGATGGGTGTCATGCATGCCCAGATGTGCAGGAAGGCATCACATTCAGTTGGCAACATCGGCTATGGAGTCTGGAATTGGGAGTAAAATAGGGAGGTAATCCCTTAATCCCTACGCTAAATTTTGAAATCTGTCTCTCCCTGTCCAACTCCTCCCTCCCACCTCCCTCCAGGGATCTGCTTTCTGTTACTATAGCATAGCCTCCACTTCTTGAGTTTTATATAGAGAGAACGATACAATGTGTACTGTGTACTCTTTTACACCTGAGTTCTCTCACTCAGCAGTATTATTCAGAGATGTCTCCTCTTTGTTGCCTGTATCAATAATTCATTCTGTTTTATTGCTGAGTATGTATGGACACACAGCAATTTGTGTATCTATTCACCTGTTGAAGTGTTGATGGATATTTGAGTTGTTTCCAATTTTTGGCCATTGTAAATAAAGCTGCTACAAACAAACAACAAAAAAAAGAGAGCTATAGACCAATATCCTTGATGAACACAGATGCGAAAATTCTCACCAAAATACTAGCCAATAGGATTCAACAGTACATTAAAAGGATCATTCACCACAACCAAGTGGGTTTATTCCAAGGCTACAAGGTTGGTTCAACATCTGCAAATCAATCAATGTGATACAATACACTAATAAAAGAAAGAACAAGAACCAGATGATACTCTCAATAGATGCTGAAAAAGCATTTGACAAAGTACAGCATCCCTTCCTGATCAAAACTCTTCAAAGTGCAGGGATAGAGGGCACATACCTCAATATTATCAAAGCCATTTATAAAAAAACCCATTGCAAATATCATTCTCAATGGAGAAAAACTGAGCTTTTCCGCTAAGGTCAGGAACATGGCAGGGATGTCCATTATCACCACTACTATTCAACATAGTACTAGAAGTCCTAGCCTCAGCAATCAGAGAACAAAAAGAAATTAAAGGCATCCAAATTGGCAAAGAAGAAGTCAAATTATCACTCTTCGCAGATGATATGATACTATATGTGGAAAACCCAAAAGACTCCACTCCAAAACTGCTAGAACTTATACAGGAATTCAGTAACGTGTCAGGATATAAAATCAATGCACAGAAATCAGTTGCATTTATCTATACCAACAACAAGACAGAAGAAAGAGAAATTAAGGAGTCAATCCCATTTACAATTGCAATCAAAAGCATAAGATACCCAGGAATAAACCTAACCAAAGAGGCAAAGAATCTATACCCAGAAAACTATAAAGTACTAATGAAAGAAATTGAGGAAGACACAAAGAAATGGAAAAATGTTACATGCTCCTAGATTGGAAGAATAAACATTGTGAAAATGTCTATGCTACCTAAAGCAATCTACACATTTAATGCAATTCCTATCAAAGTACCATCCATCTTTTTCAAAGAAATGGAACAAATAATCTTAAAATTTATATGGAACCAGAAAAGACCTCAAATAGCCAAAGGAATATTGAAAAAGAAAGCCAAAGTTGGTGGCATCACAATTCCGGACTTCAAGCTCTATTACAAAGCTGTCGTCATCAAGACAGCATGGTACTGGCACAAAAACAGACACATAGATCAATGGATCAGAATAGAGAGCCCAGAAATAGACCCTCAACTCTATGGTCAACTAATCTTTGACAAAGCAGGAAAGAATGTCCAATAGAAAAAAGACAGCCTCTTCAATAAATGGTATTGGGAAAATTGGACAGCCACATGCAGAAAAATGAAATTGGACCATTTCCTTATACCACACATGAAATAGACTCAAAATGGATGAAGGACCTCAATGTGAGAAAGGAATCCATCCAAATCCTTGCAAAGAACACAGGCAGCAACCTCTTCGACCTCAGCCACAGCAACATCTTCCTAGAAACAACGCAAAAGGCAAGGGAAGCAAGGGCAAAAATGAACTATTGGGATTTCATCAAGATCAAAAGCTTTTGCACAGCAAAGGAAACAGTTAACAAAACCAAAAGACAACTGACAGAATGGGAGAAGATATTTGCAAATGACATATCAGATAAAGGACTAGTGTCCAAAATCTATAAAGAACTTAGCAAACTCAACACCCAAAGAACAAATAATCCAATCAAGAAATGGGCAGAAGACATGAACAGACATTTCTGCAAAGAAGACATCCAGATGGCCAACAGACACATGAAAAAGTGCTCCATATCACTCGGCATCAGGGAAATACAAATCAAAACCACAATTAGATACCACTGCACGCCAGTCAGAATGGCTAAAATTAACAAGTCAGGAAATGACAGATGCTGGTGAGGATGCAGAGAAAGGGGAACCCTCCTACACTGTTGGTGGGAATGCAAGTTGGTGCAACCACTCTGGAAAACAGCATGGAGGTTCCTCAAAATGTTGAAAATAGAACTGCCCTATGACCCAGCAATTGCACTACTGGGTATTTACCCTAAAGATACAAATGTAGTGATCCAAAGGGGCACATGCACCCGAATGTTTATAGCAGCAATGTCCACAATAGCCAAACTATGGAAAGAACCTAGATGTCCATCAACAGATGAATGGATAAAGAAGAGGTGGTATATATACACAATGGAATACTATGTAGCCATCAAAAGAAATGAAATCTTGCCATTCGCGACAACATGGTAGGAACCAGAGCATATCATGCTTAGCGAAATAAGTCAAGTGGAGAAAGACAACTATCATATGATCTCCCTGATATGAGGAAGTGGTGATGCAACATGGGGGCTTAAGTGGGTAGGAGAAGAATCAATGAAACAAGATGGGATTGGGAGGGAGACAAACCATAAGTGACTCTTAATCTCACAAAACAAACTGAGGGTTGCTGGGGGGAAGGGGGTTAGGAGAAGGGGGGTGGGGTTAAAGACATTGGGGAGAGTATGTGCTTTGGTGAGTGCTTTGAAGTGTGTAAACCTGGCGATTCACAGACCTGTCCCCCTGGGGATAAAAATATATGTTTATAAAAAATAAAAAAAATTAAAATAAATAAATAAATAAATAAAAATAAAACAACAAAATTATTGTTTAACTGGCTGGCAGCGCTCTGGCTAAATAGGTCCTTACACTCTGTACATCTCCACCCTCAACACACCCCCCCCCTCTGCTCTTCAGAGCCCCACAGCCTTGTCCCTAGCCTCCTACTTCCTGAGCTGTGGGAGGAGCATCTCATTCATCATCTGCTCATTGCCCTGTGTTTCCAGAGGCTCCTCCCAGCTGCAGACAGAGAAGCCCTTTCCCCATTCTTATCTGCTCACTCCTATCACAGCCCCTGTTTTCAGTTCCAGTGATGGGCAGCCGAACTGGGGTCTCAGTAGCACTCTGGGCTCTGAAAAGCTGAGCTCTTGGGCTTTGAGACACCAGCACCACCAACTCCCTCAGATCGCTCTAATTCCTAGACACCAGAGGAGCATTAATTAATTAGCTTGTGCAACCAGCCCTAGGCAGGATTTCATCACAGCACACCATAGGGATCCACTACTGACACATCTTGACCCCAGGATGTGGGCATACACCCATTACACAGCCAGCAGCTTAGCTAATCATCACTTGTAGTGACACTGGCTCACAGAGGATCCCGAGCTGCCTTCTCCCCACTCTCCAGCCCACCCCCCACAGTACCTGATTATGGAACAGAATGCTTGAAAAACTGGTTGGAGAAAAGTTGGAACTTGCTGGGGAACAGAGGGCAGAGGTGCAGTAGCTGAGGGAGGAGTCGGAAGGAAGAGCTAGAAAGAAAAGAGGATTTTCCTGTCCATCTCTTGGGGCTACAAACAGACTCTGCATTTAATAACTGCAGCAAGAGGGAGTGCTGGCTAGACTCCAGAAAGGATTTCCTGAGGAGCTACTCCTGTAGGATGAGGCTGGGAGAGGGCAGGCTTTCTCCTTCCATAAGCAGGAGGCAGGAGATGATGGCCATCCTGGTGGGGGAGAAAGGGAGAAAAGAGCAGTTTGAGAAACTGAGCTGTCTGCTTCCCTCCTGCCCCCTAGCGGCAGTTCAAGGGAACTGAGGTCAAGGGAACAGAGAGGAGGCAGCCTCACTACAGAGAGACAGCGCCCCGCCCCCCAAAAGTCCGTCCCACTGAATTTGTCATTCTGCTGTCACTCCTCAGCTTCTCTGAGATTTAACATATGGACTGTCCGAGCGGCCGAAGAAATTGAATTTTCTTCACTGAGACTGTCTACCCACAAAAGCAGTTCATAAATTCTCTGTCTTTTTCAGACTTCCCACCCTCTCTTCACCCGACATTTCTCCAGGGGATTCACATATTTGAACGTACAACTCAAGGGTAAAGGCGGGGCGTGCCCAGTACTCCCCCAAGGAAGTCCCATTCACAAAGACCTGTCCTCACTGCGCAGGCTCAGATGCAGTCCACACCCTGGGCATGCCTCTGCTGTCAGAACTGAGGGCACTGGTCTTCCACAACCGGGGTCCACGTGCTCCATACAGTACATATAGCGGGTTGCTGCGGTGGGACTGAAATGTCCCATGCCTCAGCAGTGCTTATACTCTCCAGCCCGAATAGCAGTTGGACGGTATATGCAAACCCTAGGCAGGCTGCAGCTTTGCTCCATGGGTCTTCTCATTCCATGACCCAGGCAGAAAGAACAGTTTTCGTGTGGAATACGCCCCTTCTAGTAGCCAAGAAGAACAAGAAAGTGGAAACTCCCACATGCAAACATGGCAAATGTCTGTTCACATCCCATTGGCCAAGTCCAAAGTCAATTAAATGAGACATATACTCCTGCAGGAGATACTTGAAGTCACATGGCAATGGGCTCAGAGGGAGAAAGTAATTAATTTCAACAATACATCAATCTATTAGAGCTGACCCCCTCCATCCATGGTACCTGATAGACATGACTCATTAAGCCTAGCACACTTTCCTCAGCATCCTTCTCAACACATTTCTGGCAGTCATTGCGAATATTCCGGGTGAAACTAAAGGCTAAAACTGATATGCTGTGCTTATGTGACCTCATATATTTCCATAGCATGACAGATTCCCATCTCTGAAACTTTGCTTCAGCCTGAAATAAGTTCAGCCTTCCTAGACCTTCTCCTGCCAGACGATCCAAAGCCAATCCATCCTTCAAGGATCTGCATTTCATGTCCATTCTTACAATGAAATTCACTGAACACCTAGCCCAATACCTCACAGACACAGTTGCTGAATGAACCTGTTTCACATCACCTGACCCTTAGACACAAATGCACAGTGAACTTTGTCCCTTGATTAATAGAAGAAGATTAATAGAAGTGTTTCCTGGAACACTGGGAGCTAGTATTACATGTACAATGTGGATAAAACTAGGGCCTACTATATAAGTCTGATATTAAATGTAAAAATTCTTAGCATAAACACATTGTAACCACCCAATATATGGAAATTGTTATTAATTTTAACTTTAGCTGAGACTATATTTTCTTCTAAACCTTTATTCTGGGGGTAGACAAATCCTGACTAATGACACAGACATGTCACCTTAATATTTCTGGAGCCCTGCGAATTAGTTAGGCACTCAAGAGATTTTCAGGTGAAAGGCACCCACGGGCTGGCACCAGACACCCTATTTAGTCATAACAGCAAAATAGGACCAAAAAATGTAGGGAAAGCAGAGGCTCCATAACTTCATTCAGCAGAGGATTAAAGCAGGCACTATGAAGAGCAAATCAATCCTTCTACTGTCTACCCTTGAACACAGAGACAGGACGAGAGATCATTGGAAGGCCTCAGATGCTCTGGGTGGGCGGGGGGGGGGGTGGATGTCTGGGAAGGGTGGGGGGAAAGAAGGATGGTTGTGGGACAAGTGTGAATCTTTTATTTCTCCTAAATAAAGACAGGACCAACAACAGGTGTTCCTATCCCAAATCATTTAAACCAGCAAAAGAATTAGGCAAACCAGGCCCTCAAGTGCAAAAAGATCAAAAGTTCTTAAGGGGAAACTGGTGGAATCCGGCGGTTATGGGCATGCGCTTAAGCCCATGGACCCAGGAGGGCCACTTCCAGTGACCCCGTGTACCAGAGAAGGTCCAGCAGGGCCTCCAGTCCATAGTCCCTGAGCCTGTGGCTTTCTGCTGCTTGAGCCACCACTCAGCTGGGCACAGTCCCACCTGCCCCTGAGAGAACTCAGTGTGGGTGCCAGCTGGTAGCCTCTAAGACCACAGCCTTCCATGACAAGCTAAGAGTCTGAACGTTTCCAAGCCTGAGAGAACTGGACACAATCGCTGGTTGGGATCTCTCAGTAGCAGCTTTCCAAAACCTGCGTCTCAGCCAGGTGCAAGCACACTGGGCATAGGTGTGGACCCCAGAGAGCAGTCCCACCAATAGCAGTCTACCAGCTTCGGGCTCCCTGGACCAATACCACTCACAGATTAAGTGGCACGGGGGTACAGACACAAGCGAGGGCCTCAAACAATGCCTGGGATGGTGGCTGGGGGTACCACCACCTGTGGGAGGCTGCAGCATTCTGCGGAGTTTGCAGAGGGGGATTCTGTGTGTTCTGGACCACCCTGAGGGGTTAGACTGAGGCTTCTCTCTGACATGGAGGTCTGGGTGCAGACAAGTTCTTCCTTTGCTCTGATCCTCTGAAAAGCCGCAAAAAGTAGCCAAAGAATAAAAACCTCAAGAGAATAGAAGCCTGAAAAGCGGTTTTCACAGAGCCAAGCCCCTTGATAACCTGAAGGGCAGCTCAACCCAAGCAAGACTGATGGGAGAACAATGCAGCAGGACCCTCGCCCAGCAGACAAACCAAAAGAATGAGAGGACAACCACCACAGGGTCCCATAAAACTGTAAAACCCCAACATCAGGGGAAAACAATATATTAAGCTCCCTGTAATGCCCTAAAATGTGTATATTTTATAGAAACAATTTTTAAATTCATTTTCACGATTCTTCTTTTATTTTTTAACCTACTTATCCTTATAACTAGATGTTTAATACAATGTATTCCCTAATAACTTTTTAACTTCAACATTTTCATACATATACATACATATACCTTTTTTCTTTTTCTTTTTCTTTCCTTTTTTTTTTTTATAAATATACATATAGATATAAGCTTCAAGGTAACCCTTGGTCCCTATTCAATACAATCCTTATATATAAACCAGTTTTAATTCCCCTGTATCTCTAGAAAGTTGAGTCATTTAACAAAGATAACAAGATTCGCCCAGGAAGAACTGAAATACACCCCCCCCCCACATCCAAGATTGATAACCACCTTCCCATCGTATTGTTCTGTCAGTGTTTCTGTGTATTTGCTTTTGTTCTGGTATTATAAAAATGTTATTCCTGGGGTTCATTTTGGCTGGGTTCTACTTTTATTTCTTGTCATTTACTTTTTTTTTTTTAAGATTTTTAAAAATTTATTTGACAGACAGTGATCACAAGTAGGCAGAGAGGCAGGCAGAGAGAGAGGAAGAATCAGGCTCCCTTCTGAGCAGATAGCCCAATGCGGGGCTCAATCCCAGGACCCCAGGATCATGACTGAGCCAAAGGCAGAGGCTTTAACCCACTGAGCCACCCAGGCGCCCCCTGTTGTCATTACTTCTGTTGGTCTTTTTGTTTGTTCATTTTTGTTTATATACCTTATAAACCTTACTTTTGGGGCTCATTTTAGCAGGGTTTTATCTCTCTTTTTTTTCTCCTTCTCTCCCTTTTTTCTTTTTTCTTTCTTTTTGGTGGTGACTTCCGATTGCTCTGAAACATTCCAGGGTACACCATGCCTGGATTGTGGGTGATATATTCAACTATACATCCCCTCAGCCACCTCTCACCAAAATGACTAGGAGGAGGAACACCCAACAATGGAAAAACTCAGAGACTGTACCCTCTCCCATGGAACTATTGGATGTGGACATAAACAATATGTCAGAAAGGGAATTCTGGGTAACAATTACCCAGGCAATGGCTAGGTTGGAGAACACCATTAGTGACAACATAGAATCTCTAAGGATAAAAGTGAGAGCTGATCTGGCAGAAGGATCACCACACATTCATGTGGTCCTTAGTCCATGCCAGTATCCAGTTCCAAGGGACAAGGGAGGATGGAAAACAGGAAGGGAGGAGCCAAGGAAATAGAGGTTTAGAAGAGGGTATAAGGCTCAGAAACAAAAGCTAGGCACAGAGGAAAGGAAATATAAGTGTAGATAAATAAAATAAGAACTCAATCCATCAAGGTTCAGCAGACAAAAACTCATGGGATTATTACAGAGTCATCTAATTAGAGGTGGAAAGAACTGTAGAGAGCCACTAGTCCTGCCTCCTACCAAAAAAAAAGGAGGAAGTCCATTGGGGAACAGGTATTAGGAAGAAGGAAAATGGTGTCCTATTTGAGGAGAAGGTTGTTTTTAGGTTCTGAAGGACCTGGATTCACATCTCAGCTCTCATACTTACAATCTGTTTCACCTTGGACAAATTACTTGATCTCCTCACGTCTGTTCTCTTAGCAGTAAAGGGGGATGCCTGGTTCATAAGAACAATGTGAAGGTTTAAAGTGATACGGGTAAAGGGTTAGCATGTCTGGAACATGGTGGGCACTCAGTAAGTGGTGATGATGATGATGTTTAAGGAGGGTAGGTTTGGGAAAGAGAGGAAGGACAGGGCTAGGCTGAAAGACTGGAGAAGAGAATCCTGAGGAAGAGAAATAACTGTGGGAAGTGGGGAGGAAAGTTCCCTGTTGCATATATTGGAAGAGGGTGGAGCCAAGGAGAATGGGAGATAAGATGCATCAAGGGGGCATACTAGGGTAGGTGAACTGCCAAACACCTGAGGGCCTAAGATCATACTGGAGCCCTGGGTCTGTTCGTCTTCCCATTGCCAGCTACCTGCCCAGACCCAGAGCCAGTTCTACCAGTTCCAATATGTGAAATGCCAGAGCTGAGTATATGGGCAGAGCCTTCTCCAGTTCCAAGAGCCAAGGCCTATGGATGAAGTGGTGACTGTGGAGAAGACTGATGGTGGCACTGACATCCTACTGGTTGTCCCCAAGGCCACTGTGCTGCAGGTGAGAACAGAGCAACAGAACTGCTACTGGGCAAGGAAGTGAGAGGGCAGCACCACAAGGGGTCCCTTCTCACTTTATCCTCTCCTGACCTTAATTGAAGACCTCACTGGGAGTTACAGTCTTGCCATTGAGAAAGTCTTTATCTAACATAGACACAAACATGTAGGGGAGGAAAGCAAGCCACTCAGGCAAATGTCACTCAAGATTTCTTAAGAACTTTTTGAGGATTTTCCCTCTCAATTGCTGTGTTCTGTCCTAGACCCTAGAGGAAGATCCAAAGGGTGAGGGAGGCCCCTCCAGGAAAGGAATGTTTAGAGGACAGGGAGGATGAGGCCAACTTCCAGTAGAGGTGAATAGTGGGAGCAGATGGTAGGGCCACAGGCCTGGACCGTCCAATACTGGAGGCACTGCCCATAGGTGGCTCTTGAGCACCTGAAATATGACTGGTCCAAACACAAATGTTCTGTGTGGGTAAAATACACAAAGGATTTTGATGTCTTCATATTTGAAAATATGTAAAAGATCTCAATGTTTTTCTATACTGATTACATATTGAAAAGACAACATTTTGGATAGACTGTGTTAAATAAAATATTAATGTCAATTTCACTTGTTACCTTTTTAAAGTGTCTACTAGAAAATTTAGAGGTATGTATGTGGCTAGCCTTTTTTTTCTATTGGATCAAATAGACCAAAGTGTGAAGAATTAGAGAGTAGGACAAGAGAACAGAGAGTAGGATGTTGTTGGGAGCACTTCCTGAAGGAAGAGAAGGGACAGGGACAGGTGAGGAGCACACACAGAGCCCCAGACAAGAGGACAGACTTCAGGAAGGCTCAGGAGGTGAGAAAGAGTAGGTTGTCTGTGACTTAGGTAAATTCTTGTCTTCTAGAATACTGTAATGTAAACACATGAAATCTCAACAAGAACAGAGAGAAGATCTTTATATAGTACAGAAGTCAGAGATCTGTGAGCCCCTCCCGTTCTATTTTTATATTCGTTATTCTCATGACCACTACGTCTCAACAACTTGGGCTAAAAAATCACTTTACAAATGAGAACAGAGACCTAGAGAAGTTAAGTAACTCGCTCAAGGTCACACAGCTAGTAAAAATTGCATTGGAGATTTAAACTCTCATCTGTCTGACTCCAGGACAGAGTAAAATGAGGGGAGCCACCTCTTCTGTCTGTGTGAATTGAGAAATCTTCAAAGAGGATCAGAGCTGGGGGTTGGAGGGCACGACTGGGTAGTGAACCAAGCCTGCCCTGACTCACCTCTTTATAGCCTGCACTGCTGTAACTTCCCAGACCCAGATGCATCTGCAGAGCAATAGGATGGGACCTTATAATGGACACTTCACAAGCACAAACCCCTCCTCATCTTACCCCCCCATTGAACCAGCTGCATGACACCAAGAGAGGAATCCCCTGATGCAGGTGAAACTACAGCTGGAGGGGCAGGTGACAGAGCTGAAAGGCCAGGTTCAGAAGCACACACGGATGTGGTAACCACCAGGCAGGAGCAGACAGAGCTGACAGAGCAGTGCAAGCTGGGATTTGGGCCAGTGGGGGATGGGGCCTGGCTGTTTTTCCAGGATCCAAACTCAGAATCCTCTGAAGAGGGGGAAAGGGAGATGTTAGTGTGCTTTTAAGAGGGATCTGGCATCAAAAAATAACTTCTCCTCATTCATCATCTGCTCTTGGCCCTGTGTTTCCAGAGGCTCCTCCCAGCTGCAGACAAGGAAGCCCTTTCCCTGTTCTCATCTGCTCCCTCCTACCGTGGCCCCTGTTTCCAGTTCCCTGGCACTGTCTGGGGTGACAGAAGAAACAGACAGAAAACTGGTGCTCTCTGAGCTCTCTTCTCTGAAACTGACCTGCTAATCACTGCCCTTCTGCCCAGGAAAGGACTGACCCACCAGGCTTTACCCCACATCCTCTCAGTGTCCCTCCACTCTGACCCACTTCCCATCCAGAAGGAACTCCTTCCATGTCAGGGGATGGGAGGGCTCATACTCATAGAGCAGGAAGTGCCACACGTGGATTTGAGTTAGACTCAGTCAGAACTTCCCAGCACAAGGAGTCTGAGAGCTTCAGGTGCTATGACATTCAGTAAGAATGCACACATGGCCTCACCAGATGCCTCCAAGAGACAAGGACTTGTTCTGGACCTGCATGGGTAGTGCCAACTAAAGACAGAGGTTTTCAGTGTGACTCTGGTCATGCCAGCCTCAGATGGGAACACACAGGGACTTTTGGGGACTCTCAGGCCCTCAGGCAGAATGGGTGGAGCCTAGAGTTAGTTGCAGCAGCCTGGTGAGGGTGGGGAAAGATCAGGCCCGAACCCTCCACTGTCTGGCCTCCCTCCCACCCTGGCCCCCCTCTTGATGGCCCTCTCTGATCAGAGCAGGGCCTCTGAGCTCTCTCAATGCAGCGCTGAGAGCAGGCCTCAGGACCCAGTCTCCACCCAGCCTCAGACCTGGGACCCTGATGCCATCCCCTTGTGCCTGGCAGGACAGAGAAACCCACTGTTCAGATTCCACATCCCCCACAGCCCAGCACTAACAGCCTTCCTCTCCTGCCCTCCCCGACCCCCAATCCCATACCACATTCTGGTACCTGCTGGAAATGTGCACAAATCAAAGACACCTGCCACTATGTGTCCAGGCTCCCCGGGACAACACACACACACACACACACACACACACACACACATATTATACACACACACAGGCTCACACTCATACCTACACACATACACATAACCTCAAATACACACATAAACACACCCGCACATCACAAACATTCTCACGTGTATGCAACACAAAGACACATACTCACAAACTCATTAACTGACAGTCATGCACACTCAGACTTTCACACTCTCACACACTCATCAAACATGCTTGTACATACATACCCGCCACTCTAGTCCTTTCTTCTAAGGATCCAGAGCATCATCCTCTAGATCCTAGAGATCTAGAATATCCAGGGGAAAGGCGGGACACCCACAGGAAAGCTATTTCCAGTTTCCTGGCCCACACTGGAGCTCCTCTGCCACATCCCCCTTCCTGCCACCAGGGACTCGAGGACTGTGACCCACACTGTGGGAGTGCAACATTAGAGATAACTCAGTCCTTCACACTACAAACACTACAGAGCACCTACCTGCTACCCGCACCCCACTCCACACACACCTCAAGACCTGTAGCTGAGTCAGACACATAGAAGAGTAAGACCTTCTCCCCAGTGTGTGGGGGGAAGAGCAAGAACTCAGGAGCGAGGACCTGAGTCCTCTTCATATGCTGTGTTACCTTGGGCCCTTGACATAACATCTCTGAGCCTCAGTTTTATCACCTGTAAGTAGGATTAACAAAATTTACCTAAGGTGTGAGATTAAGACAGCTGTAGCTTCCAACATCAACGTGTCCACCGATGGAAAGTTACCCCACTCCATTTCCCATTTCTGTGGTGAACATCTCCATAACACCCTTCCAGGCCTGCTGTCTCTCAAACAGAAACCCCATTTCCTTGAGGCTCAGACCACCAAGTGCCCACACCTGGGTAAAGGTGATAATATGACTAGGCCAGCTCCATCTGACTCCCCTGCCTTTGTCCTGCCCATACCACTCCTGCTCCCTTAGTGCCTCTTGCCAGGTAGCCTTTTCCCTAATGACCTTTAATGCAGCTGGCCATGGAGAAAAAGTTTGGGATGGAGCACTCACCCATGGCATCAGAAATATATGAAGGGTTAATCAGCCCCAAGAAGCTGTCCTGAAGAAAGTCATCCCTAATGTCCCTGAATTACACCAATTCCAAGACATTCTTTATGGACAGACAGTGTGGGTCACAGTTATAGGACAAGATCTGCTGTGCTAAGCAGTCAAGGAAGAGATTCTGTGGCCCATGAATACTAAAAGCCCCTTTGGGAAAAATAAAACAAAACAAAACAAAACACCCCACTGGATTCTGTTCTCAGACTGAGAAGGAGCTCAGTGGCTCCCACCCAGATGGGCACCCACTGCAGGTGCTTTGGACCAAGTGGAGCTGGGATCTCACCCCTACCCCTGCTGTTCAACTGGCCTCCTCAGCTCCCAGGAGAGTCAGGCCTCAGTGTGAGCAGGAAGGGGCTCTGGAAGTGTTACTGTTAACTTCCTGGGACCCTCCAAGGACCCACAAACACCTTTGGTTTCCCTGACACAGCCTTTACTACGTACATCTGTCCAGACTCTGACAGCTTCTGAAGTGCTCTCATCCTCCAGTAATCCATCCAGACAACTGGTCACCCTGACCCTCTCTGAATTTCCATCTACCATTGCCCATCCTGGTGCCTCCACCTCCCCTCACTGTCCACCCCCTTCCCTCCGACCCCTCACCTTCCCACTACCACTCCGTCCCCTCTCACCTGGACAAACATCCCCCCAACCCAGCCTGCCTCCCTCCCCTCCTGACACACCTCCACAGACAACTCCACCTTCAGTGGCCTCCACCTTCCCATTATCTCCCTCTCTCGAGCCTGATGCACCCCACCATTTTGCTTTATTTCAAGTCATTTCTAATCTGCTTTCACACCTCTCCCATCCTTCAGAATCTAGGGAGTAGTGCAGGGCTCAGAGCCCAATAAAGGGAAGGACATTTCCCCCTTCTCTCCCTTCCTGCCCTCTGCCTGCCATCGCCCAACTCTTCCTGAGAACTGAACTGGTCAGATGTTAGCGAGAGTTGGAGAGACATCTCCCATCAGCTGAGTGAGGGACTCGGGTACACAGAGGAACAGGATGGGCTGTGGCACTTCTGTCAACCTGAGGGAAGCAGCCACCAACACGGTGAGCCCTACTCCCTTCTGAGTAGCCTCAGGGGTGGCCAGGGCCCTCCACAGCTTGGCTCTGCCCAGGACACAAGGGACTCTTGGCAGCCCTGGGACCTTGGGAGGGCCTGATGACCTAGTCACCCCCAAACCACTCCTTCTCAGTAGATGACAGGGGCAAACAGTGACTGTTCTCCAACGGGACATCCCACCATCTCGGCCTCCACGTCAGCTGAAGTGCAGAAGAGAAAGGAGCCTGGGCAGCCTCTGGGTCTTTTCTCCCAGCAGAGCAGGGACAGCTGAGAGCCCAGCAGAGGGCATGTGGTTGGCAATGCCCCTGTGTGTGCAGGAGGGGACTCAGGCCTCCACGTGCAAGCCAAAGATTCCCCCCAAGAGTCTCAAGTCATTTTCTGCCTATTTGTTCTATGTGGTGTCCCTCCGCCCACCACATCTTGTGAACCCCAACATTGATGGGGATCAGTTCTCCGTCTTTGAGTCCCTTTCATGCTGTCCCTCCCTGAATCAGAGCCAGGATTTCTGCCTCAGAAAACAAGCAGCGCTGTCTGCTCCCAGGAAGATTTTCCTCTCCCCGCGCTCTGCTCATTCTTGCTGCCGTAAGTAATCCTACTGTCCACAGAAACTGTGGGGCTCTCTCCCAACCTTCCTCTTTTCCCCCACTTCTTCAGCTTCTCCGTGCTTTGTCCCAAATACCTAGGTGACAGATTCTAGGTTTCAGAGGGACCTTCTGGGTTTGGAGCTCAAGGGAAGGGCTGCTGAGCATCTGTGTGGGCTGCAAGGAGAATCTATCAGTTCCTGGGGTGAGAATGGCCCGAGAACACTTTGGAGCTCTGTCTCTTTTGTTGTGCAAAAGCTTTTGATCTTGATGAAGTCCCAATAGTTCATTTTTGCCCTTGCTTCCCTTGCCTTTGGCGATGTTCCTAGGAAGATGTTGCTGCGGCTGAGGTCGAAGAGGTTGCTGCCTGTCTTCTCCTCAAAGATTTTGATGGATTCCTTACTCACATTGAGGTCCTTCATCCATTTTGAGTCTATTTTCATGTGTGGTGTAAGGAAATGGTCCACTTTCATTCTTCTGCATGTGGCTGTGCAATTTTCCCAACACCATTTATTGAAGAGACTGTTCTTTTTCCATTGAACATTCTTTCCTGCTTTGTCAAAGACTAGTTGACCATAGAGTTGAGGATCTATTTCTGGGCTTCCTATTCTGTTCCATTGATCTATGTGTCTGTTTTTGTGTCAATATCGTACTGTCTTGATTATGAAGCTTTGTAATAGAGCTTGAAGTCTGGAATTGTGATGCCACCAACTTTGGCTTTCTTTTTCAATATTCCTCTGGCTGTTTGAGGTCTTTTCTGGCTCCATATAAATTTTAGGATTATTTTTTCTATTTCTTTGAAAAAATATGGATGGGATTTTGATAGGGATTGCTTTCAACATGTAGATTGCCTTAGGTAGCATAGACATTTTCACAATATTTGTTCTACCTCACAGTGCAATTTAATCTACATGTTTCATTAAATGAAGGTAAGTGTGCATAGGGCAGCTTTGTTTCCCTCACTTCAACTTTACACCTGAAGAGCCTTCATCTGGAGCTATGGTGCTCAACGTGTGGTCCCTGGACCAGTGGCATCAGCATCTCCTGGGAACTTGTTAGAAATGCAGGTTCTGGGTCCCATCCAGACCTCCTGTATTCCAAAAACTGAGGATTGGGTCAGGCAATCTCTTTCCACAAGGCCTCCAGGTGCCATGGCACCCCTGAGGTTTGAGCACCACTGAGCAGAATACTATTCCTAGCCATTCTCCACACGGCCCTTTCTCACTGGGTCCTTGATTAATAAAGTGAAGACATAACACAGAGCATACCTGGTTGGCTTCTTCCAATCTTTTGTCGCTTTTCTTTTTTTGTCCAGAACAAAACTTCCCACTGGACATATGCGATCCAACCTGCTAATTCAGGAGAAAAACTAATTAAAGAAGTCTCTCTCCTGTGGTGGTAGGCCAGGGACACTCAGAACTACTTGTGATGAGTAATTCTGTTTAATTTAATGATGACAGATTAACAAGTCAATGATGCTGCAGATCTACAGCTGACAGTTTAGTCAGCTGTCACTATGTCATGATTATCAATAGGTTCCTAACATAGGAGGAGGAGATGGGGTGTTATTTATTGGATCTCTACAGCTCCGACGATGGGTGGTAGTGAAAAGTAGGCAGGATACAGGTTCAGATCATTTGCAGTAAGGAGACCTAGTTGAGAGAATAACAGAGCAGAACAACCAGAGGAAATTTTTAAGGAAATGTAACTTGAGAAAGGGATCAGTTGTGACCTCTCCTGCTACACATAAATAAGCAGATCATGGAAGGAAGTGAGTGTCTTACTCAAAGTCACATGCTAATTGGGTGGAAACAAGACCAGAACTCAGGACATGTGGCTCTCAGCTGTGGACTTTCTGAGCAGGTGGACCAAAGCAGACAACAACAGTAAAGAAACTTTAAAGTGCAAGAATGCAGATGTTGCTAAGAGAAGTATCAACCCAGGGATTTTCAGCATGGACAGTGGGCTCAAAGTCAAAATGCTTTGTGTCCAGAGGAAAACTCTGGCTCCAGTCACCTGTTCATGTTCTGTTGTCCCCTCACAGAGCCAAGGCTCAAGCTACACAGCCCACTCATTGTGCTCTGAACACAGCTTCATTTTCCTGTTCTTCTCCTGGTGCTCTCTCTGCCTACAATCTCTCCCTGCTGCCCAGATGTGGCAAATCCCACCCCTAAAGTGAGCCAGCTCAAAAGCCATTCCTCTACAAGGTCTCCTCTGATTTCACCATCAACCCTCACCTCTGTGCCAGCCACAAATGATCACCCTCCACTCTGAATTTCCAAGACATTTTACTTTTATATTAATTATGACAACACGTTCAATTTTGTGTTACAACAATGCTTTACCTCTTGTATTAAAATACAAGTTCCTTAAATGCAAAAGCCATACATCATCTGTTTTTTATCTTTTTCTAGCTTCTTTTTTTTAATGTAAATATAATGTAAATATTACTCACAGGTGCACAATACAATGACTCAACAATTTAACACATTCTTCAGGGCTCATCAAGATTAATGTACTCTTAATTCCCTTTATTTAAATCACCTACTCCCCTAACCATCTCCCTTTGGCAACAATGAGTTTGTTCCCTTTATTTAGGGGTCTACAGTGTTGTGTTTTTTGTTTATTTATTTATTTTGGTATTGCATTTGTCTTTCTTTTTTCTTTTTCTATTTTGATTTTTTTGTTTGTTTCTTTAATTCTCCACAAGACAGAAAACATGGCATTTGTTTTTCTCAGACTGACATATTTAAATTAGAATTATACCTACAAGTTCATCCATGTTGTTACAAATGGTAAGATTCCATTCTTCCTTATGGCTGAGTAATAGGCCATTAGATGTCCTTATAGACCACATTCTCTTTATCCATCTTCTACTGATGCCCACTTCTGTTCCTTCCATATCCTGCCTATTGTAAATAATGCTGCGATAAACATAGAGGTGCATATATCTTTTCAAATTCATGAAACAAAACCACTTTTGTACAAAAAGGAAACCATCAATAACAAAAAAGGCAACCTACAGAATAGGAGAAGATATTTGCAAATAATATATCAATAAGGGGTTAATACTCAAAATACATACAGAAATTCTACAAGCCAATACCAAAAAAACAGAAACAAAAACAAAATGATTTAAAAATGGGCAGAGGACCTGAATAGATATTCTTCCAAAAAAGACATACAGATGGTCAAAAGGCACATGAAAAGATGCTTAGTGTTACTCATCATCAGGGAAATACAAATGATTACTATATGTTGGCTAACTAAAAATTTAAATATATTAAACTCCTTTAAGTAATGCAATCAGATGTCACTTCATACCTGTCATGAAGGCTAAAAGGAAAAAGACAAGAAAACAAGTGTTGCCAAAGATATGGAGAAAAATGAATCTTCATGCACTGTTGGTGGGAATGTCAATTGGTGTAGGCCTTATGGAAAACAGTGTGGAAAATCCTCAAAAAGATTAAAATAGCACTACCATATGATCCAGTAATTCTGCTACTGGATATTTTCTTAAGTAATCTCTACATTCAATGTGGGGCTCAAACTCACCAGCCTGAGAGCAAGAATCATGGTCTACTGACTCTGCAACAAGTCATCTCCTTCATTAGTGAATGTTTAACTAAGGAAGAGAAAAACATTTTTTTAAAGATTTTATTTACTTATTTGAGAGAGAGAGAGAAAGATCACAAGTAGGCAGAGAGGCAGGCAGACAGAAAGGGGGAAGCAGGCTCCCTGCTGAGCAGAGAGCCCAATGTGGGGCTTGATCCCAGGACCCTGAGACCATGACCCAAGCTGGAGGCAGTGGCTCAACTCACTGAATCACCCAGGCACCCCAAAAGAAAAACATTTTATCAAGGTCTTCTAATATGAATTCTGTAAAAGTCAGCAAGCAGCTACAGACACAAGTGAAGAGTACAAAGTAAAAAAGGGGAGGGCGGAGGAGCAAAGACACATCCTTCATTGTACCATAAATATGAAGCTCCATTAGTGTTCCCACACCAATATTTCATAGGAGCCCATATTTCCATGTGCTCAGGAGTACTCCCCATTACTGTATAGGGGATCAGATAGCATTCACGTGTGATGATGTCAAGCCAAATACGTACTGGTACTGCTGAGTTCAAGGTCTAGACTTGGGTCCATAAGCAGGGTTAAGCTACCAGGCTTTGCTGGATCCCTGAGCAGAAGTAGAGAGCAAACCCAATCAACATCCAGACACCAAATTTCAGCCAGGTGCCAGCTGACATCTGCATCATAAGGCAAACATTCACAAAGATGCTCAGGAGTGGGAGGAGAGGCAGAGCAGGGACCTTAAAGGGAAGGGGAGAGGAGCTCTGTGGCTGTCTCCAGATGACCCCAGTTATCCCAGTGATGAACACCAGGAGCAGCACAACCACTGTGATCGGCCCTGGGTCTCCAGAAAGCAGACCTGGCCAGTGGGTCAGCACCAGGCAGAGGACAGTCAGCAGCAGAACCAGCAGTGAGGAGCAAACATAGACAACCCGGCCAGAGAGTGGAGTGGGGGTGGGGCTGTTTGGAAAAAATGGTCCCTGTAAAGTCAGCTTCCCTACTGCAGGTGCAGTCTCCTCCTGCGCCTGTGTTTGATTTCCCCCATCCTTCTCCTGCATCTGCACTTCATTTCCCCCATTCTCCTCCTGCACCTGTGCTTCATTTCCCTCATCCTCCTCCTGTAGCTCTTCTTCATTTTCCTCCTTCCTCCTTTCAGGCTGATACCTGATGATGAGAACACAAAAAGCTACCAAGGAGTAAGATATCAGGGTGCCAACTGACCTCAGGTCCAGAAGATCAGTGAGTCCATAGAAGAATACCATGATTGCTATGATTATGCCAAAGATCAGAGTGGACAAGATATAGCCATATGTGCCAAGAGCGAACCGGGCAAGGACTGGGAACAGGACACCATCCTCTGCCATCATGTATGTCACCCAGCGTATGGGGAACGTAAAGCCCCAGTACGTGCTGACAAAAATACTAGAGAAAATTGCAAAAGTGACAACATAGTAGGCAGGGACCCAGCCAACATGGAGAAATGCCTCAGGCAAGGTGCTCCCAGGTTGAAGCTGGTAATAAGGAACCATGAGTGTAAGTGATGCAGAGACACCAAAATACACAAAAAAGCTGATGAGCAGTGAAATCACAATGCCCATAGGGATGGAACGCTGGGGATTGTGGGATTCTTTGACTCTGGTAACAATAATGCTGAAACCTATGAATGCATAGAAACAGGTAGCTGATCCACGGAGAATCCCCTGGAAGCCAAAAGGCATGAATCCTCCAGAGCCCAGAGGGCCCAAGTGAGAGGTGCCATTGAGTCCAGCCTGTATGTAGTCCTCTTCCGTGAGCTTCCAGTTGTGCAGGTCCCCCTTAATGAAGCCAGAGATGATGAAAAAGCTGAGAGCCAAAAGCTTCACCAATGTAAGCACTTCAAAAACTCTGAGGAGGCCACGGAAACCCAGAAACAGCAGTTCTATGGTGAAAAACAGAAAGATTACAAAAACGTAGTGTAGATTGTCTGCAATTACTTGGGGAACATACTGTGAGATGATCTCATGCTGGGTCTCAGAGATCCGGTTTTCAAAGATGATGTTAAAAGTTAAGATCCAGGCCTGGATCATAACAAATGCATCAACAGCAAAGGAGAGGATGAGGTTCCAGCCAGTAATGAAAGCCCAGAGTTCACCCACAGTGACGTAGCTGTAGAGATATGCAGAGCCAGGTTGGGGGACCCGGGCACTAAACTCCGCATAGCACAGCCCAGCCAACAGTGATGTTAGACCTGCCACCAAAAAGCAGATCACAATGGATGGTCCTGCTTGGTTACTGACCACCTCATTAGCCAGGAAGTACATACCAACACCCACTGTGCGGCCCACACCCAAGGCCACTAAATCCAGAGTGCTCAGTTTTATGCCAGATCTAAACTCATCCACTCTTTTCTCTAGTGGACGTCTGCATACCAGCTTTTGACCAAACTTGCTAAGTGCCTGACGCAGCATTCTAGCTGGAATTGAAGAAGATTCTAAGGATCAGAGAGTTGTACCAAGCCCAGGGAGTCAAGGGTGCTGGATCTTGTTAAGGGAGACAGAGTTAAGCCAAGTTGGGTGTGGAGTGCCAGGGTCATTTGCTCAGGCTTCAGAGCTGCTGCTTCATATTTCTTCTTCGTTCTTCTTCTTTTTAAATTTAATTGGTTATTTTTTATCTTTATATCATTTTATTTTCTTTTTTCAGTGTTCCAAGATTCTTCTGGTACGTGCTATCCTTCCAGAATGCCTGTGGAAACAATAAATATTTACTGAACAATGGTGTTCAACTAATCAAATGAGAATCAGAGGCTGCATGTAAGTTGTTGCAGCCCAAGTATCACAGAAACTGACACCAAAAGAGACCATAGAGAAGTTAATCCTGCTTCCCCTCCAGAAAAAGTACCAAATAGCTCCAAACATTCTGTTTCTGTTTTTGTTTTTTAATTTTTTTTCAGTGGGCTCCATGCCCAGCATCTCCGTCACTGGATCAACATGAGAATTCCATAAGAAAATACAAACTAATACACGCTGCTGGTGGCAGTGTCACCGAGGCACCATGTGAAGCACAAACTTAGTGAAATTCCGAATACATACGCAATTGGACACTGTAGTGGTTGAATGGGTGAATGTATCTGAAACAAACATAAAACGTGAACTGGAACAGCATTTGTTAAATAACTGAAAAAAGGGCCTCTAGTGAAGAGGGGAAATGCAAATAGAGATAAGGATGAAACAGGATAATAAAATTATTGAAAATGGGTTAACTGGACATAATAAAAAAAATAAAATAAAAATTAAGAAAAAGAAAAGAGGCCTGAGAGGAAGTGATGGTGCAAACATGCCATGACTGAGGGAGGGACTGACTCCATTCTGTGCACTGCAGGTTCAACACAAGACTGCAGGAGACAATGTTGTTAGAGCACCTGGTACAGAACCTGGTAAATGACAGGCATTCAGTTGATTGATATTGAAATGGAAATGGAATCCTGTAATTGCCAGGATATGAAGAATACAAAGAATACCTGCTAGAAAGAGGGTGAAGAACAGGAAAGATGGGGCACCCATGCTACTAGATCCCACTGAATCCAATTCCTCTCTCTTCCAGCCCCTTCGGCTGTCTTTGGATGCTCTTGTAGTTGGCAATAAGGATGTTTCTGCCATGTTTTCCTCTCTGGGAACCATCTGCAGCCACCTACCACTCAACAAAGACACCACAATGGTTTTCAAGATTTGTGAATCACATACCCCTCTGAGTTGGATCACTTAAAAAAAAAAAATGTCATACACTCTTCTGAAGTGCAACCATGGACACTGAGCAGGAATCCCAGAGGAGGACCATCTGCATGGCAGGATAAGAGTGGGGTAATGCTTGATAGTTTATATTTCTTTCAACTGCGCTGTGCAGGGTTGTCTTTGTGCTCCTTCCACTTTTTCTGAAGACGAGGGAATGTTGGCCTACAGACAAAGTATCAAGATTCCAGAGAAACAGCCCAAAGGACAAAACATCTGGGAATTAAATAATCATTTTTTAATGACTCCAACAGGTGCAGACAGAACAAATGAACAACCAACTATACAGAAGGAAAAGGATACCCATGTTTGGAAAGCCTGAGAGAGCCTACCACAAATCCAGTTTCTAACACCATAGAGAAACATCATCTTCAAATGCCATGTTCAGATATCCCCATTCTCATGCAATAATCTACAGTTATTCCAATGGTTTATATCCAGGCTCTCTGACCCAGCTGCCAGAGCCCCACCCTAATTCTTCCCCTACGTTCAGATACATCACTTCCTTCCTGACTCAGCTCCTCACAACCTGACTTACCCTTCCTGGGATGAGCCAGTGTCCAGGGTAAGTGACCTGCCCTGCCAGGGATGCCCTACTCACTCCTTTCAGCCCAGTCTTGACCCTGCAGCCTCTCTTAGTCCTATTCTACAATCTTTCCTGCATCTAAGAAACCTTTCCTAAGCCAGCCTGACTGATCCCATCTCCAGCCTTCCTCCCCTTTCCACTAGCAGTTACTGCCCATCCTGATGGCCAGGAGAAACTAATTTTCCCCATCTGTCAACTGGTGACCTGAGCATGTTCCTTACATTCCTTTATAGTCTAAGAGCTTCCAGAGGGCAAGGCCAAGATCTATATACCCCCTCCTTCTGGATTCCACACTCCCATCTCAAACTTTCTCTATACAGGACAAGTATCTGCTCATAATTGTAACAAGCAAACAAAAGAGGCATTTAGAACAGAGAAAATGAATATATAAATATGTATTAAGTAACTACTATAACTTGAAATTCTTTGAAGAAGTGTTGTTGTTTTGTTTTGTTTTGTTTTGTTTTGTTTTGTTTTGTTTTGTTTTGTTTTTGGAAAGAGAGGAAAGGACAAAGAGAGGTATAAACAGGAAACTAGAACATGCCCCGTCATGTATTTCAGGAGTGTAATGAGGACATTTCTTAATGAGGGACCTGGTTCTATGAATCTCAGTTTCATAGGAAATAGTCTTTCGCAAAACAGGTGCTTGCTCAAGGGAGGGTCTTAAAGAAACACGGACAGGGGCCACAGAACATGAAGCAGTTAGTATGGATTCCATAATGACCCTGGTTCTCCTTACCTCCTACCTCCTCCTTGTGTTTCTCTCAGTCTCTGAGCTCCTTCCAACTGCAAAATCAAAGTTCCATCCCATGTTTCCTGGAAGAACTCCTGTCAAGTCCAACAATCCACTCCCTGAAGAGCAGGCTGTCTTGCTTTCCCAGCCAGCCCCACCCACTCTCCTTAGTCTTGAAGGTCATTATGTTCCCTACTCTGTCTCTAAGAATGGTGCTGAGCTCACTCTGGATCTTTCCTTTTCAAAACATTTTTCCAAGGCAGTAACTGCCACTGGTTTCTATGGTAGGGAGTTAATACTCCAGCCAACCAGGATGTTGGCCTGGGGCCTCTACTGAATAACTTCAAAGATAGTATGGGTATCAATTGCTTTGAAAGAAGTTTGATGAAGACTTGAGAGGAAGGCTAATGATGCCATTAAATAAGTGTTTTCAAGTTCTCAAAGTTTCAGAGACATGGACTATAAATGCACCATCTCCAGAGATTACATTAAGATTACATTAGTCCTCTATATCCAAGCACAACTCTTTCTTACTCCCAAAGTGTATAAATACTCTCATCCTCCTTAAAATTTCAACACAAGGAGCTCCAGAGCCATCCAAACTGGTGGCTCCAAAACAAGCAAGGATGAAGTCTTTTGGATAGCTAGAATTTCCAGAATTTCTGAAGTCCTAACTCAAGCAGCCTGATTCTGGTATGGGACAATCAGGAATACAAGAATAGAGGTTTTGCATTCAGGGCAAGAGTTTGAAATAATCCTAAGTGTGATGCATGTGTAACCAGTACTTCCTTCATGGAAACAGTTCAGGAAAACATAGGAAACGGTACACAGTATGAAGGCCACCTTGGAAACTATGCCTGAGTCTCATATTCAAGGGAAAAAAAGAGTTTTCAAAATCAAAATATATATGTAATTTTCCCATTTTCTCTTTTTGTTTGTGCCTTCTCTAGAAGAGTGTCTCCAAACATTGTCTGTCATTTATTAATTCAACAAATAAACTGCTCCCTATTTATTTAGTACTATGGATAAAGTAAGGGAAACAAAACCTCCTCTACACATTAGCAACAGGTTTATATATTGTGTTATTAGATTGGTAATCAGTGCTACAGAGAAAAGGAAAGCAAGCAGATTTTAGGATGTGCTCACAGTGGGTGTTGTGACTTTAAAATGGGTGGTCCAAGACAGACTCCCCTTCACATTGTTGCACAACTCTCACCACCAGTCATCTCCAGAATTTGTTCATCTTCTGCAGCTGAAACTCTGTACTATTGAGCAGTAGCTCCCCATTCTTCCCTCTCCACAGCCCCTTTCAACCACCATTCTATTTTGAGTCCCTATGAATTTAACTAATCAAGGTACCCATGTAAGTAGAACCATACAATATCATCTTTTTGTGACAGGCTTATTTCACTGCGCATAATGTCTTCAAGGTTCATCCATGTTGTAGTAGATATCAAAATATCCTTCCTCTTTAAGGCAGAATAATATTCTATGGTGTGTATATCTCACATCCAGGTTATCTGTTTATCCACTGATGGGCATGCTGGTTATTTTAACTATTGGCTGTTATGAATGATGCTGTTATGAATATGGTATACAAATATCTTTTTGAGTCTCTGTTTTCAATTCCTTGGGATATGTACCCAGAATTGGGATTGCTTATCATGTGGTAATTAAATATGTAAGTTTTTGATAATTGAAGTTACTGTTTTTCAACAGTGGCTGCCCATTGTACATTCCCACCATCAATGCACAAGCATCCCACTTTCTTCACTTCCTCGCCAGCACTCATTATCCTCCCTGTTCTTAGTAACAGCCATCCTAATGGGAGTGAAGTGGCACTTGGCTGGTTTTGAGAAATAACAAGGAGTCCTGGGGGGCCAGGACACAGTGAGTAATGGGAAAGGAGTAGGGGGTGAAGTCAGAGAGAAAGCAGGAACCTGATCCTTCACAGTGGGTCTGAAATCATTGTGAGGATTTTGCCTGTTACTCTGGGTGTGATGGAAGCCCTAGGGAAACAGAATTTCACCTGTTGTGTACCAATTTTCATATTCATTTCATAAGACAATAACCAATTGCCTTAACTGAAGCTGCTCATAGTCTAGATTATCTCCAAGCAGGACTCCATCACTTGAAAATCAAACAAAAGTCATTTTAGTGTCATTCACTACTTTAGGTATTTCCCACCAGTACTGTGGATAATCAAGAGCTGATATGAAGATACACAGTGCTTTTTTCTGTAACTTGGTGAAATTAAGGACTGCAAAGACACAGAGAGGTAAACTTTCAGAAAGGGGACAGAAACCATGTCAATCAGGCACTCACAAGGGCAGAATTAAATAGATGAATCCAGTCCCAAGCCCCAGATACCTCAGGAAGGACTGGCAGCAATGTCAGAAATACTCAGAGCTAGATAGAAATAGATCCTCAAAGGGAAGCCTGAAAACATGTTTCTATGAAGCAAAAAATACCTCTCATAAGCTCACCTCTATGGGCAATAGGGATGAAAGCTGCTACATCCAAATAAGAAATCCAAGGAGTTATACAGTTTCTCAACTATAAATAATCTGGCATAAATGTTTCCTAACCACCAAATATAAATATTAGAAAATATACACTTATGTGTGTGGAGGGGGATGGTGGGAGATGGAGGGTAGAGGAGAGAATCATGGGGTTGTCCCTCCTGGGAAAGAAGGAGAGATAAAAATGAATTTTCCATTATGGCATTTTAGGATTCCTTGGTAGTTATGGGAGGGAAGAATAGTAAAATCTGGAAACCAAAATAACTAATTTCTCTCAGCAAGGCAACAGGCTATGGACTTCTATTTTCTTTTTGCCATTTCTTTCCAGCTGAGGACCACCTTATTGATCCTCCACTCTCAGTGTGTATGACCACCACCCACCCTAGGGCAAAGAGACTCCACAGTTTGCCTCACATCATACTTCTCTTCTTACTTCCCTTTTCTGTGGGCTCTTAATAGAGGTCTTGGGTTACCTCCAACCTTCAAAGAGTTATTATACAAATGGGACTGCAATATAGGAGATGGCTGCTCATTCTCCTGTCCTCAAGTAGAACAATAATAGACCTAAGTAGCAGTGAAAGTGCAATTTCATTCATCATTTATTCATTCATTCAATAAATAACAAGCACTTTCTAAATGCCAGTCCTAGTGCTTGATCCTACATATACAATGGAGAGGAGAAAGATGTGTTCCCTGCCTACATGGTACTAATTATATTTAGCAATGTTCTTATATAATATTCCTGCCCAAAATGTGTAACCAGAACCTAATGATAAAATCGATAAGTCTAGTTTTATTCCTAGGTATCTTGTGATTTTTGAATATCAGGACTCTGAAAACTATAGAAAACTTACAAAAGAAATTGAGGAGGACACAAAGAAATGGACAAACAGTCCATGCTCATGGACTGGAAGAAAAAACATTGTTAAAATATCTATATCACCCAAAGAAATCTACATATTGGATGCAATCCCTACCAAAATACCACCAGCATTTTTCACAGAACTAGAACAAAGAATCCCAAAGTCTGAATGGAACCACAAAAGACCCCAAAGAGCCAATGTAGTCTTGAAAAAGAAAAGCAGAGCTGGAGGCATCACAATTCTGGAATTCAAGCTATATTAGAAAGCCATAGTCACCAAGAAAGTTTGGTACTGGCACAAAACCTGACACCTAGATCAGTGGGACAGAATAGAAAACCCAGAAATGGACCCACAACTCTATGGCCAACTAATCTTCAACAAAGCTGGAAAGAATATCCAAAGGAAAGAAGATAGTCTCTTCAACAAATTGTGTTAGCGATACTGGACAGCAACATGCAGAAGAATGAAACTGGATCACTTTACTATCCTATACACAAAAATAAAGTGAAAATGGATGAAAGACCTAAATGTGAGACAGAAAACCATCAAAATCCTAGAGAAGAACACAGCAAGTAACCTCTTTGACCTCAGGCATAGTGATATCTTACAGACACATCTCCAGATTCAAAGGGAAAAAAAGCAAAACTGAATTACTGGGGCTTCATCAAGATAAAAAAAAAACAAACTTTTCACAGCAAAGGAAACAATTGACAAAACTAATAGACAACCTACAGAATGGGAGAAGATATTTGCAAAGGTCATATCTGATAAAGGGCTAGTATCCAAAATCTATAAAGAACTTATCAAACTCAACATCCCCAAAATAAATAATCCAATCAAGAAATGGGCAGAAGACATGAACAGACATTTTTCCAAAGGAGACATCCAGATGGCTAGCAGACATATGCAAAGATACTCAGTATCACTCATCCTCAGAGAAATACAAGTAGAACCCATGATGAGATACCACCTTACACATGCCAGAATATTTAAAATTAACAACACAGAAAAGAACAGGTGTTGGTGAGGATGTAGAGAAAGGGAACCCTCTTACACTGTTGGTGGGAATGCAAACTTGTGTGGCCACTCTGGAGAACAATATGGAGGTTCCTAAAAAGTTAAAAATAGAACTACCTTTGATCCTGAAATTGTACTATTAGGTATTTACCCAACGGATACAAAAATACTGATTCAAAGGGGATCATTACCTGTACCCTGATGTTTATAGCAGCATTATTAACAATAACCAAATTATGGAAAGAGCCCAAATTTCCATCAACTGATTAATAAAAAAGAAGATGGATATATGACAGAATGATGAATCATTCTGTCATTGCAAGATACTATTTGTTCTTCCTCCATCCTCTGCACATCATTCTTTTATCATAATCACATCATGAGTCATGTGATGGATCATATCATTCATTCGTGATCATCATTCATTCATATATATAGTCATCAACTGATGAATGAATAAAGGAGCTGGAGGTTTATATGTGTGTTTGTGTGTGTATGTGTGTGTGTGTGTATACACACACAATGGAACATTATTTCAAAACCAAAAAGAATGAAATCATGCCATTTTCAATGATGTGGAGGTAACTAGAGCTTGCTATTCTAAGTGAAATTAAGTTACTAGCAGAAAGAAATAGACCATATGGTTTCAATCATATGTGCGATTTAACAAACAATACAGATGTACATAGGGGAAGGGAAGGAAAAATAAAGTAAGACAAAAACAGAGAGAGAAGCAAACCACAAGAGACTCTTAATTACAGAGAGAAAACAGGGCTACTGGAGGAAGGTGGGTGAGGGTTGGCTAAATGGATAATGGGTTTAAGGAGAGGTCTTGATGAGCACTGGGTATTAGATGTAAGGGATGAATCACTAAATTCTACACCTGAATCCAATTTTACCATACGTCATAATTGACTAGAATCTAAATAAAAACTTGAAATTTAAAAAATACCAATCTATAAACAGTTTTCCACAGAAAGTTGCTTTTCTATAAAACAACTGACCTGTGCAGTTCAAAACTGTCAATGTCAGGAATGGCAAGCTGAGGAACTGTTGCAGAGTAAAGGAGAATGAAGAGACATGACAATGAGATGCAATACAATCTCCTGGATTGCTCCTGATCAGGGAGAAACATCTTACTATAAAAATTGAAAAATTAGTAAAATTTGCATATGGACCATATTTCTCTCTCTCAATCTCTCTCTCTCTCTCTCTCTCTCTCTCTCACACACACACACACACACACACACACACACACACTGAAGAAAGCAAGCAAATGTGCCAAAATATTAACAGCTGCTCAATCCCATTGAAAGATAAAGGAGTATTGATGTTATTCTTCTTGCAATGTTCTATAGGTTTGATATTGGTCAAACTTAAAATAGAAAGAAAATGACAATGTCCCAGTAGTAAATGTTATGGTTTCTCCTTTCCTAAATGTCCATTATAAACAAGTTTCCCATCACTTTTGATTGGAACCAGATCCCACCCAGAATGATCAAGCCCCAAATCAGGAATATTTGGCTCTCTTGGTTCCCTTTGTCAGCAAGCAAAAATTCCTGGAAAGAAACTACAATCATGGTTCATGTTAGTATAGTTACAATATTTCTATCCTTGGGGCGCTTGGGTGGCTCAGTCAGTTAACTGTCTGCCTTTGGCTCAGGTCACCATTTCAGGTTCCTGGGACCCAGCCCTGGGTCTGGCTCCCTGCTCAGTGGGGAATCTTCTTCTCCCTCTCCCACTGCCCCAATCATGCTCTTGTTCACTCTCTCTCAAATAAAATCTTTTATCTGTCAAAATTCTAGAGAAGAACATCAGCCACAGCAACGTCTTTCAAGAAATCTCTCCAAAGGCAAAGGAAACAAAAGCAAAATAAACTTTGGGGACGTCATCAAGATCAAACAAAGGAAAAAAGTCAGCAAAACAAAGAGGCAACTCAGGGAATGGGAGAAGATATTTGCAAATGACACTACAGACAAAGGCTGATATCCAAGATCTATAAAGAACTCCTCAAACTCAACACTCAAAAAACAGATAATTGTGTCAAAAAATGGGCAGAAAACATGAACAGACACTTTTCCAAAGAGGATGAACAAATGGCTAAGAGACACATGAAAAAATGTTCAACATCATAGGCCATCAGGGAGATTCAGATCAAAACTTCATTGAGATACCACCTTACACCAGTTTGAGGGGCCAAAATTAACAAGTCAAGAAACAGCAAGTGTTGGAGAGGATGTGGAGAAAGGGGAACCCTCTTACAGTGTTGGTGGAAATGCAAGTTAGTGCAGCCACTTTGGAAAACAGTGTGGAGATTCCTTAAGAAATTAAAAATAGAGCTTCCCTATGACCCTGCAACTGCACTACTAAGTATTTATCCCAAAGATACAGATGTAGTGAAAAGAAGGGCCATCTGTACCCCAATGTTCATAGTAGCAATGTCCACAATTGCCAAACTGTGGAAAGAGCCAAGACGCCTTGGATAAAGAAGATATTGTTCATATATATAATGGAATATTGTGCTTCCATCAGAAAAGATGATAACTCAACTTTTGTATCAATGTGGACAGGAATGAGGAGATTATGGTGAGTGAAATAAGTCAAGCAGAGAGAGTCAATTATCATATGGTTTCACTTACCTGTGGACCATAAGGAATAACATGGAGGACATTGGGAGGAGAGGAGAAGGAGGTTGGAGGAAATTGGAGGGGGAGATGAACCATAAGATCCTCTCAATTGAGGCAAAAGAAGCAGTTGACAAAGTACAGCATCCTTTCTTAATTAAAACTCTTCATGGTGTAGGGATAGAAGGAACATACCTCAATATCATAAAAACCATCTATGAAAAACCCAGAGTGAATATCACTCTCAATGGGGAAAAATTGAGAATTTCCCCCCCAAGGTCAGGAGCACAGTAGGGATGTCCACTATCAACACTACTGTTTAACACAGTATTAGAATTCCAAGCCTCAGAAATCAGACAACAAAAAGAAATGAAAGGCATTCTAATTGACAAAGAAGAAGTCGAACTCTGAATCTGAGCATAAAACATAATACACTATGTGTAAAATCCAAAATACTCCACCTCCAAATTGCTAGAAATCATACAAGAATTCAGTAAAGTGGAAGGATACAAAATCAATGCACAGAAATCAGTAACATTCTTATACATGAACAAGGAGACAGGAAAAAGAGAAATTAAGGAGTTCATGTCTTTCTCCCCATGATTCTTTAGTCTTGCAAAGTTAATTAATTTTTTAAATTTTATTGTTTTCCTTATCCTAAATTTTTAAACTTCCTCTTTCCTCTTTTAACGTTTTTTAACTAGTTTATCTTAACAACACCTTTCATTAAAAATAACATGGATGGAACTAGAGCGTATCATGCTTAGCGAAATAAGTCAAGCAGAGAAAGACAACTATCATATGATCTCCCTGATATGAGGAAGTGGTGATGCAACATGGAGGCTTAAGTGGGTAGGAAAAGAATAAATGAAACAAGATGGGATTGGGAGGGAGACAAACCATAAGTGACTCTTAATCTCACAAAACAAACTGAGGGTTGCTGGGGGGAGGGGGTTTGGGAGAAGGGGGTGGGATTATGGACATTGGGGAGGGTATGTGCTTTGGTGAGTGCTGTGAAGTGTGTAAACCTGGTGATTCACAGACCTGTACCCCTGGGGATAAAAATATATGTTTATAAAAAATAAAAATTAAAAAAAAAATCTTTTTTGACCCTTCCTTATTATAGTCATATTTTATCCTTCATTGCATCTAAATTTATTTTTTGTATACACATAGAGTTTTCTCTTCTAAAAAAAAATGGGATCCAACTTCTTCTAATAGATCAAAATATGCCCTAAATCTAGCACAGGGCTTTGTTCTAGTCTCCAGCCTGAGCAAATTCTCTCCACTTCTTTTTTTGTTTTGTTTTGTTTTCCCAACCAACATATCAACTCCCTTTTTAGAAATTAAAAAAAAAATTCATCTTTATATTCATATTCCATCCCTTCACTGTGTTTACCCTAATTTTGTGTGTGTGTGTGTGTGTGTGTGTGTGTGTGTGTGTGTGTATTCCATTCTTTAAAATTTGGGGAGGTAGTCTCTTCTAAGAGACCAAAATACTCCCAAAATTAAATGGATGACTCTGTTCTATTCACCAGTCTAATACATATATTTTCTTTTTTTCCTTTTTCTTTACTTTTTCTCTTTTTTAAATTTTTTTTTTTTTGCTAAACTTCTTTTTACCCCCTTTCTACCCCAATTTGGGGTCTCTTCTGATTTTGTTAAAGCACATTTTCCTGGGGTCTTTGCCACCCTCTAGTATTTATTCACTCCTTCATATATTCTTATCTGGATAAAATGACAAGGCAGAAAACCTCACCACATTAAAAAAAAAAAAAAAAAAAAAAACCAAGAGGCAGTACCAAAGGCGAGGGACCTAATCAATATGGACATTGGTAATACATCAGATTTAGAGTTCAGAATGACGATTCTCAAGGTGTTAGCTGGACTCGAAAAAGGCATGGAAGATATTAGAGAAACACTGTCTCGAGAAATAAAAGCCCTTTCTGTAGAAATAAAAGAACAAAAATCTAACCAAGTTGAAATAAAAAAGCTATTAATGAGGTGCAATAAAAAATGGAGGCAGGGGTCTCTGGGTGGCTCAGTGCATTAAAGCCTCTTCCTTTGGCACAGGTCATGATCCCAGAGTCCTGGGATCAAGTCCTGTATCAGGCTCTTTGCTCAGCAGGGAGCCTGCTTCCCTCCCCTCTCTCTGCCTGTCTTTCTGCCTGTTTGTAATCTCTGTCTGTCAAGTAAATAAATAAAATCTTTATTTTAAAAAAAATGGAGGCTTTTACTGCTAGAATTAGTAAGGCAGAAGAGAGAATTATTGATATAGAAGACCAAATGATAGAAAATAAAGAGGCTGAGAAAAAGAGAGACAAACAACTACTGGATTGTGAGGGGAGAATTTGAGAGATAAGTGGTACCATAAGATGAAACAACAGTAGAATAATTGGAATCCCAGAAGAAAGAGAAGGGAACAAAAGGTATATTGGAGAGAATTATTGTAAAGAATTTCCCTAATATGGCAAAGGGAACAAGCATCAAAAATTTTAAGACAAAGACTATAATAAGAGTTGAGGAAGAACACTGTATCATACTCAAAGGGTCTGCTAACAAGAAGAGCTAACAATTTTAAATATCTATGCCCTTAACATAGGAGCAGCCAATTATATAACCAATTAATAACAGAAATCAAAGAAACACATTGACAATAATACGATAATAGTAGGGGACTTTAACACTCCCCTCACTGAAATGGATAGATTATCAAAGCAAAAGATCAGCAAGGAAATGAAGACCGTAAATGACACACTGGATCAGATGGATGTTACAGATTCAGAACATTCCATCCCAAAGCAACAGAATACACATTCTTCTCTAGTGCACATGGAACATTCCCCAGAATAGATCACATCCTGGGTCATAAATCAGGTCTCAACTGGTATCAAAAGATTGGGATCATTCCCTGCATATTTTCAGACCACAGTGCTCTGAAGCTAGAACTCAATCACAAGAGGAAATTTGGAAAGAACCCAAATTCATGGAGACTAAACAACATCCTTCTAAAGAATGAATGGGTCAACCAGGAAATTAAAGAAGAATTGAAAAATTTCATGGAAACAAATAAAAATGAAAACACAATGGTTCAAAATCTGTGGGACACAGCAGAGGCAGCCCTGAGAAAAAATATATAGCAATACAAGCCTTTCTCAGGAAACAAGAAAGGCCTCAAATACACAACCTAACCCTCACCTAAAGGAGCTGGAAAAAGAACAATGAAGAAAGCCTAAACTCAGCAGGAGAAGAAAACTCATAAAGATTAGAGAAGCAATCAATGAAATGGAGACCCAAAAAAAAGACCAAAACAAAACAATAGAACAAATCAATGAATCTAGGAGTTGGTTCTTTGAAAGAATTAATAAGATTTATAACTCCCTGGCCAGACTTATCAAAAAGAAAAGAGAAAGGACCGAAATTAATAAAATCATGAATGAAAAAGGAGAGATCACAACCAACACCAAAGAAATACAAACAATTATAAGAATATATTATGAGCAACTATATGCCAGCAAATTTAGCAATCTGGAAAAAATGGTTGCATTCCTAGAGACATAAAAACTACCACAACTGAACCAGGAAGAAATAGAAAACCTGAACAGACCCATAACCAGTATGGAGATTGAAACAGTCATCAAAAATCTCCAAACAAAAGCCCAGGGCCAGACGGCTTCCCAGGGGAATTCTACCAGATATTTAAAGAAGAACTAATTCCTATTCTCCTGAAACTCTTCCAAAAAATAGAAATGGAAGGAAAACTTCCAAAAGCGTTTCATGAGGCCAGCATTGCCTTGATCCCCAAACCAGACAAAGATCCCATCAAAAAAGAGAATTACAGATCAATACCCTTGATGAACAAAGATGTGAAAATTCTCACCAAAATACTACCCAATAGGCTCGAACAGTATATTAAAAGGACTATTCACCACGAACAAGTGGGATTTATTCCTGGGCTGCAAGTTTGGTTCATCATCCGCAAATCAGTCAATGTGATGCAAAACATTGATAAAGAAAAAACAGAACCATATGATACTCTCAATAGATGCTGAAAAATCATTTGACAAAGTACAGCATCCTTTTTTGATCAAAAGTCCTCAAAGCATAGGGATAGAGGGCACATACCTCAATATCATCAAGGTCATCTATGAAAAACCCACCGTGAATACCATTCTCAATGGAGAAAAATTAAGAGCTTTTCCGCTAAGGTCAGGAACTCAGCAGGGATGTCCATTATCACCACTGCTATTCAACATAGTCCTAGAAGTCCTAGCCTTAGCAATCAGAAAACAAAAAGAAATTAAGTCATCCAAATCAGCAAAGAAGTCATACTATCACTCTTTGCAGATGATACAATACTATTTGTGAAAAACCCAAAAGACTCCACTCCAAATCTGCTAGTATTTGTACAGGAATTCAGTAAAGTGTCAGGATACAAACTCAATGCAGAAATCAGTTACATTTCTTTACACCAACAACAAAACAGAAGAAAGAGAAATTAAGGAGTCCATCCCATTTACAATTGCACTCAAAACCATAAGATACTTGGAATAAACCTAACCAAAAAGAGGCAAAGAATCTATACTCAGAAAACTATAAAGTACTCATGAAAGAAATTGAGGAAGACACAAAGAAATGGAAAAATGTTCCATGCTCATGGATTGGAAGAACAAATATCATGAAAATGTATATGCTACCTAAAGCAATATATACATTTAATGCAATCCCTGCCAAAATCCCGTCCATTTTTTTCAAAGAAATGGAACAAAGAATCCTAAAATTTATATGGAACCAGAAAAGACCTCAAATAGCCAAAGGAACTCTGAAAAAGAAAGCCAAAGTTGGTGGCATCACAATTCCAGACTTCAAGCCCTATTTCAAAGCTGTCATCATCAAGACAGTATGGTACTGGCACAAAAACAGACACACAGATCAATGGAACAGAATAGAAAACCCAGAAATATACCCTCCACTCTATGGTCAACTAATCTTCAACAACGCAGGAAAGAATGTCCGATGGAAAAACGACAATCTCTTCAACAAATGGTGTTGGGAAAATTGGACAGCCACATGCAGAAGAATGAAACTGGATCATTGCCTTACACCAAACACAAAAATAGACTCAAAATGGATGAAGGACCTCAATGTGAAAAAAGAATCCATCCAAATCCTGGAGGACAACAGAGGCAGCAAACCCTTTGACCTCAGCCGCCAAAACTTCTTCCTAGGAACTTCGCCAAACGCAAGGGAAGCTAGGGCAAAAATAAACTATTGGGACTTCATCAAGATCAAAAGCTTTTGCACAGCAAAGGAAACACTTAACAAAACCAAACAACAACTGACAGAATGAAAGAAGATATTTACAAATGACATATCAGATAAAGGGCTAGTATCCAAAATCTATAAAGAACTTATTAAACTCAACACCCAAAGAACAAATAATCCAATCAAGAAATGGGCAGAGTACATGAACAGACATTTCTGCAAAGAAGACATCCCGATGGCCAACAGACACACGAAGAAGTGCTCCACATCACTCAGCATCAGGAAAATACAAATCAAAGCCACAATGAGATACTACCTCACACCAGTCAGAATGGCTAAAATTCACAAGTCAGGAAAAGACAGATGCTGGTGAGGATGCAGAGAAAGAACCCTCCTATACTTTTGGTGGGAAAGCAAACTGGTGCAACCACTCTGAAAAACAGCATGGAGATTCCTCAAAAAGTTTAAAATAGAGTTACCCTATGACCCAGCAATCGCACTACTGGGTATTTATCCTAATGATACAAACGTAGTGATCTGAAGGGGCTTGTGAACCCGAATGTTTATAGCAGTAATGTCCACAATAGCCAAACTATGTAAAGAACCGGGATATCCATTAACATATGAATGGATGAAGAAGAAGTGGTATATATATACAATGGAATACTATGCAGCAATCAAAAGAAATGAAATCTTGCCATTTGTGATGGCATGGATGGAACTAGAGGGTATTTTAGTGAAATAAGTCAATCAGAGAAAGATAATTATCATATGATCTTCCTGAGACAAGGGAGTTGAGAGGCAACATGGGGGGTATGGGGAGTAGGAAAAGAATAAAGGAAACAAGATGGGATCTGGAGGGAGACAAACCATAAGAGACTCTTAATCTCAAAAGACAAACTGAGCGTTTCCAGGGTTAGGGGTAGGGGAAGGGTGGTTGGGCTATGGATATTGGGGAAGGTATGTGCTATGGTGAGTGCTATGATGTGTGTAAACCTGGTGATTCACAGACCTGTACCCCTGAGGCTAATGATACATTATATGTTAATAAAAATAATTTTTAAAAAAATAGCAAAAGCAATGTTGAAAAAGAAAACCAAACCTGATAACATCACAATCTTGGACTTCAAGCTGTTACAAAGCTATAATCATCAAGACAGTATGGTACCACCAGAAAAACAGACATATAGATCAATGATAGAAAATGGAGAACTCAGAAATGGACGCTTGATTCTATGGTCAGCTCATCTTTGACAAAGCAGGAAAGAAAATCCAGTGGAAAACAGACAGACTTTTCAACAAATGTTGCTGGAAAATTGGATAACCACATGCAGAAGAATGAACTGGGCCAATTCCTTAGGCCATACCCAAAAAACAGACTGAAAAATAGATGAAAGCCCTAAATGTGAGATAGGAATCTATCAAAAAACTCTAGGAGAACACAGGCAGCAACCTTTGTGCCCTCGGCTTCTGCAACTTCTTGCTAGACCTTTCTCCAAATGCAAGGTAAACAAAGGCAAAAATGAACTACTGAGACCTCATCAAGATAAAAATGTTTGTATGGCAAAGGAAAGAGTTGACAAAACAAAGACAACTGACAGAATGGGAGGAGATATTTGCAAATGACATAACAGGTAAAGGACTAGTATTCAAAATCTATAAAGAACTTATCAAACTCAACACCCAAAGGACAAATAATCCAACCAAGAAATGGTCAGAAGACATAAACAACATTTCCCCAAAGAAGACATAAAAACGGGCAACAGACACATGAAAAAATACTCAACATCACTCATCATCAGAGAAATAGAAATCAAAACCACAATGAGATACCACCTCACACCAGTCAGAATGGCTAAAATGAACAAGTCAGGAACCAAAAGATATTGGTGAGGATGTGGAGAAAGGAGAACCCTCCTACACTGTTGGTGGGAATGCAAGATGGAGCAGCCATTCTAGAAAACAGTCTGGAGGTTCCTCAAAAAGTTGAAAATAGGGAGGAGTCAAGATGGCGGAGAAGTAGCAAGCTGAGACTGCTTCAGCTAGCCGGAGATCAGCTAGATAGCTTATCTAAAGATTGCAAACACCTGAAAATCCATCGGCAGATCGAAGAGAAGAACAGCAATTCTGGAAACAGAAAAACAACCACTTTCTGAAAGGTAGGACCGGCGGAGAAGTGAATCCAAAGCGACGGGAAGATAGACCCTGGGGGGAGGGGCCGGCTCCCAGCAAGCAGCGGAGCAACCGCGCACAAAATCAGGACTTTTAAAAGTCTGTTCCGCTGAGGGACATCGCTCCAGAGGCTAAATCGGGGCGAAGCCCACGCGGGGTCAGCGTGGCCTCAGGTCCTGCAGGGTCACAGAAGGATCAGGGGTGTCTGAGTGTCGCAGAGCTTGCGGGTATTGGAACGGGAAAGCCAGCTGCAGAGACAGAGCCGACAGTAAGCTCACAGCTCGGTGTTACCTTGAACCGGTCGCAGGCTCGGTGATCTCGGAGCACGGCCGGAGGTCAGGCAGACGGGAGTGACTGGGCGCTGTTCTCTGAGGGCGCACTGAGGAGTGGGGCCCTGGGCTCTCGGCTCCTCCGGGCCGGAGACCAGGAGGCCGCCATTTGTATTCCCGTCCTCCGGAACTCTATGGAAAGCACTCAGGGAACAAAAGCTCCTGAAGGCAAACCCGAGCGGATTACTCACCCCGGCCCCGGGTAAGGGCGGTGTAATTCCGCCTGGGGCAAAGACACTTGAGAATCACTACAACAGGCCCCTCCCCCAGAAGATCAACAAGAAATCTAGCCGAGACCAAGTTCACCTACCAAGGAGTGCGGTTTCAATACCAAGGAGAACAGCAGAATTCCAGAGGAGGAGAAAGCCAAGCACAGAACTCATGGCTTTTTTTCCTGTGATTTTTTTTAGTCTTGCAGTTAATTTAGTATTTTCTTTTATTTATTTTATTTTATTTTATTTTTATTTTTTTATTTTTTCTTTTCGCCTTCGGGTAAAAAAATTTTTTTTAACTGTTACCTTTTTCTTTTTTAATGATTTTTTACTAGTTTATCTAATATATATATATTTTCTTTTTTACATCTTTCTCAGGTGTTTTCTTTTTTTTTTTTAATTTTTTTTTCTTTTCTTTTTTTTTTTTTCTTTTCTTTTTTCTTTTTTTTTCTTTCTTTCTTTTTGAACCTCTTTTTATCCCCTTTCTCCCCACTCACGATTTTGGATCTCTTCTAATTTGGTTAAAGTATATTTTCCTGGGGTTGTTGCCACCCTTTTAGTATTTTACTTGCCCCTTCATTTACTCTTATCTGGCCAAAATGACAAGACGTAAAAATTCAACACAAAAAAAAGAACAAGAGGCAGTACCGAAGGCTAGGGACCTAATCAATACTGACATCGGTAATATGTCAGATCTAGAGTTCAGAATGACAATTCTCAAGGTTCTAGCTGGGCTCGAAAAAGGCATGAAAGATATTAGAGAAACCCTCTCGAGAGATATAAAAGCCCTTTCTGGAGAAATAAAAGAACTAAAATCTAACCAAGTTGAAATCAAAAAAGCTATTAATGAGGTGCAATCAAAAATGGAGGCTCTCACTGCTAGGATAAATGAGGCAGAAGAAAGAATTAGTGATATAGAAGACCAAATGACAGAGAATAAAGAAGCTGAGCAAAAGAGGGACAAACAGCTACTGGACCACGAGGGGAGAATTCGAGAGATAAGTGACACCATAAGACGAAACAACATTAGAATAATTGGGATTCCAGAAGAAGAAGAAAGAGAGAGGGGAGCAGAAGGTATACTGGAGAGAATTATTGGGGAGAATTTCCCCAATATGGCAAAGGGAACAAGCATCAAAATTCAGGAGGTTCAGAGAACGCCCCTCAAAATCAATAAGAATAGGCCCACACCCCGTCACCTAATAGTAAAATTTACAAGTCTCAGTGACAAAGAGAAAATCCTGAAAGCAGCCTGGGAAAAGAAGTCTGTAACATACAATGGTAAAAATATTAGATTGGCAGCTGACTTATCCATAGAGACCTGGCAGGCCAGAAAGAGCTGGCATGATATTTTTAGAGCACTAAACGAGAAAAACATGCAGCCCAGAATACTATATCCAGGTAGGCTATCATTGAAAATAGAAGGAGAGATTAAAAGCTTCCAGGACAAACAACAACTGAAAGAATTTGCAAATACCAAACCAGCTCTACAGGAAATATTGAAAGGGGTCCTCTAAGCAAAGAGAGAGCCTACAAGTGGTAGATCATAAAGGAAGAGAGACCATATGCAGTAACAGTCACCTTACAGGCAATACAATGGCACTAAATTCATATCTCTCAATAGTTACCCTGAATGTGAATGGGCTAAATGCCCCTGTCAAAAGACACAGGGTATCAGAATGGATAAAACAACAAAACCCATCTATATGTTGCCTCCAAGAAACTCATTTTAAGCCCGAAGACACCTCCAGATTTAAAGTGAGGGGGTGGAAAAGAATTTACCATGCTAATGGACATCAGAAGAAAGCAGGAGTGGCAATCCTTATATCAGATCAATTAGATTTTAAGCCAAAGACTATAATAAGAGATGAAGAAGGACACTATATCATACTCATCTTCTGTCCAACAAGAAGATTTAACAATTTTAAATATCTATGCCCCCAACGTGGGAGCAGCCAACTATATAAACCAGTTAATAACAAAATCAAAGAAACACATCAACAACAATACAATAATAGTAGGGGACTTTAACACTCCCCTCACTGAAATGGACAGATCATCCAAGCAAAAGATCAGCAAGGAAATAAAGGCCTTAAACGACACACTGGACCAGATGGACATCACAGATATATTCAGAACATTTCATCCCAAAGCAACAGAATAAACATTCTTCTCTAGTGCACATGGAACATTCTCCAGAATAGATCATATCCTCGGTCCTAAGTCAGGACTCAACCGGTATCAAAAGATTGGGATCATTCCCTGCATATTTTCAGACCACAATGCGCTAAAGCTAGAACTCAACCACAAAAGGAAGTTTGGAAAGAACCCAAATACATGGAGACTAAACAGTATCCTTCTAAAGAATGAATGGGTCAACCGGGAAATTAAAGAAGAATTGAAAAAAATCATGGAAACAAATGATAATAAAAATACAACGGTTCAAAATCTGTGGGACACAACAAAGGCAGTCCTTAGAGGAAAATATATAGCGGTACAAGCCTTTCTCAAGAAACAAGAAAGGTCTCAGGTACACAACCTAACCCTACACCTAAAGGAGCTGGAGAAAGAACAAGAAGAAACCCTAAGCCCAGCAGGAGAAGAGAAATCATAAAGATCAGAGCAGAAATCAATGAAATAGAAACCAAAAAAACAATAGAACAAATCAACGAAACTAGGAGCTGGTTCTTTGAAAGAATTAATAAAATTGATAAACCCCTGGCCCAACTTATCAAAAAGAAAAGAGAAAGGACCCAAATAAATAAAATCATGAATGAAAGAGGAGAGATCACAACTAACACCAAAGAAATACAAACTATTATAAGAACATACTATGAGCAACTCTACGGCAATAAATTTGACAATCTGGAAGAAATGGATGCATTCCTAGAAACATATAAACTACCACAACTGAACCAGGAAGAAATAGAAAGCCTGAACAGACCCATAACCAGTAAGGAGATTGAAACAGTCATTAAAAATCTCCAAACAAACAAAAGCCCAGGGCCAGATGGCTTCCCGGGGGGATTCTACCAAACATTTAAAGAAGAACTAATTCCTATTCTCCTGAAACTGTTCCAAAAAATAGAAATGGAAGGAAAACTTCCAAACTCATTTTATGAGGCCAGCATCACCTTGATCCCAAAACCAGACAAGGATCCCACCAAAAAAGAGAGCTATAGACCGATATCCTTGATGAACACAGATGCGAAAATACTCAACAAAATACTAGCCAATAGGATTCAACAGTACATTAAAAAGATTATTCACCACGACCAAGTGGGATTTATTCCAGGGCTGCAAGGTTGGTTCAACATCCGCAAATCAGTCAATGTGATACAACACATCAATAAAAGAAAGAACAAGAACCATATGATACTTTCAATAGATGCTGAAAAAGCATTTGACAAAGTACAGCATCCCTTCCTGATCAAAACTCTTCAAAGTGTACAGATAGAGGGCACATACCTCAATATCATCAAAGCCATCTATGAAAAACCCACCGCAAATATCATTCTCAATGGAGAAAAACTGAAAGCTTTTCCACTAAGGTCAGGAACACGGCAGGGATGTCCATTATCACCACTGCTATTCAACATAGTACTAGAGGTCCTAGCCTCAGCAATCAGACAACAAAAGGAAATTAAAGGCATCCAAATCGGCAAAGAAGAAGTCAAATTATCACTCTTCGCAAATGATATGATACTATATGTGGAAAACCCAAAAGACTCCACTCCAAAACTGCTAGAACTTATACAGGAATTCAGTAAAGTGTCAGGATATAAAATCAATGCACAGAAATCAGTTGCATTTCTCTACACCAACAGCAAGACAGAAGAAAGAGATATTAAGGAGTCAATCCCATTTACAATTGCATCCAAAACCATAAGATACCTAGGAATAAACCTAACCAAAGAGACACAGAATCTATACTCAGAAAACTATAAAGTACTCATGAAAGAAATTGAGGAAGACACAAAGAAATGGAAAAATGTTCCATGCTCCTGGATTGGAAGAATAAATATTGTGAAAATGTCTATGCTACCTAAAGCAATCTACACATTTAATGCAATTCCTATCAAAGTACCTTCCATCGTTTTCAAAGAAATGGAACAAATAATGCTAAAATATATATGGAACCAGAAAAGACCTCGAATAGCCAAGGGATATTAAAAAAGAAAGCCAACGTTGGTGGCATCACAATTCCGGACTTTAAGCTCTATTACAAAGCTGTCATCATCAAGACAGCATGGTACTGGCACAAAAACAGACAGATAGATCAATGGAACAGAATAGAGAGCCCAGAAATAGACCCTCAAATCTATGGTCAACTCATCTTCGACAAAGCAGGAAAGAATGTCCAATGGAAAAAAGACAGCCTCTTCAATAAATGGTGCTGGGAAAATTGGACAGCCACATGCAGAAAAATGAAATTGGACCATTTCCTTACACCACAAACAAAAATAGACTCAAAATGGATGAAGGACCTCAATGTGCGAAAGGAATCCATCAAAATCCTTGAGGAGAACACAGGCAGCAACCTCTTCGACCTCTGCCGCAGCAACATCTTCCTAGGAACAACGCAAAAGGCAAGGGAAGCAAGGGCAAAAATGAACTATTGGGATTTCATCAAGATCAAAAGCTTTTGCACAGCAAAGGAAACAGTTAACAAAATCAAAAGACAACTGACAGAATGGGAGAAGATATTTGCAAACGACATATCAGATAAAGGACTAGTGTCCAGAATCTATAAAGAACTTAGCAAACTCAACACCCAAAGAACAAATAATCCAATCAAGAAATGGGCAGAGGACATGAACAGACATTTCTGCAAAGAAGACATCCAGATGGCCAACAGACACATGAAAAAGTGCTCCATATCACTCGGCATCAGGGAAATACAAATCAAAACCACAATTAGATACCACTGCACACCAGTCAGAATGGCTAAAATCAACAAGTCAGGAAATGACAGATGCTGGCGAGGATGTGGAGAAAGGGGAACCCTCCTACACTGTTGGTGGGAATGCAAGCTGGTGCAGCCACTCTGGAAAACAGCATGGAGGTTCCTCAGAATGTTGAAAATAGAACTGCCCTATGACCCAGCAATTGCACTATTGGGTATTTACCCTAAAGATACAAATGTAGTGATCCAAAGGGGCACATGCACCCGAATGTTTATAGCAGCAATGTCCACAATAGCCAAACTATGGAAAGAACCTAGATGTCCATCAACAGATGAATGGATCAAGAAGATGTGGTATATATACACAATGGAATACTATGCAGCCATCAAAAGAAATGAAATCTTGCCATTTGCAACAACATGGATGGAACTAGAGCGTATCATGCTTAGCGAAATAAGTCAAGCAGAGAAAGACAACTATCATATGATCTCCCTGATATGAGGAAGTCGTGATGCAACATGGAGGCTTAAGTGGGTAGGAGAAGAATCAATGAAACAAGATGGGATTGGGAGGGAGACAAACCATAAGTGACTCTTAATCTCACAAAACAAACTGAGGGTTGCTGGGAGGAGGGGGTTTGGGAGAAGGGGGTGGGATTATGGACATTGGGGAGGGTATGTGCTTTGGTGAGTGCTGTGAAGTGTGTAAACCTGGTGATTCACAGACCTGTACCCCTGGGGATAAAAATATATGTTTATAAAAAATAAAAAATTAAAAAGTTGAAAATAGAACTAGCTTATGACCCAGCAATTGCACTACTAGGCATTTACCCCAAAGATACAAATACAGTGGTCCAAAGGGACATCTGTACCCAAATGTTCATAGCAGCAATGTCCATAATAGCTGAAAAATGGAAAGAACTTAGATGTCCATTAATAGATGAGTGGATAAAGAAGATGTGGTATATGTACACACACACACACACACACACACACACACAGGAATATTGAGCAAGCATAAAAAAATGAAACCTTGCCATTTACCATGACACAGATGGAACTAGAGGTTATTATACTAAGCAAAATAAGAGAATCAGAGAAAGCCAATTATCATATGGTCTCACTTATATGTGGAATTTAAAAAAACAGCAGAAGACCCTATGGGAAGAAAGGAAGAAATGAAACAAGAAAAATCCAGAGAGGGACACAAACCATACGAGACTCTTAATTATAGGAAACAAACTAAGGGTTGCTGGAGAGGAGGGGGATTGAGTGATGGGGAAATTGGGTGATGGATATTAAGGAGAACATGTAATGTAATAACCATGGGGTGTTATATAAGACTGATGAATCACATGCCTGTACCTCTGAAAACACTAATACATTATATGTTAATTAATTGAAACTAAATAAAAAATGTTTAAAAATATTTATTGATCACTCATAGAAATAATTGTAAGGACCAATGGACATTAGGCATCATTATACTTCCTTGTCTATTTTTGGATCACATCACCGTATTTTTAAAGTTATTAACAAATAGGAACTTGACAAGGTATAATGGCCATTGTGAACATGCTATTATTATGGGAAGATCTACAGATAAGATAAAGGATTGCCTTTCCATTTTAGCTTCAAATAAAGAAAATTCTAAATACGTCCAAAAACAAGGGGATTGACAAAACAGCCTTTAAAGACTTCATTCCAAGAAATTACATAAAAGTTTTTAATAAATCCAAGGAATTCTGTTGAAATTATTGGTTTCAGATATCCAGAGATCACCAACCTAGCTGTCAATTCAATTCAGCTGATACGAAGTCACATAGACATTTACGACCTTGTTCATACTTCCTCTAACTAGTAGGTCCCTATGGTTTGCAAATACTGCATATCCAGGGCCAGCCACTTGCTATACTACTTGGTCCACCCTCCTGGTCCATAAAACTGCTAACTCTAACAACAACATGCTCTCACCTCTCAGTCAGATTCACCAGTAGCCATCAGAGAGTGCTCCCCTACCTTGAAATACAATAAAGCCCTATCACATTCTTCCTGACTTTGACAGTGCCCCACACAACTAAAGTGGGAGTACCTCTACCGACCTTCTGGAAAATGACACACACAGTCTCAAGTATTAAAGACACACACAGACACATACTCACACAAAACCACTCCAAAACCGGCAGTTTCGAGCTCTTGATCAATTCCAAATATCAAAGACTGTATTTCTAAGTCTTTTCACTTTTTCACCACTTTTCTTGCGGCTCCTGCTTGAACAGGACAAATCTTTTCCCACCCATGCACATCTTGCTGGCATGAACATCGGCCCTCACACAGACTCCCTCTCTCCCTAAAAACACTCAATCCAAACCCTGTTCAATATGACCCTACTTCCAGAAATGGCTTGGTCACACCTACAGATAGGACTGGATCTCTCCAGTATGTTCCACTTGCCCCTGCTCTCCCCTCACTAATGTCCAGTGGCAGAACTCAGGGCCTAGAACTCAGCTGGGAGATATCCAGGTTAGAGACAAGGGTAAGAATAGCAGGTAGTGAGTGGAGCCCAAGAGCAGTTCTACCTGATGATGTTTCCAGCTTGCCTTTCCTTCCCCACCTGAAGCCTGGGGTACAAAGAGTTAACTGGCCACAGCCAAGGACGTACCCACGGGGTTTACAGATCAGTTTGGCAAGTTAGAGTCTGACACAAGAACTGAAATCCAGGTCTCTTTCACCACAAGAAAGTGAAAATACAAGGGAAGTAACCCAAGGCAGCCTAGACAAAGTGCACTATCTGTGACATTTATGATTTGCTCCAGTGTCACACTCTTGATGTGTGACAACTGAACAGACAGACAATGCAGAGTCTTATTCCTTCCACTGCTTTACTTTATTTGCAAAAGAAACTACCTAATGCTTTGACATCGGAAAACATGACATGGTTCTCCACTGTAATAACTGCAAGTAAGGCTCGTCTGCAGAAGGGAGAGTGGGACAATAGTGAAAGGATTGAATGGGTGTAGAATAGGATTCCACTTGTTTCAGGAGGACAGGGAAGTATCCTTGTAGCGTAAACTCCCAGATAAAAGGTGTTACTGTATTTGCTACCATTTGCCCGCACTGTCTGTAATAACTACATCATCTGAACAGAGAAATTGGATGGTCTTTCAAGTAGAAACCACACAAGTTTCTAAGTGACAAAGACGGGATTCAATCTGTTCAAATTCAGATTTCAACTAAGTGTAAATGAATACAAAGGAAAATTCAGGAACTACAGATATTCTCTGTGCAAAAGCAGTGTTTCTCTTCCCCAATTTATCAACACCATCAACATTACCCCCAAATCATCACATACTCAGTTACACACAGTGCAAGATGGTGGTGGCATATACAGAGTTCTCCTCTCTGGGAACTTACAATTTAGGGCTTCATGACTACCTCCCACCTGTCCAAATAAGTAAAAGACACATAAACTGTGAAACAGGGAAGATATTCTTAGGTAAGAAATGAACAGTCAAGGCAAGGACATGTCAAAATCCCACATGGCTTACTGGCTGATGAAAGGTAAGAGTACTAAGGATCACATTTTCCAGGGTTGGCAAGACTAGTAAAAATCTGTGCACTGTGGGTCAGCCTGAGAAGTCTGCATGGAAGAGGCAGGAATTACTCCATCAAGACATTATGAATAACTCTTTTCTCAGAAAGCATCAGTTCAAGCAGTATCTTCAGCTTGGCCATGCTCCAATAACTAGAGCCTCTTTAAGCCTTCCTTCCATGCCCAACACCAAAAACACAAAACAAACTCCACCACACCTCAAGCCAGCAAATCCAGTTTGCCAGCTAGTCGGATCCAGTTAAATATTTGCTACAGATACTAATACAGATCACAATTCTAAGATATAATATTAATAATAATGGCAGTAATAATAATTCTCAGTCCAGGTCTGTGCAGAAAAGGAAGAGAGAAACCATTGCAGTAATAATAAATGCCTAACTTTCATCTTAGGGAAAGAGAAGTAAAGGTCAGATAACTTTCCAGAAAGCTTGAAAAAAAGCTGACGTAACCAAATTCAGCTCATGCTAAAGAAAATAAATATCCCAACTTATTTCCCAGGAGTCTTCTAAAAGCAACCTCACCAAACAGATCACTTAGCAGGTATCCTCCCACCTAGGACCTTACTTTGAACTATATTCTGTTTGCATATTACCTGGAAGAATCCTTTGTCTCCCTTTCTAAAGTAAAAACTCCTCAGACTAGAACCTGTTTCATGTTTTATCCATGAGGCTAGAAACCCAAATTCTGCAAGTAATACTTACTATGTGCAACCAAAACTTGAACGTGAAAGCATGGCAGCCCCCAAACTGTCTGCCCATTAGACCAAGAGGAAACACAGCCACCTCCTCCAACTCACCTACCTACCTTACCACCCCTAGGACTACCCCTCTCAAATCCCATAGCAGTCTGGCAGAAGCTGAATGCCAAGTCACTAAAAACTCATCCTGGTGGAGACCAACATGCTCCACACCAACTGTATGTAAACCAAATCCATCTACCCCAATGTAGACCAAAATCAATGTAGATATAGACCCAAACATTTTACTCCCCTCCTACAAAATCATATGAAGGCCCTGCTGCCAGCACCAGTAGGCTAGTATCATTGCACCGTTGTGTGAGAAAGCAATCAGACAGCCAGAGGTTCTCTAGAGACTGTATAGACTTCATGTTACCCAGTATCATTCTGGGATGATTGTGAACAGGTGCCTTTTCTTAATCCCTATGGGATAATGTTCGAAAAGACATAGTGAAATGCAATTCATGATTTGACACATTGATAGGATTAATTTCAGTCAGAATGTAGTTCTGGAAAATTCTTCACATTTCCATCACACCAAAACAAGAAATCATCTTGAAATTAGAAAAGCCTGAGCTTCTGCTTCTAGAGGTCTTCAGAAACTAGATGGGCTACCAGAAGAACCAGAATGAGATTTTCCAAACAGGAAACAGAAAGAGCTGGGAAAGCCAGGAAGGGCGTTGAGTTAAGGGTTTAGAAAGTGATGAATACACAGATGTCAACAGTGATAATCACTTTCATTTCTAGTTCCCTCTATGATTCTCTACTCCATTTCCTCAATCCTGAATCGTGCCATCACAGAGCACCTAATATAAAAGTCCTCAGGAGAATGCAGTAGAACATAATCCACCTGCCCATCCATCTCATTTTCCAGACTACAGCTATAATGTTGGGGAGCACTGCTCCACAGTCGCTTTTTTCCAATAAGCTTTACTAAACAACTTTGTTTTTCACCCAAACCCTTCCTTTCCTTGTAAGCACAGAATCCAGAAATCCACCCAGTGGTCCCATCCGTCACCATACTCTGTGTCTGCTGTTAGACTAGCAGTTGTGAGCGGTCAGAGCCCATGGCTCCTGCTTCCATGAACCTCCTCCCAGTACACACTCTCAATAATACACTGCACACAATGTGGCTTAGGAAAGGGCAAGTATCTTTCTGGATATTTTCTTTCATGTCTTTAAGGGTGTCCTTCTGTCCTCCTGTGAAAGTACTCGGCTCTTTGTATCTCTCCATCCTGTCTCACCAGGTTCTGTTCCACTTGGTTCTGAAACAGACCTCAGTGGCTGCTCCACACCAGCATCTCCCTTGGAAAGTTTGTTGCTTTGTTTTGTTGCAGGAAAGATACCAGATGATCTCAGTCATATGAAAGTTGTGTTCACCTCAAAGTCCTGAGCTCTTCTCCAAATACAGATCCATACGACTTCTCCACCAAGACCCACCTGCCTCAGCCCGGCCCAGGCAACATAATCTACAACAAAGAGCCTCTGACACAACTTTTTATGGGACACTGTGAATCCCTCTTCCTAGTTCTCTCCCATTCCCACTCTGCTTTGTGATTTCTGCGATAATCAAGGGGAAAAAAGAACAAGGATAAACCAAATGAATATCATCCAAAAATTCCATTTTTCAATTTGGAATATACTTGGTGTAGAAATTGGCCTTTCCACATGTTTTGCTTCAACTAAGGTTACACTGAATCTGCCTTCTGGAAGCACATAACACATATCAATTGATAATGGAGAAAAGCAGCCCAAGAGCTGCTGGAGGGCGAGAGAAGGACAATCTAGAAATCAGCGTTGGCCACGTGTAATAAAAAACACAGGTGTCCCGCATGGATGTGCAGTGTTGTCTGGGCTTCTGGGGTTGGGGTCCTGCCCATAGTGTACATGACAGTCTGGAGGCAGGGACGGGTGGAGAACCGTTTAAGGTCCAAGCACCTTCAAAATAAAAAGGGCTGCAAATGTGTTTTGTGATAACAGCAAACCACCTCTTGGTGACTCAGAATTTTATTGACTACAAGGCAGCCACACCCCAGGGGACCTTGGTAATCTTTCCTCCTACAGCCGGATCTAGTGGGGATTCATTAATCCCCACCACAACTTTTTAAAATTAGGTTAAAAAATGCAGGGAGATATTTTCAACAGCTATAAAAACAGATATTTAGCTCCTTGAGACTGGAGGGAAAAAAAAACCCTCAAATCCTCTCTGACGATGAGTGACCATCTTTTTTTCTTTTTTTTTAAATATTTTTATTTATTTATTTGACAGACAGATCACAAGTAGGCAGAGAGGCAGGCAGAGAGAGAGGAGGAAGCAGGCTCCCCGCTGAGAAGAGAGCCCGGTGCGGGGCTCGATCCCAGGACCCTGGGATCATGACCTGAGCCGAAGACAGAGGTTTTAACCCACTGAGCCACCCAGGTGCCCCGATGAGTGACCATCTTATCACTCTTGACCTGCTATTCTGCCAAGTGCATACCAATGTCCTCCCTAAGACGGTAAGACACAGAGACTTTCAGAATCTCCAGTGAGAAACGAGGTAAAACATGAAGGAGGCAGCAAAGACCAATGAAAAAAATCTTCATTCATTCCATGAACATGTCGAAGCGTACTATGTGCTGGGCCCTGTGGGAAAGACAAAGATGAAGAAAGGAAGCTCTGCACCAGGTGAGCAAGGGAAGGCCACGCAGGAGGGCAGGGCATAGAGGTGGGAAGGACGCTGGAGGAGAAGCACCAAGAAATAACCTCCCCTAACTCATATTTTGCTCATCAGAGCTGAGAACCTTTCGGGGCTGGAGGAGAATGTGTAGGCTTCCGAATCCTTCTGACCCAAACAAACCTACCTGCCGTTCCCAAATGCTCATGGTCCTGGTCTAACAACCCCCAAACCAAACGCTAGCTCTGGTGCCATGAAATAATCTCTGCTCAACCCCACAGGGCTGCTATAGCCAGTGGCATTCCTAGCCCAGCCATCTTCCTCCCTGGAGGAAGTTTTCCTCCAACTTTTCTGTTTTCCTGCCAACTCTATAAATAGGAGAAATCACTTACCCATGGGCTTTCTCTGCCTCAGAGGAGAAACAGGAAGAAAATGCAAACCAAAGCCAGGCACAGGGAAGGAGCTTGGCCAAGAAGAGTCAGGACTTGGAGGAGAGCTCAAAGGGTGCGTTCAGGGAGTTGAGGCCCTGGGGAGGCAAGGTCCTCATGGAGGAGGGGCCTCAGGAGTGTGAGCACTAACAAGGCTGGGCCTCAGGGAGTTGGGTCCAAAGTGCAGAAGGGGCCAGGGAAGGATGTGAAAGTAGGAAGGAGGTGGTTTAGCTGGAATCCTGGAGCAAGGATAAAGGTTTGCAACGGAAGACCCGTGGGGCCCTGCGTGGATGAGGTGGTGGACTGAGGCTTAAATGGGGCTTTGTTGGGTGACCTTTTTTAGCTGTGATTTTAGAAGTGAAAAACTTTCCAAGGTCCTAGGTGTGGAGGAGGTCTAGCTGGCAAGTGACGAGTGTGGGGAACCTGGTGGAGCCCAGCCTGTGGTGTTTGGAAGCCGGTTCCAGACCCAGTGAAAGAGCCCACTCAGCCGTCCTGTAATGAAGCACAGAAGCACCTCCCCCCATCCAGCTGCCTCTCCCAGCATCTCCTACAGGTTCCTCTACCACCACCATCCATCCTGGCCCCTCAGCCACCTTTCCAATCACATCAGGAATAAAACTAAAAGGGACTTGTCTTTAAGCTTCACCACGACGGATTTCCTGAGACAGTCTCTCAGCGTTCACAGCATATTCTGACTGAATGAGCATCGAGCCTTGTTTTGGAGGAAGTAAAGACGTGGTCCCTGCCTGCAGAGCTTCCTGCTCTAGACAATCATAATGAAGGGATCCCAAGACCCTGGAACTGTGACCAAAGGAAGGTGCTTCCTCCTTCCCAGAATGTTAATCTTCAAACAGAAGCAAGACTTCTCAGAGGTGGAGAAGGCGGGAACTGCTTAGAGACCCAGGGCTGAATGCACAAGTGATGGGCCCACAGTCCATGGTCACAAGGGAAAGGGGCACCACTGTCTCTACTTGATACTGCTGACATGCCTCTAAACCCTGGATTACGTGCCTCAAAGACTTGGGGTGGAGGTGGGGGAGGGGAGAGGAGGTCAACAGCTGGTTCCTAAAGGGACAGAGTCTATGCTAACTATACTACAACAGAGCATTGAACTTGGAGCAGAAAGAAGCGCTTCATATCCGAGGAAGAATCTCCAACTGAAGAAAACCTACCAATCACACTGACCCTGTCCTAACACATCTGCAGGAGACATGGACCAAGGGCAATAACAGAGCACCTCCTGTGTTCCAGGTGCTATGTGGGGTAGGGAATGAGTGGCCCAGCCAAGCCTACAGAGCCAGAATTCCTAGAGGCAAAGGAGACAGGCAGGATTGGAAGGATGGCTGTCATGACAGAACAGAAGGGGAAAGATACCTGGGTGATTGATCTGTGTCTGTTCCAACAGTCCTAGGCTGTCTCCCCTACCTCAGCTGGGATTTCCCCAGATGTCACCTTCTTGAGGCCAAGAAAGGCAGATGCATGATAGGGTCTGTCTCTCCATACATCTGGTCCCCAGATCAATCCCTTCTCCTTTCTCCCTGTGCTATTGGATGCCTGCTGAGTAGAGGGTGGGAGAGTGGGGGGAAGTCCAGGGCCCCAGTCACCAGGTAATAAAAAGAACTGACCCAGGTTCTTCTTTCATACCTCCCACTGGCCACCTGCTGTGGGCTAGCAGCCTAGAGGCCCAAGGGCCTTGCATTAGGCATGGCCCAGCCCAGCGGTTCAGGAGTGGTGCCTTGAGCCTTGGCACTATAGGCCATGTGCCTCCAGCCCCTGCTGAGCCCCGGAGACCCCACACTAGCAGAGGCCCTGATCCCTCTGTTCCCTTGTAGTCTACTGCCCACCCTAAGGCCCCATGGAGAAGGCAGCCTCCTGAACTCCTTCTAGCCCCCTCAGGAGCATGCGTAGACCCCCTGCAAGCTGGAGCTGAGCTCCAGATCCCCTTCTTTGTCTCCCAGGGCTGTTCCCAGAGTCCATTATAGGTGGTGCCACTGCCCTCAACCACACCCTAGCACCAAGGCCAAGATTCTCAAAATGGACTTGCTCCTGGTTCTCCCTGATGCTCAGGAGTCTGCTGCCATCTTTGCTGCCCTTACTGTTGTGACCCCGGTCCAGCTGGTCCCACAGCGGACACAACGCTCTGAAGGGCCTCCTGCCTCACCCACTGGTGTTGTTGCCCACTGTATAGGCCGCATCCGTCTCTGCCACCAACATCACGGCAGCCACCACCATTGCCTTCGTAGCCACATCCTCAACGGTCGCCGTTCCCGGGCTCTCGTCCATCTGGGAGAAAAAGACAAAGAGCAAGGGGCCCTACACGTGCACCCTGTGCACCAAGGAGTTCCAGAACAGCTACAAGCTCCGGAGGCAGAGGCCATCCACCCAGTTGCCAGATGGCCACCGGATGGCCAGATCCCCTGGTTGCTATGGAGATGCCCACCATGGTGCCCCTGTGCCTCCTGAGGGACCTCAGCTGAGCGGAGTCATCTGGGGAGGGCGGACTGTGTTGTGGGGAGCAGAGAGGCCACAGGGGCACATGGTGCACAGGTGAGAGGTGGCAGGTGACTGTGACCATCTCAGGAGGTGCACACCTGTGGGAGGTGCAGCAACCCTTCTGTGGTGTCTTCCATCTGAAACCACAGAGGCTATCAAAATGGACTAGGAGCCCTGAACATGCCCAGTGCGTCCACATTGCGGCAAGCACAAGGACCCTGTGAGCTACTGCAAGGGCGCACAGGACAGGAGGTGCAGTGCACAAGCCCTACAGCCTCTCCCCAGGTGGCCAGAGCTTCCTCTCAACAGTCACGCTCCACAGTGCCCTCCACAGATGGCCCTTTACATGTGACATGTGTGACAGCTGTTGCTACAAAGGACCTACAGCAGCACACACGGTACCACATGGTGTGTCACATGTGTGGCAAGACACCAAGCGCGGCTTCCGTTTCCGACCACACGCAGGTGCTTTGCCAGGATGTCACCTGTCTATGAGCTCTGCAGCAAACGTACCCCCAAGCTCTGTCCTAGGAGCAGTGGTGAAAGGGGCCCAGCAGACCTGACCACACACCTGTTCCCTCGGTTGTCCTGAAGACCTCTGGACAGTGGGCAGGGTACTGAAGACAGGAGTGGCCACTGCCTTGCCCCTCTCCTCTCTGTACCCACTTCCCTGCCTTCCAGGTCTGTGAGCCTTCTCCATGATGCTCCTTGCTCCCCTCCTTCCACAGCCCTCCCACTACTGTCTTCTACCCCTGAGGGAGTTACTGCTTTTGTTTCTTACCAGGGGGAGAGACGGAGAAAGGAGGGGAATCTCCTAGGGGGGGGGGACAGAATGGGGGACACTGGCAGGTGGAGCCCACCCAGGTGATGTCACAGGAAGTGTCTGCACCTTGAGGTTGGGGGAGGAAGAGAGAGTGGAGAGGGCAGCGTTGTGAACCAGAGATATGGGGAGAAGCTGAGAGACACAGAGATAAGAGAAGCAGGGAGAGAGCTGGGAGGGAGGGCAGATAGAGGGATCAAGGGTCGGGAGGGAGACAGCACAGGACGTAGATAAGGGAAGATGTGGGCGAGACAGGCTCACAGGGTGTGATGGGAAGAGAGACCCCCAGACACTGAGGGATGGTCACAGAGAGGGGGAGAGCCAGAAGGGTGATCCGAGGGCACACCGAGTCCTGGGACATCTCAGACCACAGAAATATCTGTGGATGGGGAGGGTGGAGAGGCAACCTTCCAGAGAAGTCCTGCAGAGATGACCTGGGGGTAAAACCCCCCAGGGTCATCCCACTCCCGTGCACACTTAGAAGTGTGATAACGTTCAGAATGTCCAGGGCTTCCATGTAATAACACCCAGGAGCTCGATATTACATTTCTTCTCCAAGATGAATTTTTAGCCTCCTCCTTCCCTGTGGACACACATCTTTTATGAAACACACTGAACCACATCCTGGACATTTGAAACTACCTCCATAGAGATGGGCTCAATTACAGCAGAAGAAACTTAGAATCCACTTTGGAAAGGAGTTCCCTTGAAGGCGGGGTAGATCAATGCCAGGACCTGAGATATACACACACACACACACACACACACACACACACACACACACACACATATCATGCTCACATGGGCACACACTTCTCCAAACACCTGTGCACACACACATCACTGCCTAACACATCTCAGGGCTCCTCCAATGTCCTCATTTCCAATTCCAGCAACTTCAGAACCCCCAGTCTGAAAGTGAGCATCTGCCTCCCTTTTCTCCCCTTCATGCTGGTGCCCAGTCCAGCTGTTGATTTCTGCCCAGCTCAGCTGTCTCCTGCCTGGCGTAGGGTTGGCTTGTCCTGCTTCAGAAGCAACAGTGAGAGCTTCTCCTTCTCTTGTCCTCCATCCCTGTCCTGCTGGGTTTCTCCTTCTACACCACTTCCTGACTCCCCTCCTCCAGGCAGCCTTCCCTGATGAACTCACTGGCTCTGATTCTGAGTTTGCCCTGCTCCTATGCACCTGTGGCTGTGTGCTGGGTAGGTGTCACCAGGTTACTCTGCATATGAGGGGGCAGGGAGGGGACCGTGCGCTCCCCAAGGGCAGGACCCCTTGACCCAGTATTTCAGACAAATGTCAGCCCCCACCCCCAACCATACTAGGCTGGGGATGTTCCTGGGAACACTGCTATCTGGTGGTAGCAAACACACAGAAAAATGACACAGGGCTCCAGAAGCCACCAGGAATGTCCCCCCTTCTTGTCCTAGGCTGCAAGTGTCACTTCCACAATGACCGTCAGTGCCATGTGGGAGGAGGCATGTCCTCCACTGTGTCTTCCCACATCCACCTCGTTTTCTCCTGGAAATACTGCTTCTCAGCGGGATCCTCACCCTCTTCTCCAGCTTTGGGAATGCTGGGCCCTTCTAAAGGACACCCATGTGGCCCTGGTGAGGAGGCTCAGAGTTGTCCTGCAGTCTGAGAAGGGGTCTGCATATGGGATCCTGCAGGGGCCACTGTCAGCACCACTGGTAGGAAGGTGGCAGGCAGGGGGACAGGCTCACTGAACTCAACCCAGGAGAGAGGGACAAGGTCACCCTGTGAATCATGAATGGCCACCTGTCCACCTCACCCCAGGGTTGTGTCAGCCCATCCCAGCTCTCTGGGGAGACAGGAGCCCTGCTTGCCTCCCCCTACCCATGATCTGTTTCCCCACAGCCCTGCTTCTCCCTAACCTCCTCTCCCTCCTGCAGTGAGAGATGCCCTCCCTCCCCCTGTCTCTCCTGCACCCCTGCCTCCAGCAGTATCCTTCTCCACCTCTGTCTCTCTCTATCCTCTGTCTCTTTCTCTGCTCCCTTCCTCACTCTCAGCTTCTCTCCCTCTCATCTTAGTCTGGGATCTGCCATTTCTTTCCCAGCTCAGTCTGTCTCTAACCTGAATCTTTAACCTGCATTTCTGTTCCCTTGGCCCCCTACTACTCAGAGCAGGGGCTGCAGAGGGAGGGGATATGGGAGGTTCCTTTAGCACTAGAGGACTCTGGCTTTGTGACAAGAGCTCTGAACTGCTGGGTTACACACACACACGCACACACGCACACGCACACACACACACACACACACACACACACACACATACACAGCATCCTCTCTGTGCACACTAACCGGCGGTCTACTCACCCTGGCCTCATGTCCATGGATCCGTCTTGGGCTCTGGGTCCATGGCTTTCCCACCCCTGAGAACGGGTCCAATCTGTGTCTCTGAGTCTCTGTGCATCTCTGCTACCATTAACCTTGCATATCTCTCTGCATCTGTCTTGGATCTTCTGCTCTGCTCTCTGAAGGCTCCTCTCTTTCCTCTCTCTTGTCTCTGGTTCTGTCTCCTGGTCTCTCCATTACACTGCCCACTGTCCGTCCTTCTTGACTGTTTGTGGGTGTTTTGGACTCTCCAGTGTGCTTACACTGGCTCTGCCTTCTGGTCCCAGCCTGTAGGTCCTGGCTACTGTGTGGGTCCTTTCTGTCCCAGTCACTGTGTCAGTCTTCCTCCTGATCCTCTTCTACCCCCAGAGAGGCCTCCTCTATCTGAGCGTGGGCTGGGGGTGAGGGCTCAGAGGGGATGCAGCAGGCAGCTCTTGTGTGGAGGATGGATGGCTGACCATCTAGGGGACAGCACAGCTCCACTGCAGCATTCTGCTCCTCACAGAACATTCTCCAGGACTCCGGATGCCGGTTGGCTCCCTGCCTACTATGCTGCCGGGTCAAGCCCTGAGGCTTAGCCCTGACCTGCCCCAGTGCATCCACTGGGAGCCACGGGAAATTCTGGGAGGGCACTCCAAGTCCCCTCAGTCAACTGTCTCTGAGTCTTGAGCATTCTGAGAGGAGGAGTGAGGACGGGGGTAGGCTCACCTGAGGTGTTTGCTGAGGGGTGAGAGGGGTTGTGTGCACCACAGAGAGCCTGGCAGCTCACTCTGCATCCCACAGGAGAAGTGTGCAGTGTCTCCCTGCACCCCTCAGACAGACACACACCAGACACCCAGGCCAGGGAGGAGCTCTGACAGGTCTGCAAGTACAGGAAGGGGAACAGAAACTATGTGCATCTCTCCTTTACCCCTCTGGCACCCGTAACCCTTCCTTGCCCAATGGAAACTCTGCATAAAGTCATTGGCTCCTATTTCACCAGGTGTCCCCAAATAAGCCCCTACATCAGTGGAGCTCAGTCCTTCCAATATTCCTCCCACACCCACCCCACCGACTCACCCTCAGCAGCGCAGTATCTGCCCCCAGGACAGTGTCTCCTGCCAAGCTTTCACAGCACCTCAGTGATCATGGGACCCCAGCTCAATGCTTGGTCATCCCACCCCCTCCTCCCTCATTACCCGTTGTGCCTCCCTCATCCTCTCCCCCTTCCTTGCCCATCCAATATAGCTTGGTCCCCTGGGGGTCGCTCTAAAGAAAGGCAGTCACTAATGAGCACTGAGCACTAGAAGGGGAGGGCCAAGGGCAGCCTGGTCGGGGGACAGGACTCCAGAGCTAGAGAGAAGGAGTCCTGCCAGCACCTGTCACATAGACCATCTCCCTCCAGCATCCCTGTGTACTCCCCCTGGCTCCTGCCAGTCCATCCCCTGCTGAGGCTGATGGACTGAGCTCAAGTGGGAACTCACAGAAGCCTAGAATCATAATGCCTTGTCTGCTCCCGGCCCATTTGCTCCAGGAGTGTCATACCCCTGCTGCTTTCTTTGAAAACTCCAGATGACCCTGGGCACTAAGGGTGTAGATGGAGCCCAAGGGGAAGAGAATTTGCTCTCTCTGCTCAATCACTTCATCTCAACCTTTTGTATCCACCACCCATCCCCCAAATCACAACTTAACATTTTGGGCAATGGCAAAGGGGGTGAAGTCTCAGGAAGATGTTCCTAGTCTTCGGGAGATCCTGATGCTTCCAGAAACCAGAGGAGATGCGGGGAAAGATGGACTTGGGAGACCAAAGATCTCTTTTCTGGATGAATGCAATTTCCACTGGGGGCAAGGGACAAGGCCCTGAGGACTGGAGGGAAACTTCTCAAGCAGAGGCCTGCGAAGGGCTCGAGGCCACAAGAGGGCAGCAGGGAACAGTGCTTCCTGCAGAGCCAGCCCTGGGCCCTGGGCACTGAGACAGAGCTGGGCTGCCTGGGCTGGAGGGTCTGGGGCTCTTGCAAGATCCCAGGAATTTCTAAAGAACACAGGAACGCCCTCCCTCTGCCCTTGCCACTGGCATGCCTTATTCCCTTCAGCCCCTAAAATGCCATCCCCCACTCCGGCCCCCTTCCTTTTCCTTTATGGTTGAACAGCAGATGACATCCCCCGCTCCCAGAGGTGATGGCTCACTGGGGCCCAGCGGAGAACTGAAGCCAGAGCTGGAACTCACGTGTTTTTGATTCCCACACCAGGGCCTTCCCATTGGTGCTGACCTCTGCTCCTCAAAGAAAGCATACTTCCTAGGCCTCAGTGGGAAGCCAGCTCACAGCCCTGGGTTTAAACACCCATGTCAGAGCTCCCCCTTCCCCACATGACATATGCTTAAACCCAGAACTGGGCACAGAGAACTGTCAACCATGGAGCACTGACATGTAGGCCACACACACTGTGCTCTGTACACCCCCACCCTCAGCACACACCCCCTCTGCTCCTCAGAGCCCCACAGCCTTGCCCCACAACCTTGGCCCTCACTGCCGACTTCCTGAGCTGAGGGAGGACAGGGCATTAGTGAGAACCTGAAACCACCCTTCCACCCAGTCCCAAGAACTGGGAAGACAAAAGAAAATGGATAAGAGGCCCTAAAACAATCCAAAAAGTTAGACTTTGCCCTAAAATTATGTTAATGTTTCTCCTACTGTTAGGGACTGAATATTGTGCCCATCCCTGGTGTGTATGCTGAAGCCCTAAAGCACAGTGTGATGGGATTTAGAGATGAGCCTTTTGGGAGGCAATCAGGGAGGGTTAGGTGGGGTCAAAAGGGTGGGGTCCAGATGATGGAATTGGGGCTCTTACAAGTAGACACCAGAAATGTGAGGACAGGTGAGGACGCACAGAGAAACCAGCTGTCTACAAGCCAGGAAGAGACTCCTTATCAAAAACCAAATCCAGCAGCACCTTGATCTTGGCCTTCCCAGCATCCAGAAATGTGAAAAATAAATCCTTGTTGTGTGTGCCACCCAGCCTACCATGTTTTGTTATGGCAGCCCCAGCACACGGGGATGCCTGCTTCCCACAGAGGCCACAGTTTAGAAACACTACTAACAGCCTACAATATCTGATACACCAGCTGCTTCTGCGTATTTGCAAAGCACCCAGCCCAGCGCCTGGCCCGTGCAGACACTCGGGAAGTACTAGCCATTGTGATTTTGTGAGAAGACATCCTGTTATATTGGAAAAGATATGGGTTTCAGAGTAAGATTGATCCAAGAGACCTTGAGCAAGTTACCCTTAGAATTTATATCTCTTCACCTATAAAACTGGCCAGCATCCTGCACAGTCATTGCAATGATTCTGTGTGTGAAAGAGCCCTCTCCATACCTATGTCCTTAGTTAGTGGTGAGTCCAGGACCAGCATCCATCCGCTGAGCATTTATTACATATCAGGCACTGGGCTAGATGAAGCAGTACCAGAGCCGGGACCTCTACAAAAGAGAAAAGAGGCTTTAAACGTCAGAAAATAGGATTCATCTTGCATCAGCTCCTTCCACAGCCTCTGGAGAGACTTTTGAAATCATGTCCACCTTCTCCCAGCCCCAGTCCGGAGTTCGTCTGTATTCCAACACCAACATTTCCAAGACCTCACAACCTCAATCAGCAAGCATTCTTCAACTCTTAACTGTAGCTTCCACTGGTCTTCAGGAAAGTATTTCCCTACTTAAGAAAAATCATCAGGGATTACTTTCCTAATCCTTTTTAAAATTTTTTTAATTTTTTTAAAGATTTTATTTGTTTGGCAGATAGAGAGGGAGAGCACAAGCAGGGGGAGCAGCAGAGGGAGAAGCAGGCTACCTGCTGAGGAAGTAGCCTGATGTGGGACTTGATCCCAGGACCCTGAGATTGTGACCTGAACTGAAACAGATGCTTAAGTGACTGAACCACTCAGACATTTCAACCTTCCTATTCTTGGTGTGAATCAAGTCCAAACCTTTTAACATGACATATTGGTCAAAAAAAAACATTAACTACTATATAACACCAAGTCCAAAGTTTTAGTGTTATAGTGAACAGAAATGGATTTATTGGTCAAGTGAAGTCCAAAATACATGTTTCTGATTAATAGGCAGTTCTCTGCGAAATGGTGATTCAGGTTGCTTCCAACTTGTGGCCCCACCATCCTTAACATTTGGCCTTCAAGGTCAGTGTGCTTAATGGGCATTTGCATCAAACCACAAAGAAAAGAACAGGAAGGATCTGCCTTGGGAGGCTTCATGGGCCAAGCCTGAAAGTGGAACACATCACCCAAAGGAAGTTGGAAAGTGTGATCCAGTTGTATGTCCAAGAAAAAGAAAGAGAGAGATTCTGATAAATACATAGCAGGCTCGCCTCACAGGCATTCAAGGTTCTCCACACTCTGTTTAAACTCACTTCATATTTGATCTCTCAAATTTGATAGCATTTACCTTTCAAACTTTATACCATTTTGCAGTATAGCTATTGGTCAGCTTTGCTGAAGTAACAACCAACCCCCAAATCTCAGTGGCGTACTGCAACAAAAGTTTGTTTTTTCTTTCTTCTTTTCTTTTCTTTTTTCGTTTATAATATTCTGTTCGCCACTATATGGCACATAGTTTTTGATGTAGTGTTCAGTGATTCATTAATTAAGTATAATACCCAGTGCTCAGCACAGCATATGCCCTCCTCAAAATTTATTTTTTTTTATAATTACTTTTTAAAAAATATTTATTTATTTAGTTGGCAGAGAGAAAGAGATCACATTTAGGCAAAGAGACAGGCAGAGAGAGAGGGAGAAGCAGGCTTCCTGCTGAGCAGAGAGCCCAATGCAGTGCTCTATCTCAGGACCCTTGAGATCATGACCCGAACTGAAGGCAGAGGCTTAACCCACTGAGCCACCCAGGCGCCCCCTCAAAGTTTATTTCTGACTTAGATATATGCAGACTCTAGGCAGGCTGCAGCTCTGCTCCATGGGACTTCTCATTCCATGACCCAGGCAGAAGGAATATGCCCCTTCTGGTAGCTGAGAAGAAGAACAAGAAAGTAGAAACTCTCACATGCAAACACGGCAAATGTCTGTTCACATCCATTGGCCAAAATAGGAACCATGGCCAAGTCCAAAATCAACTAAATAAGACATATATACTCCTTTAGGAGATACTTCAAGTCACATGGCAATGGGCTCAAAGGGAGTAAGTAACTAATTTCAAACAATTCATCAGTCTATTAGAACTTCTCGCCATCATCTATGGTACCTGATAGACATTACTCATTCATCTCAGCACACATGGCTCAGCATCCTTCTCAACACATTTCTGGCAATCATTGCTAATATTCCGGGTGAAGCAAAAACCTAAAATTGATATGCTGTACTTATGTGACCTCATAGGTTTCCATAAACATTACAGACTCCCATCTCTGAATCTTTGCTTCAGCCTGAAATAAGCTCAGCCTTCCTAGACATTCTCCTGCCAGACTCTCCAACTCTAATCCATCCTTCAAGGATCTGCATTTCATCTTCATTCTTTCAGTGAAATTCACTGAATACCTAGCACAGTACCTCACAGACATAGTTGCTGAATAAACCTATTTCACATCACCTGAGCCTTAGACACAATTGCACAGTGAAATTTGTCCCTTGATTAGTAGAAGTGTTTCCTAGAACAATGGGAGCTAGTGGATAAAATGAGGGCCTACTATATAAGTCTGTTGTATTACAGGAAAAATAAGCACATTTTAAGCACCTAATACATGGAAATTGTTATTAATTTTAACTCTAGCTGAGACCACGATTTCTTCCAAGTCTTTACTGGGGGTTAGAAAAATCCTGACTAATGACACAGACATGTCACCTAATGTTTGTGGAGCCCAGGGACATACTGTTAAGCACTCAGAGATTTTCGGTTAAAGGCACCCACGGGCAGGTCAAGACACCCTATTTAGTCATAACAACAAAACAGGACCAAAAAATGTATGGAAAACAGAGGCTCCACAACTTTGTACAGCAGAGGACTAAAGCAGGCATCAGGAAGAGCAAATCAATTCTTCAACTGTCATCCCTGAACACGGGGACAGGGAGAGAGATCACTGGAAGGACTCAGATGCTCTGGGTGGGCGGGGGGTGGATGTCTGGGAAGGGTGGGGGGAAAGAAGGATGCCCAAGTCCATAACTTGACTTGGGTTGTGGGATGAGTGTGAATCCTTTACTTCTCCTAAATAAAGACAGGACCAACAACAGGTGCTGCTATCCCAAATCATTTAAACCAATAAAAGGCTTGGGCAAACCAGACCCTCAAGTGGCTTGTTTAGGAGTTGTGACTGCTCCTGAATTATACCAGACTCCATTTGCAACTTCATTCTTCTTCACTTCCCCATCACCACCACCGCCTCAGGCAACGGGTCCTCTTCCTAGACCTAGAGGCCACTCTAGGGGAGCCCAGTCCAGGTGTGTGAGTACTGGCAGCCCCGTCACTGAAACTAAGTTGGCAAAAGGAAAAAAAGAAATCTATGCACAGCACACAGTTTTTAAAGGGGCTGTCCCTGAGGTTGAAGCAAAGAAGAAACTGTTACCCTAGCTAGTAGTTCCTCATCCCCTGTATAGTAGTAGCTATAACGTACTGGCAAGAGCACTGCCCTTGGAGTCCGGCAGCCCTGGTGGAGATCTACTGTCTCGTCACTTTGCTGCTTTAGATCAGTTCCACAACCATCCTGGACTGTAGTTTCCTCATCTGTAAAGTGTGGGTAACAATGATACCTATTCCCAGCCTGTTGAGAAGAGCAAATGGGAGAACGCACACCAAAGCATTCTGCCCCTTTGAAGGCATTAAAAAGAAGGCCTTAGAGCCCTAAAACTTCCTCCACCATGAGCATCATTACACATCTGATGAGTGTTTCCAGCTGTTACAGATTTTATTTGTGGGCAGTAGTTGGAGTTCCCCAGGCTTAGATCTGTAAGGACAAGTCATCCCCGCTTAGAAAACCAGAAAAATTGTATTTGGAGAAAACACGGACTAATTTTAACCAGGGATTTTTAAGAGATGAAAACCCAAAGAAACTTCTTGTTCTCAATCCAATCCTTATTTTAGAGGGAGAAGTCCTCGTTTTTTCCTTCTCTCTCCCTTGTGTGTGTGTGTGTGTGTGTGTGTGTGTGTGTGTGTGTGTGTGGAAGCAGCCCACCTTTCCTCTATGAGTTCCTCTGGCCTTTTAAAGTTCCTATCCTCCCTGCCTCCCCACCTCCAACTCTAGTCTAGCATGGGGTTGTGATGCTTGGGGATGTGCGCGTGATGAGTGGCCATGGTTGAGTGGACGCTGTCCTCTTTGCTTGACATAGGATGAAGATTAGTGGCTGGAAAAGATCAATGACAAAGGCCATCTCACAGCCTTGGGCTGAGTTCTCCTGATGGTTGTTCCAGAAGTGTAAGATAATACACTTCTGGTTCTCTATGGGGGCAGAAGACATCAGTGGAGAGGTTCCATGGAGTGGGAGCACTTGGACTGATATCTGAGGATAAACAGAAGGAGGAGGGAGCCATGAAACACCCATAGTTTCCGATTAACGCTCCCACCTAACTTGCAATACTTCTTCCTCTCAATCCCATCTTATAGCATGCCTCCATCTACCCATCCAGGCACCTAGAATTGAGGCTAAACAGGGTAGAGAGAAAATGGGAGGGAAATACTAGAGCTGGGCTAACACTTAGTCAAACCAATAGGTTTCTAGTCCTGCTCCTGGCAAGACCTGGTCTAAAGAATGTTAGGTTCTTTTTGAACTCTCTATCCCTTCACAGCATTATATGTACATTCCCCCCCCACCTTCCAGTCTATTCCCTAACTCCTAGCCCTTTCCCAGCTCGAGGTTCCCACTACCCAACCACCCCCCTCCAAGTTCCTGCTGAAGATTTCTCTCCACCCTTGAAGCAGCTGCCTCCAGAATTCTTGACTTCCTGGAGCAGTCGAGTCACAAGAAAGAACCTTTTTTCCCCTATATTCTTCCTTTCCCTTCATATCTTGAATGAGAGCAAAAGCTTTTTTTTTTTTCTTTCAATTCAGAAAACATCATGTTGACAGAGCAGAAGGGAGAAAGATGTCAGATGACAGAGACAATCGGGGTAAGTGAAGCTCGTCTCTCCCCATCTTAGCTTTCCTCTCGCCTCCATATTAGTGTCCCTCCACACTCCGTGTCTGTCATCATCCTTGCGAGTATAACTGCATCCTGCCCCCATTCAATCCCTCAGCCCTTTCTGCCCTCCCTCACTGGTAGTTGCATCAGCATACCCCTCTCCCACCATGGGCTCTCAACAGGTGGAGGCTGCTGGTGTTCAGGATCACCACATATTCAGAAAATTCCTGGGGCAAGATGGCAGAAAAGTAGGATACCTGGTTTCAACTGGTCCCCTAAAGTGAGCTAAATATATACAAGAACACTCTGAAAACCCATGAAATTAGCCTCAGATGTAAGATTATACACTTCTGGTTCTCTATGGAAGCAGACAACATCAGTGGAGAGGTTCCATGGAGTGGGAACACTTGGACTGATATCTGAGGATAAACAGAAGGAGGAGGGAGCCATGAGAAGCGACCCACTGGATAGTAATACCCCAATATGAAAGTACCCTGTGATTGGGGACCAGCATTAACTTGAGTTTGGTTAAATGCACTCAAAAGGAGCAAAAGATCTTAAGCGACAGCTGGTGGAATCAGGCGATCTTAGGCACGGGCCTAAGCCCGTGCACCCAGGACAGCCCCTGCTGGTGACCACCAGTGCCAGAGAAAGTCTGGCGGGGACTCCGGTCTGTAGGCCCTGAGCCTGTGGCTTTCCGCTGCTTGCACCACCACTGGACTAGGCACACTCCCACCTGCCTCTGAGAGAACCCCTGGTGGGCACCACCAGCTATGGCCTCTAGGAGCGCAGCCTTCCAGGACAAGCTGAGGGTCTGAACGTTTCCAACATGAGCCTGAGAGAACCAAACAATCTCTGGTTGGGATCTCTCGACAGCCACTTTCTACAACCTGCGACCCCGTTGCGTGCAAAAGCACTAGACATGCCATGGACCCCAGACACCAGTCCCGGCAATGGCACTCAACTTGGTTGGGGCTCCCCGAACCAATATTGCTCACAGCTTTAGTGACACAGGGGTGCAGGCACAAGTGAGGGCCTCGGCAACCCCTGGGATGGTGGCTGGGGTGCACACCACCTGTAGGAGGCCGTGGTGTTCAGTAGAGTTTGCAGAAGGAGAGTCTGTGTGTTCTGGACCACCCAGAGGAGAGCAGACTGAGGCTTCTCTCTGAGGCAGAGATCTGGGTGTAGACAGAGTCTACTCTTGCTCTAACCTTCTGAAAAGCCACAAAAAGCAGCCAAAGAATGAAAACCTCCAGAGAACAAAAGCCTAAAAAACCAGTTTTCACAGAGACAAACCCCTTGATAACATGCAGGGCAACTCAACCCAAGCAAGACTGATGGGAGAACAATGCAACAGACCCTTTTTGGTGGTGACTTCTGATTGCTCTGAATCTTTCCAGGGTCCACCTAGCCTGTATTGTGGGTGATATATTCAGCTATACATGCCCTCAACTGCCTCTCACCAAAATGACAAGGAAGAGGAACACCAAACAGTAGAAAAATTCAGAGACTGTGCCCTCTACCATGAACTATTGGATATGGACATGAACAGTATGTTGAAAAGGCAATTCAAGGTAATAATTATCCAGGCAATGTCCAGGTTGAAGAAGATCAGTAGTGACAACACCGAATCTCTAAGAGTGAAAGTAGAGCCGATCTGGCAGAAGGATCACCACATATTCCTGTGGTCTTTAGTCCATGCCAGTATCCAGTTCTTAAGGGACAAAGGAAGATGGAAAACAGGAAGGGAGGAGCCAAGGGAATAGAGGTTTAGAGGAGGGTATAAGGCTCAGAAACAAAAGTTAGGCACAGAGGAAAGGAAATGTAAGTGCAGATAAATAAAATGAGAACTCAATCCATCAGGGTTCAGCAGACAAAAACTCATGGGATTATTAGAGTCATCTACTTACAGGTGGCAGGAACTATAGGCAGCCACCAGTCCTGCCTCCTACCAAAAAAAAAAAAAAAAAAAAAAAAAAGGAAGAAGTCTTTTAGGGAACCAGGCATAAGGAAGAAACAAAATGCTGTCCTATTTGAGAAGAAGGTTGTCTTTAGGTTCTGAAGGACCTGGGTTCACATCTCAGCTCTAATACTTACAATCTGCTTGACCTTAGACAAACTACTTAATCTCTCCATGTCTGTTCTCTTAGTAGTAAACGGGGATGCCCAGTTTATAGGGACAATATGGAGGTTTAACGTGATGTGGGTAAAGGGTTAGCATATATCTGGTACATGGTGCGCACTCAGTAAGTGGTGGTGATGGTGATGATGATGATTAAGGAGGGGAGGTTTGGGAAAGAGAGGAAGGACAGGGCTAGGGAGAAACACTGGAGAAGAGTATCCCAGGGAACAGAAATAGCCTGTGGGGAGTGAAGAGGAAAGTTCCCTACTGCATTTACTGCAAGGGGCTCAAACCAAGGACAGTGGGTATTAAGACTCATCAAGGGGATGGGGTGGGGGAGGTGACCTGCCAACCACTTGAGGCCCTGAGATCATATTGGTGCCCTGGGTCTGTTCTTCTTTCCATAGCCAGCTTCCTGCCCAGACTCAGAGCCCAGTTCTACCAATTCCAGGAAATGCCAGGCCTGAGTATTTGGGCAGAACCCCCTTCTCCAGTTCCAAGACCCAAGGCCCATGGATGAAGAGGTGACTGTGGAGGAGACTGATGGTGGCATTGACATCGTGCTGGTTGTCCCCAAGACCACTGTGCTGAGTGTGAGAACAGAGCAACAGAACTGTTCCTGGGCAAGGAAGTGAGAGGGCAGCACCACAAGGGCCCCTTCTCACGTCATTCTCCCCTTGGCGGTGACCTTAACTGAAGACCTCACTGGGAGTTACAGTCTTGCCATTGAGATCTAACATAGACACAAACACGTAGGGTCGGGAAGCAAGCCATCCAGGCTAATGTCACTCAAGATTTTTAAGAACTTTTTGAGGATTCTTTCTCTCAACTGCTGTGTTCTGTACTAGGCCCTAGAGGAAGATCCAAGGGGTGAGGGAGGCCCCTCCAGGAAAAGAATGTTTATAGGAAAGAGAAGATTGAGGCTGACTTCCAGTAGAGGTGAGGAGTGAGAGTAGATGGTAGGGCCACAGGCCTGCACTGCCCAATACTGGAGGCGCTGCCCATACGTGGCTCTTGAGCACCTGAAATGTGACTGGTCCAAACTGAGATGTTCTGTGTGGGTAAAAGACACAAAGGATTTTGAAGTCTTCATATCTGAACAAAATGTAAAAGATCTCAATGTTTTTCTAAATTGATTACATATTGAAACGACAACATTTTGGATAGACTGTGTTAGGTAAAATATTAAAATGAATTCACCTGTTACCTTTTTAAGTGTCTATTAGAAAATTTAGAGGTATGAATGTGTCTTGCTGTCTTTTTTATTGGATCTAATAGATCAAAGAGGGAAGAATTAGAGAGCAGGACAGATGTTGAAGGGAGGACTTCCTGAAGGAAGAGAAGGGACAGGGACAGGTGGGGAGCACACAGCCCCAGACAAGAGGACAGATTTCAGGAAGGCTCAGGAGGTGAGAGTGAGTAGCTTGTCTATGACTTAGGTAAATTCTTGTTTTCTAGAATGCTCTAATGTAAACACATGGAATCTGAAAAAGAACGGAGAGAAGATCTTTATATAGTACATAAGTCAGAGATGTGTTCTGTTTTTATATTCGTTATTCTCATGACCACTACCTCTCAACAACTTGGACTAAGAAATCTCTTTACAAAATGAGAATAGAGACTCAGAGAAGTTAAGTAACTCGCTCAAGATGACTCGGCTAGTAAAAATTGCATTCGAGATTTAAACTCTCATCTGTCTGACTCCAGGACAGAGTAAAATGAGGGGAGCCACCTCTTCTGTCTGTGTGGATTGAGAAATCTTCCAAGAGGATCAGAGCTGAGGGTTGGAGGGCAGGACTGAGTAGTGCACCAAGCCTGCCCTGACTCACCTCTTTATAGCCTGCACTGCTGTAACTTCCCAGACCCAGAATGCATCTGCAGAGCAATGGGATGGGACGTTAGAATGGACGCTTCACAGGCACAAACCCCTCCTCATCCTGCCCCCCGTTGAACCAGCTGCATGACAGCAAGAGAGGAATCCCCTGATGCAGGTGAAGCTACAGCTGGAGGGGCAGGTGACAGAGCTGAAAGGCCAGGTTCAGAAGCACACAGGGATGTGGTAACCACCAGGCAGGAGCAGACAGAGCTGACAGAGCAGTACAAGCTGGGAGTTGGGCCAGTGGGGGATGGGGCCTGGCTGCTTATCCAGGATCCAAACTCAGAATCCTCTGAAGAGGGGAAAAGGGAGATGTTAGTGTGCTTTTAAGAGGGATCTGGCATCAAAAAATAACTTGTCCTCATTCATCATCTGCTCTTGGCCCTGTGTTTCCAGAGGTTCCTCCCAGCTGCAGACAGGGAAGCCCTTTCCCTGTTCTCATCTGCTCCCTCCTACCGTGGCCCCTGTTTCCAGTTCCCTGGCACTGTCTGGGGTGACAGGGGAAACAGACAGAAAACTGGTGCTCTCTGAGCTCTCTTCTCTGAAACTGACCTGCTAATCACTGCCCTTCTGCCCAGGAAAGGACTGACCCACCAGGCTTTACCCCACATCCTCTCAGTGTCCCTCCACTCTAACTCACTTCTCATCCAGAAGAAACTCCTTCCATATCAGGGGATGGGAGGGCTCATACTCATAGAGCAGGAAGTGCCACACGTGGATTTGAGTTAGACTCAGTCAGAACTTCCCAGCACTAGGGGGCTGACAGCCTCAGCTGCTGTGACATTCAGTAAGAATGTACACATGGCCTCACCAGATGTCTCCAAGAGACAAGGACTTGTTCTGGACCTTTCTGCGTAGTCCCGACTGGAGACAGAAGTTTAAAGTGTGACTCTGGTCATCCCCAGCCTCAGAAGCGAGCACACAGGGACTTCTGGGAACTCTCAGGCCCTCAGGCAGAATGGGTGGAGCCTACAATTGGGAGCTGCAACATGGTGGGGTGGGGAGAGATCAGGCCTGAACCTCCATTGTCTGGCCTCCCTTCACCCTGGCCCCACCTCTTGATGGCCCTCTCTGGTCAGAGCAGGGCCTCTGAGCTCTCTCAATGCAGCGCTGAGAGCAGGCCTCAGGACCCAGTCTCCACCCAGCCTCTGACCCGGGACCTTGATGCCATCCCCTGTGCCTTGCAGGACAGAGATACCCACTGCTCAGGTTCACACCCCCCACACTCCACACTAATAGCCTTCCTCTCCTGGCCTCCCCCACCCCCAACCCCATAGCTCAGTCTGGTACCTGCAGGAAATGTGCACAAATCAAAGACATCTGCCACTATGGATCTTCAGGCTCCCCTGTGACAACACACACACACACACACACATATATACACACACACACAGGCTCATACTTGCACACACACACATAACCTCAAATTACACACAAACACACCCACACATCACAAACATTCTCACATGCATGCAACGCAAAGACACATACTCACAAAGACACATACTCACAAACTCATTAACACCAGCACCCCACCCCACCCGCACCCCCAGTCCTGTAGCTGAGTCAGACACATAGAAGAGTAAGACCTTCTGCCAGTGTGTGGGGAGAAGTGCAAGAACTCAGGAGCGGTGACCTGATTTCACTCTTACCTTTGCCCCTTTATATGCTGTGTTACCTTGGGCCCTTGACATAACATCTCTGAGCCTCAGTTTTATCACCTATAAGTAGAATTAACAAAATTTACCTAAGGTGTGAGATTAAGACAGGTGTAGCTTCCATCATCAGTGTGGCCACTGATGGAAAGTCACCCCACTCCATTCCCCACTTCTGTGCTGAGCATCTCCCTAACACCCTTCCAGGCCTGCTGTCCCTGAAACAGAAACCCCATCTCCTGGAGGCTCAGACCACCAGGTGCCAACACCTGGGGAAACTTGATATATGACTAGGCCAGCTCCATCTGACTCCCCTGCCTCTGTCCTGCCCATACCACTCCTGCTCCCTTAGTGCCTCTTGCCAGGTAGCCTTTTCCCTAATGACCTTTAATGCAGCTGGCCATGGAGAAAAAGTTTGGGATGGAGCACTCAGCCCTTGCATCAGAAGGATATGAAGGGTTAATCAGCCCCAAGGAGCTGTCCTGCAGAAAGTCATCCCTAATGTCCCTGAATTATACCAATTCCAAGACATTCTTTATGGACAGAGTGTGTGGGTCACAGCTATAGGACAAGACCTGCTGTGCTAAGCAGTCAAGGAAGAAATTGTGTCACCCATGGAAAGCCCCTTTGGACTCTGAAGTGCTCTCGTCCTCCAGTCCTCCATCCAGACAACTGGTCACCCTGACCATCTCTGAATTTCCATCTGCCATTGTCCATCCTGGTGCCTCTGTTGTGCCCAAATTTCTAGACTCCCCAAAGACGACCACCAGAGTCCATAGTCAAAGCCAAACAGCAAAGGTCGTTTATTACGAGTTCGAACCCGGACTTCCACGCACTCGTTGCCAGTGACGTTAAGAGGTCCTGAGCTCAGGATCACAGCACTTTTTATATACTATTTGGGGAGGCAGGGACTTAGCATACATCATAGTATCTCATAACAAATCACTACATACCTTGAGAAAATCAAACAGCAACTCCATAGTATGACTGGTGCGCTACAGAGCGGGAAAAGGCTGGGAACAGATTATTGGTTAGGTCAAAGGGCTGTCATTCTTCAAATTGCTTGGATGGCACCGCTAGGGTATGTGTCACCCCAGGATTGACCGGGGTCTCCCTGTCAAGCCGCGGGGTGCCAGATGGTTATTATCTCTTGCACCCAAAGCTGGGTGGGGGGTCCGGGAGCAGTCACTTTGTCATGTCCAATTCTGGGTGGGGGTTTCTCTGGCGCCAGATGGCTGTTATCTCTCGGCCCGAACCGGGTGGGGGTCCGGGAGCACCCACTCTGCTAGGTTCGATTCTGGGCAGGGGTAGTGTGGTTACAGAGTGCCCATAGAAAGTTTGCTGGTAATTTTCCATCTCCTCATGGGTTAGGAAGCGAAGGTACAGAAGCAGAAATAGTGGTTATGGTTATAATTTAGGCATCTCACCTCCACCTCCCCTCACTGTCCACCCCCTTCCCTCTGACCCCTCACCTTCCCATCTCCCACTCAGTCCCCTCCCACCTGAACAAACTTACCCCCAACCCAGCCTGCCTCCCTCCCCTCCTGACATACCTCCACAGTCAACTCCACCTTCAGTGGCCTCCACCTTCCCATCACCTCCATCTCTCCAGCCTGCTGCACCCCACCATTTTGCTTCATTTCAAGTCATCTCTAATCTGCTTTCACACCTCTCCCATCCTTCAGAATCTAGGGAGTAGAGCAGGGCTAAGAGCCCAATAAAGGGAAAGACATTTCTCTCTTCTCTCTCTTCCTGCCCTCTGCCTGCCATCCCACAACTCTTCCTGAGAACAGTACTGGTCAGATGTTAGCAAGAGTTGAAGAGACATTGCCCCATCAGCAGAGTGAGGGACTGGGGTACACAGAGGAACAGGATGGGCTGTGGCACTTCTGTCAACCTGAGGGAAGCAGCAACCAACCAACACAGTGAGCCCTATACAGCCTTCTGAGTAGCCTCAGGGGTGGCAAGGGCCCTCCACAGCTTGGCTCTGCCCAGGTCAGAAGGGACCTTTGGCAGCCCTGGGACCTTGGGAGGTCCTGATGACCTGGTCACCCCATAACCACTCCTTCTCAATAGACGACAGGGGCAAACAGTTACTGTTCTCCATCGGGTCATCCTGATGAAGTTCTAGAACCTAGGTGAGGTTCAGTGGGCTGAGGTTCAGTGGGCTGAGGTCCAGAGCCGATGACCAAGAAAGAATTCTTGAGGACATCCTTGGTGCAAAATGGTGGTTTATTAAAGCATAGGGACAGGACCCGTGGGCAGGAAGAGCGGCTGCCCTGGGTTGTGAGAGATGGCAGGTTATGTACCTTGCACTTGGGGGAAGGTGAAGGGAAGGGAGGTTTCAATGGAGATTTCATATGCTAAAGAGGGCCTACAAGGTGCCAGGATACCGGAGGCCTACCAGAGGCCAAAAGCTTTGGGACTTGATCAATGTTGTCTTTGGCCAGCCATTAACATCAAGATAGTTGGGAGATTCTTGGTGGCATGTCACAATCCTGCTATTGAGCGTCTTTGTTAGTGAGATTTAGGTTCAGAAGAGATTTAACTATATTTACATTTCCTTCTGATGAAGTTCTAGAGAACCTAAGTGAGGTTCGGTGGGCTGAGGTCTGGAGCCGATGACCAAGAAAGAATTCTTGAGACATCTTTGGTGCAAAATGGTGGTTTATTAAAGCACGGGGACAGGACCCCTGGGCAGGAAGAGCTGCTGCCCCATAGCCCTCCTTCAAACCCGGTTGTGAGGGTTGTATACCTTGCGGTTGGGGGGTGGTGGTGAAGGGATGGGAGGTTTCAACGGAGTTTTCATATGTTAAAGAGTGTTAAAGAGGGCCTACAAGGTGCAGGGGGGGGGGGCTTGCCCTTGTGGCTTGATCAATGTAGTCTTTAGGTCAGGCATTAACATCAAGATAGTTGGGAGATTCTTGGTGGGGTGTCATGGTCCTGCTATCATTTACATTCCCTTCTACCTCAGCCTCCTCCAGTTTATGGTGGGGAGGGAAACATTAGGGCTTCAGGAACTGAGAGTTATTTGCCTCTGGAAATTCGTGCTATTGATAAGGTAACCTCCCTGTTTGTAGATCTCTAGGCATCTGTAGAGCAAGGGAGATTCCTGTTCTGCAGGATTGTGATCTCTGCAAGTTAACTATTTATCGTTTTATGGCAGTCAGGGGTGTCTGAGGAATGCTACACATATTACGGAGGGGAGCAGGTGGAGAGGGGGTGCAAGGTGCCAGCTTTACTCTGTCCTCAGCCAGCCTCCTGCTCCATCATCATTCCCCCCTGAACAACTTTGACCCTTAAATCTTTAAGGTGGTTGAAGGTGGAAGGTCTTATCTTCTGTAACTTCTTCCTGCTGAATAGGGGCGTAGAGCTGTCCCTACCTGCTCAGGTCAATATTGATCAGGGTAGGAACGTATAAGGGAATTACGAAAGGTAGAGGCAGCTGAATCCAGTGCTGACAGTGAAGAGGCATCCTCGCGCGTGATAAGGTGAAGTCATTGCAGCGATGGAGTCTCGGCACCAAGTAGAGAAACATCAAACAAAGCAATATATTAAGGTTAATAAGGCGATAAGAATGAGAAGCCCAAAAAGGAGATTTGGCCATAGCCCTCCTTCAAACCAGGAACTTAACCAATCACTGAAAGAGAGAGACAGATCTTGTAGAGCCTTAATCTGGGCATTCATATCTTTTATTAGTCCTGTGACATTTTTGTGATAGTCTGGGATGTACACTCAACATTCTGTCTTGATAATTGCACATGTGCTACCCTGGGCTGCTGTCAGGACATCTAAGGCCATCCTATTTTGTAAGACTGCCTTGCGTATTTGTGAGACTTCGGTATTAAGTAGGGAGATGCCATTTAGTGAATCATTGAGTGCCTTTGTAGTATATTTATTAAGGGCTTCTACATGCCACATGACATCCTCTAGTCCCGCAGATGGAACAAAAATGGATGCCAAGTGATCATACCATTTAAAAACAGATCGTGTCCATCTTTGTTTTAAATTGGGGAGATTAGCTGGAGTTGTAATAGTTTTAGTAATGCGCCCATGAATCCAGGCAAATCCTAAAGTACAGCGACCTATCCATCCTGTAAGAATCCAGGGCCACAGGTTGGTTCCACATATCTAGTGGGTTCCATTTGGAGCTGGCCATCTAATGCCAGGTCACCTTGCCAAGTCAGTAGCAAACCAGTCAGTAGCCTGGAGTACTATTACTTGGGAACACATTTCTAATGACAGCCATCCTAGATATCGTGTGTTATTTGCCCAAGTATCATACGTATGATTTCTTTGTTCCCAGCATAAAGCTGCCTTTTGACTGAGGTGTCCAATGGGTGTGGGTATGAACCACAAATATGTATCCCAGATTTGATATACACCATCCTTAGTAAGTTAAGGAGGGTTTTGTAACTTAGGCCCATATTTGATTTGGGAGTTATGGCTTGACAGCAATCCCCTTTCCTTCCAAATAGCTCCATGGGCATGTAGTACCAGGAAGGCATATTTGGAGTCAGGGTTAATTTTAATTCTTAGGCTTTGGCAATTTCAAAGTGCTACTGAGCACTATGGCATATCTAGCTTTTCTTATTCTTTTTATGAAAACTACTGTCATCAGTAAACCAACTGTCATTTGTATTTTTAACAGGGGCATCTTAAATCTGGCCAAATAGAGTAAGCAAGATCAATAACCTCTGAACATTTTTGCTCTATAAAGAAGTACAGTGGTCAGGTTCAGGCATAAAGGTAACTAGGTTTAAAGTTTGACAAGTTTTAAGTATCATTTCTGGCATATCTGTAGTGTAGCCTTGTATTTAATTAGTTGGCCTAATTAAAAGGCCATTGGTGGCCTTTGAATTCTAAGACAAATCTGGACCTGATGTGAAGTCATTACAGTCGAGGACTGTCCCATAGTAAGCTTTGAGGCTCTTTGAGGAGGGCTGTTCTAGGTTTCGCTAAAGCATCTATTTGCAATTGCACCTCCACAGAGGTGGCCTCTAGGATAAATATGACTAAGGGATAAAACCAATAAGAAGCCCTTTGAGTGGTCCAGCCTTAACAATATCCTGATTACAGAGGATCACTGGCAAGTGAGAAAACTTGTCAAGAGATAAGGGGAGTTCCCCATGCATCATCCGATCCACTCATAAAGAAAGTGGGGTCATCCATTATCTCCATAAATCCATAGTTAATCCTATGGAGTGCAATAGGCTGGCTTTTAGGAAATTTCATTATCCCAGCCACACACAAGGTGATAGTTAAGTTATATAGTTGTAGGAGAATCAATCCCATTTTTCCAGTTGTTTAATCATATGCCATGGGGTTCTGCTAATATCCCCACAAAATAATGAGATCAACTAAAGAAGCTATTGTGCAACTTCTCTGAAGTTTACCTCAAATTGTTTAGCTTAGGTAAACAAACATTTAAAGACAACCAAATCTAGAATTTAACATCCATAAAGGCGTGTTACTAAAACAGAATTTTTCTCTCTAAAATAACCCTCATTTCCAGAGATAGCCAAATCAGGACTAATTCACTTGAGAAACAAGTCCAGTTTTAAGAAACTTGGCCTAATTATTTACATAAGCTCAGCAAGAACAGTGAGTGTGATCAAATAGCTCTTTTATTTTTTTATTTTTTTTTAAAGATTTTATTTATTTGTCAGAGACAGAGGGAGAGAGAGCGAGCGAGCACAGGCAGACAGAGAGGCAGGCAGAGGCAGAGGGAGAAGCAGGCTCTCTGCTGAGCAAGGAGCCTGATGTGGGACTCGATCCCAGGACCCTGGGATCATGACCTGAGCAGAAGGCAACTGCTTAACCAACTGAGCCACCCAGGCGTCCCTCAAATAGATCTTTTAGAATCGGCTTGCTGGAACTTATAAGGAATCTCTAGGTTGAATTTTTAGTATCCTTTCCAGGCCAGAAGCCAAGCCCTGTACTTGCCATCAGGCATGCCTGAAATACCTTTGGGTGAATTCCTCTTCCTGAGACTGCACCTACCAAGGAGTGACATTCTTTACTCACCTGGTGAGGCTGCTGGGAACTCTGTAAGCAAGGTATCAGGCCAACAGTCCCAAGGGGCTTTATGGCTCCAGGTTTCATAAAGTCAACCTTAGTTCCTTTAAACTGTCTGGTCATATCTTAAGTCTTTTCAAATATGACATCCCAGTCAAATCCTTGGTAAAATAACCAGTTTCCAATGGTGTCCTGTTACAAGGAGAACAGATTCTTATTGAACTTATGCAAATGACTAATTGCCATGGAAGAAAGGATACTTACTGAGACCTTTTGGTTTCAGAGTGTTCAGATAGAGAGAAAAGTTGAATGCTTTGAGCACTTTTAGATCTCTGTAAGTTACAGATAACTTAAGAAAAAGTATCCCTAGTCTGGAAGAGCAAACATTAAAGAACCAGCAATGTCTAAAGTAAGACAAAACATTAAGAGACACAACACTATAATCTTTTAGTTTATTTAGTTCCATGTTACTAATTCTGGTGAATGCGGCTTTAGTCAGTTTTGGAAATTCTTACCCATTTCAGTTTTAGGATTTTCAAGTATATCAAATATCTGTATTTGTCCTGAAAGTCCTTTATATGAATCTCCTTGAAGGTAAAACTCATTTTACAAGAGAATTAAAACAATTATAAATGACAAAAACTCAGAATGGATACGGTAAGAGCTGATGAGATATTTAGTTGGCAAGGAAATCAGGTTATTTCTTTGATACATAACATTTCCAGAATTACAATATCAAGTGATGATCTCTCAAAACATTAAAACTTTAGGAAATGCTTAGAATCTCTAGAATAGTTATAGCATTTTCCCAAATGTAACCCAAGGTTTATCATTGGTTCAGTAGTACTTCATGAGCAACTTCACATACCAAGGAAAAGCCTGAATTAAAGATGTAAGGTTTTTCCGGCGAGATAAACACAACACCAGGCAAAGTGGGTGCAAGGCAAGATTTATTAAAAATGCTCTCTGGCAAAGTTTCAGGGCTCAGGAGAAGGGGAGCCAGGAAAGTTGTGCCGGGAGGAGGTGGGCACCCTCGGGCGAGGTTCCGCCACTCTGGAAAGCAGAGTGGCGGAAGTCGCGCCCAAGGCAGGGAGGAGGGGGCTTTTAAGGGGTCTTGGGGAAAGCTCAGGGGTCTTTTGGCAAGTTTCCCTTATTTGGATATCCTGCCTGCTCATCGGGATCCCATTGGTCCACAGGAGCCTGGGGCGGGGGTCTCAGATTCCTGCTTGGGCCTTTGTTCTCCTGTCCGAGCTCAGGTCTTGTGGCGGGAACTTTCGCCATCTTTGGTAGCCCTTCCTGCCAGCCCAACATTCCGACCTTTTGCTTAATATAATGGTGTCAGGGGCGTCGACTCGGTTCTGGCTACTTCCTGCTGACAGGGGGCGTCGTCATAGGGGTAGTTGGAAGTGGGCAGGCGAGAGTAGGGCTGGAGGAGGAGTTGATTGACGGATATTCGGGCAAGTTCTTGTAGGCGACCCTGCAAGTACCGGAAAAGACAGGGAGCAACTGAGATTATGAGGAGGATTATGCATACAGGTCCCGCCAGAGGGAGCAGCCAGGTTACCCAGTTGTAGGGGTCCAGGCCCCAGGAGGACGTGTCTCGCCACCGTGCTTGGATCCGATCCCTGAGTTCTTTGATCCTGGAGGTAACTATATGATTGGTTAACAACATTCTTTATTTAATAATAGGCAGGTTCCCCCTTTTTCGGCAGTCAGAAGGTCTAAGGCCCATCGGTTCTGTAGAGCTAAGGCTGCCAGGCTGGTGACTTGTGTCTGTAGAACTGTGAGGGAGTCAGCAACCTGTTCCGTGTCATCATTCAGGGCTTGGGAGAGTTTTTAAGAAAAGTCTATGGAGGTTCCTATCCCTGCTGTTCTAGTTGCCACCCCTGTGGCTATTCCTGCCCGTTATGAATGGGAGGAAGGCAGCCCTTCCTCCATGGTGTTGGGGAAATAGGATGGACAGCAGCTGGGATTCAGAGTAGATGGTGGTAGAAGGAGATAGTAGAATGAATATACAGCCCAGGGGAGTCATTAGTGGTCAGGCAGCAATAGATTCCCTGAGGGCACAAGAGAAATATTCCCGAGGGAGTACAGTAAAGGAGGGAGGAGTTAGTGATATGGCAGCTGCGGTGGTAAGGGAGGACACATTAATAATAGGTATGTTTCCCCCGATGGGGCCCATATGGACCGTATTATTTATGGCCCTGAAGTTGGGGAGTGGCCAGTCACTAGGGAGGGGTATCCCCAGGACATAGAGTGAGGTAAGGTAGATAGGATAAAAGAGGCGGGGAAATGGCTGGAGGGCTATGATTTCTAAGAAAGGGCCGGCGGTATAGTAATTCAAATGGGCTTAAGCCTGAAGACCCACGGGGCGTAGCCAGGAGTCTGGTGAGAGCTATAGGCAGAAGTGTAAGCTAGGAAAGATGGGTTTCTAGGGTAGGTTTGGTGAGTTGGGCTTTGAGCAGCCCGTTGGCCTTTTCTACCTTACCGATGACTGTGGGTGGTATGGGATGTGAAGTTTCCAGGTTATGTTGAGGCTCTCAGCTACCTGTTGGGTTACACTGGAGATGAAGGCAGGTCCGTTGTCTGACTGGAGGGTCTGGGGCAATCCGAACCTCGGGATGATGCGCTCGATGAGTATTGTAGCCACTACGTCCGCTGTTTCCCGGGCCATGAGGTATGCTTCGATCCAGCCTGTGAATGAATTTTATGGCAAGGCATAGGAGTGAAGTCCAGGTGTCAGTCTTCCCCCGGCTGATGACCTCGGAGCTGTTGGTTAGGCCCTGGATTCCTCCTTGTGAATTCACAGCGGAACAGGTTTTGCAAGCCCTGTGGACAACTTCGATTACCTTAGATAAGGAAGGATGATAGAACAATGGCTGAAGAAATTAGTGGAGAGCCTATGGGCCACTATGGAGGGATTGGTGGATGTCAGTAATCAAGGTGTGCACCAGATTGCCTGGCACGGCAATCCTGTCCTGGATGTAGATCCACCCCTTATCTGGCAAGGATATAGGCAGTAAAGTTGCAGGGTTTAAGCAGGGGGAGGTAGAGAGAGAGAGATGCGGGTTCTCTAGGAATAGCAGATGGAATAGCTGGAGACGAGGAGTCAGATGGGCCAGAGATTGGTGGCTAAGAAGGTCTGTGAGTCGGTGGGGAGAGTAGACCGTGATGGGCTGCCCTAAAGTCATGTTGAGGGCCTTAGAGGGGGGTACTTGATATCCCTTGGCCCCCAGAAAGTTAAGTAGGGTGGAGGTGTCGTCTTGGGAGACCGAGAGGGAGGGGCTACAGAGTTGGAGGTCATCCACATATGTAGTAGAGTACTGGCCTTAAGGACGCACTGCTGTTAAATCTGTAGGTCTGGCCGAAAATGTGAGGGCTGTCCCTGAACCCCTGGGGTAGAACAGTCCAAGTTAGTTGTCCAGAAGCATGCGTGTCAGGATCCTCCCAGGTGAAGGCAAAAAGAAAATAGGAATCAGGGTGCAAGGGGACAATGAAAAAAGCGTCCTTTAGCTCCAGTACAGTAAAGTGAGAGGTGTTTGGGGGAACGCGAGACAGTAGGGTTAGGAACGACTGGGTGGAGGGGGACCACGACCCCGTTGATAAGCCTAAGGTCTTGTACCAGTTGATAAGCCCCTGAGGGCTTGCGTACTGGGAGGATGGGGTGTTACAGGGGGAAATGATGGGGATCAGGAGTCCCTGACGTTAAAGCCATTCTATGATAGTTTCAGGCCCCGGCAGTGGGCTAAGGAAATAGGGAACTGAGCTCGAGAGGGAAACAGAGTTATCCTTAAGCTGTACTTTAATCGGGGTAAGGTGGGAAGCGATGATGGGCTCTGAGATGTCCCACACCTGAGGGTCTACAGTAGGTAGGTCATCTGGAGCGGGGGTCGAGGGAGTGGAGAGGTGTAAGATGAGACGGGTTGAGGTGGATAGAGGGGAGGAAGGTGAGAGACAGATAGTTGCCCTCAGTTTCTGGAGAATGTCCCTACCCAGTAGAGGGACCGGGCAGGAAGGAATCATAGGAACGAGTGGGGGGAGGGAAACCCATCCAGGCTACAGGTAAGGGGAAGGGTCACCCTAGGATTGGAGGAGGTCCCATCGATCCCCATAACAGTAATTGGTGAGGTTTGAGTAAGTCCCGAGTAGGAAGGCAGAACAGAGTAGGTAGCCCCCGTGTCCAGCAAAAAAAGAGATGGACTTACCCACTACCTGGAGCATAACCCTGGGCTCGGCCTGGGTGAGAGGGGTGGCTGAGTCTGGGCTTCGTCAGTCGTCCTCCAATCCGAGCAGTTGAAAGGCCAGACTTACTGTCTCGGGGGGTCCCCCCCTCAGGCGCCGAAGATACCCTGAGGTTAGGGCAGTCGGATTTCCAGTGGCCCATCAAATGGCATTGAGGGCAAGGCCGAGTTGGCGGCTTTGGATTGGGGCACTGGCGAGCCCAGTGTCCTTCAGCCCCACATTCGAAACAGGCCCCCCCGCGGGGTGCGATTGGTTGCTGGCTCTGCTGGCTCCCGGAGCCGGCCGGCCGCAGGGCTGCTACCAAGGCTTGGGTCTGCAACTGAACCTTTTGCTGGAATATGGCTTGTCATTTAAGCTCAGCCACCTCCTTACGGGAATTAAAGACCTTAAATGCCATTTTCACCAAGTCAGAAATGGGGGTCTGAGGGTCCTCCTCAGCCTTCTTTAACTTTCTCTGTATATCCAGTGCCGATTGAGCGATAAAATGAGTAGCCAGTACCGTGGCCCCCGCAGGAGAGGCAGGGTCCAAGCGAGTGTACTGGGTTAAAGGTTCAGTCAACTGGTTAAGAAACATGGTGGGGTTGTCGTAGGGGCCTGGACAATATCCCTAATCTTGTCATAATTAACAGCCTTATTAGAGGCTCGCCACATGCCTGCTATGAGACACTGGACCATGCGGTCGCGGCGCCAGTGGCCATCTTGGCCATCCTGATAATCCCAACCTGATTCTACAGCTGGGACCGCCCGGGCTCCAGCATCAGTGAGCTGGACCTGATCCGCGTGCTCCCGGGCAGCAGCCTGGATGCGTTCCCTCTCCTCTATGGTGAGGGTGGTGGTCTGGACCACATGTAAATCATGCCAGGTGAGGTCATAGGCTTGGGCCAGATATTGGAATTCTTTAATAGAGTTATCAGAACTGGCCGAAAAGGAGCCCAAACGTTTCTCAATTTGGGAAAGGTCCTGTAGAGAGAAGGGCGCATGAACTCAAACTTCCTAAACTCCAGCAACCTCCCTTGGGGGGCAGACTAACTCAGCGGGGGGCTTTCGAGCCCTAGTGCGGCTGGAGCCACACAGACACATTCACGCAGTCATGCACTCTTCAGGTTCAAACAGATTGGACACCCTCCCCTTTGGGTATCCCTGGCTAATGGGAGGTGATCAGTCTCCCCTTCCATTCTTTACCAAAGGATCTAGCTCAAACAGTAGCCCTGCGGCTGTTACAACAGAATTCAATTAAGCACAAAAGGTGTTTACCAACAGCAGATTTCAAAAGCGCAAACCTAGTTCCGGGACCAGCACTCTGGTATTTTATCCCATTCTGTTAAAGGTTACCAAAGACTTTGAATGCTACCTTAAGAATGACCCATTAAAACTCCCAGACACACAATTAACCAGCAGTTCTAGTCATCTCTTTGCTAGCAGATTTTAACAAATAACAAGAGCCTACTTGACCTTCAGTAAACTTTGATTGGAGTTTCCGGTTTACTGCGGATAAATTTGTCAGGAGTTTGGATAGGAGGGGGGAGGGGGAGAAGGAGGGGTAGACGAGAGCGCCGGTTCAGAAATCCTGAATTTAAGGGACCTTGGGGTGAAGGATCACGGTAAAGAGGAGGAGGAACCAGAGGCCCTCTTGTCAGTGGATGGGTGAAGCTCTCCGGGGGTTCAGAGAGAGGAGACGGGGAGGAGAGGTCCGAGTCTTTGGGAGCAGTGGGTGGCAGGGTAGGGGGAGGGGAGCGGGCCAAGAGGACCTGAGAGGTGGAGCAGTGAGAGCAGAGGAAGGGGCGAGAGTGCAGAGTCCAGAAAGCTGGACATAAGGGACCTTGGCCCATCTGCCTTGGTGTCTGCCGAGGTTATTTAGGTCCATGAAAATCTGATAGTTAAACGTGCCTTCCGGAGGCCATTGGGACTGATTGTCTAATCGGTATTGTGGCCAAGTGACAGTACAGTAACGTCATTTTTGCAGGTCCTGGTCCAGTTCCAGGGTTTTAAGATTGGCCAGCAGGCCTAAAACATCCCTGGGATGTTTTAGGGTCGAATTTGGATTGGGAGGTCCCCACGATTCGTTGACGGGCAACCCGAGGGCTGGAGGAAGGCGTCCCCTCATCCACCACTGGGTTGCGGAAAAACTGTGTCGACTGTCGTAGAGGTTAGTTAGGACGTCTCCCAGCCTCTCGGAGTCACGGAGGTCACCTGGTGACCGGCAGGGTCCACCCTGACGCGGCCGTGATTAGGGCAGGGCTTTCCGGAAGGAGGCGCGGAATCGGGAAAACTCACCACAGCTTTGGAAATGGCGTTCGGAAAGGCAGGTCCGGTTCGGCCAGGGAAAGGAGAGAGCCTCCCCACTGTGTGGGGGCTCAATCTCCTTCCCGAGTCTCGGCACCAAATGTAAAGTTTTTTCCGGCTAGATAAACACAACACTAGGCAAAGTGGGTGCAAGGCAAGATTTATTAAAAACGCTTTCCGGCGAAGTTTCAGGGCTCAGGAGAAGGGGAGCCAGGAAAGTTGTGCCGGGAGGAGGTGGGCACACTCGGGCGAGGTTCCGCCACTCAGAGTGGCGGAAGTCGCGCCCAAGGCAGGGAGGAGGGGGCTTTTAAGGGGTCTTGGGGAAAGCTCAGGGGTCTTTTGGCAAGTTTCCCTTATTTGGATATCCCGCCTGCTCATCGGGATTCCATTGGTCCACAGGAGCCCGGGGCGGGGGTCTCAGATTCCTGCTTGGGCCTTTGTTCTCCTGTCCGAGCTCAGGTCTTATGGCGGGAACTTTCGCCATCTTTGGTAGCCCTTCCTGCCAGCCCAACAAAAGAGACTTACAACTTAAATCTTGTCAACATTTGCTAAAATCTTATAAAGTTTTAAAGCACATGCCTAAATATAATTAGGGATGTTAAATACCTGATAAAACAAAACATAGAAACTGGGTTTTCTGGGCAGGCAAAGAGAAAACCATTTACATTTTTGTAACAGCAGATCAATTAATCTAAGAAAACTTTGTCCTTTTGAACAGAGACAATTTCAGTCTTATTCCAATGTACCTTTAAAACCCATTCATTTAGTCTGTCTTGACCATAGCTAAAATTCCTTTTCTGAAGATTTCCCTTCACAAACCTTCTACCACTTTCCTTTGTATTCAGGTTTTGTCACAAGCCATTTCCTTTCAAACAACCATCTCATTTAGGACAAAATTACCTTCCCTTACCTTCAACAAAATGTATTCCCATTCCTTAAACCTTTCTTACATATCTCCTATTTTCCTACATACAGAGTTTCCCTTATTTCCATCAATCTTAGTTACACTAAGCAGAACTTTGTATTCTTAGAAACACCTTTAGTTATTAACCAATTGTGAACTGTTACAACAGAATTCTTCAGGTGGCAGATTTATGAATCAGTTAAATGGAAAACAAGTTTACCAACAGATTTAAATACTCTTAGTTTCTTTGCAGTTAAGAAGTCAAAAGCACAAACCTACATCCAGTGATTAATGACTTAGCATTTTATCCTGCTAAGACCTAGATGTCCACAATTTAATTCCATTTGTCATCCAAACAAAACTTTAAAACTTTCAGGTTACCAAAGACTTTGAAAGCTACTTCAGCAAGTACCCATTAGAACTTTGAAACAGACAATTAACCATCAGTTTAGTCATTTCTTTGCTAACAAATTTTAACAAATAACACGAGCTTATCTGACCTTCAGTAAACTTCAAAGTTTCACATTTACTGCTGATAACTTAAAAGACACATCTTATCTTAATTAAACCAACAAACTTAACTTAGTTCCAATACTGATTTACGCTCCACCTGGGCCCACTCAACTTTGAATGTTTACCTAAGACATGCATGGGAAGATCTGGAGTGGGGGGTGTTAGGTCCAGGGGCTGCTCTTCTTGCTCCTTGATAGTGAAGAGAGATGGAACCGTGGTGCATGATCTAGAGGCTAGTCATGCAGGCTGCTCGCACATTGGTACAGAAACAGGAGAAGGGGGAAACAGAGGAAACAAAGTACTGCCAGGAGGCAGAGAAAGGATTCTCCACTTCCCCATCACATCCTAGGCTACAGATGGGTGCCTGGTGAATGGACTAGGAAACTGTGCCATGCCATGCCATTGTCTGTCTGAAGACTGCATACTGTTTTGCAATATTAACCCATGGAAATACTAGAAAAGTTTGGCAAGGGGAAATTACCCAATTTTGTAGCTTTAGACAGTTTGTAGAAGACACTAACAAGAAACAGTAAAAACTGAAATCCATCATGGTCTATGCGTCATTCCAACACATGTGGTCCTTACAGCCAACTTCCTTAGGAAATGGTCCCTGATTGCGTTTTAATTCAATCGGGTACTGGTTTCGGCTGGCTCCCAGTGGAGGTCTCACAGCCAGAAGTGACTAGACCAGGGATGTGGAGGGGATCACATTAGATCAATCAGGAGGAAACCTCACATGGGAGTCTTAAGTTTGGCAGCCGACCTGGTGACTTTGGTGGCTGTCTCGTACCCAAGAGAGACAACTTTCTATAAGAACAGGAATAAAGAGAGGCCATCAAGTTTCTGGGTCTTATTGCCATTCCGGCCAGGGTACTAACTTAACAGCCAAAAGTCAGACGTTCTCCTCCCCATAGAGTAGCCACGGGCTAGAGAATTACAGCCTGAGCAATTGACAAGGAAGTGTTCCAATAAGACCATACTCCTTGAAAAGCCCTGAAATGAGAGTAAAGGAAAAGGAGAGAAAGTACTCACCAATTTTGCACAGAAGCTCAGAGTCCAAATGTAAAGACTCACAGCCCCACGTTGGGCGCCATATGATGAAGTTCTAGAACCTAAGTGAGGTTCGGTGGGCTGAGGTCCGGAGCTGATGACCAAGAAAGAATTCTTGAGACATCTTTGGTGCAAAATGGTGGTTTATTAAAGCACGGGGACAGGACCCCTGGGCAGGAAGGGCTGTTGCCCCGGGTTGTGAGGGATCGCAGGTTGTATACCTTGCGGTTGGGGGTGGTGGTGGTGAAGGGATGGGAGGTTTCAACGGAGTTTTCATATGTTAAAGAGGGCCTGCAAGCAGGGGGGGGGGGGGCTTGCCCTTGTGGCTTGATCAATGTAGTCTTTAGGTCAGACATTAACATCAAGATAGTTGGGAGATTCTTGGTGGGGTGTCATGGTCCTGCTATCATTTACATTCCCTTCTACCTCAGCCTCCTCCAGTTTATGGTGGGGAGGGAAACATTAGGGCTTCAGGAACTGAGAGTTATTTGCCTCTGGAAATTCATGCTATTGATAAGGTAACCTCCCTGTTTGTAGATCTCTAGGACATCTGTAGAGCAAGGGAGATTCCTGTTCTGCAGGATTGTTGTCTCTGCAAGTTAACTATTTATCGTTTTATGGCAGTCAGGGGTGTCTGAGGAATGCTACACATATTACGGAGGGGAGCAGGTGGAGAGGGGGTGCAAGGCGCCAGCTTTAACTCTGTCCTCAGCCAGCCTCCTGCTCCCTCATCACTTCTACCTCAGCCTCAGTAAGTTTTGTTTATGGAGGGGAGGGTGACATTTGGGTTTGAGGAACTGAGTTATTTGCCTCTGGAAATTATGCTATTGATAAAGTAACTTCTTTGTTTGTAGATCTCTAGGACATTTGTAAACCAAGGGAGACTCCTGTCTAGTAGGATTGTGATTTCTGCAAGTTAACTATTTGTTTCTCGCTTATGGCAGTCAGGGGTGCCTGAGGAATGTCACACACATTACTGAGGGGAGCGGATGGAGAGGGGGTGCAAGGTGCCAGCTTTTGCTTTGTCCTCAGCCAGCCTCCTGCTCCCTCATCAATCCCACCATCTCGGCCTCCAAGTCAGCTGAAGTGCAGAAGAGAAAGGACCCCGTGCAGCATCTGGGTCTTTTCTCTGCAGAATAGTGACAGCTGAGAGCCCAGCAGAGGGCAGGTGGTTAGCAATGACCCTGTGTATGCAGGAGGGGAGTCGGGCCTCCACGTGGAAGCCAAAGATTCCCCCCAGAGTCTCACCTCATTTTCTGCCTGTTTGCTCTATGTGGTGTCCCTCCGCCCACCACATCTGCTGAACTCCAACATTGATGGGGATCAGTTCTCCCTCTATGAGTCCCTTTTATACTGTCCTTCCCTGAATCAGAGCCAGGATTTCTGCCTCAGAAAACAAGCAGCTCTGTCTGCTCCCAGGAAGTTCTTCCTCTCCCCCCGCTTTGATCATTCTTGTTGCTGTAAGTAATCCTACTGTCCATGGAAACTGTGGGGCTCTCTCCCAACCTTTCCCTTCTCCCCCATTTCTTCAGCTTCTCCGTGTTTGTCCCAAATACCTAAGTGCCAGATCCTAGGTTTCAGAGGAGCCTTCTGGACTTGGAGCCCAGAAGAAGGACTGCTGAGCATCTGCGTGGACTGCAAGGAGAATGTATCAGTTCCTGGGGTGAGAATGGCCAGAGTGATGAGGGAGCATGAGGCTAGCTGAAGACAAAGCAAAAGCTGGCGCCTTGCACCCCCCTCTCCATCTGCTCCCCCTCAGTCATATGTGTAGCATCCCTTAGGCAGCCCTGAATGCCATGAACAATAAGCAAATAGTTAACTTACAGAGCTCACATTCCTGCTAGACAGGAGTCTCCCTTGGCTTACAAATGTCCTAAATCTCACTAACAAAGACAACTAAAGACAACATTGATCACCCCACAAGGGCAAGGCCTCAGGTAGGCCTTGGACATCCTAGCACCTTGTAGGCCCTCTTTAGCATATGAAAACTCCATTGAAACCTCCCTTCCCCTCACCTTCCCCCAACCGCAGGGTACATAACCTGCCACCCCTCACAACCCAGGGCATCAGCTCTTCCTGCCCAGGGGTCCTGTCCCCGTGCTTTAATAAACCACCATTTTGCACCAAAGATGTCTCAAGAATTCTTTCTTGGTCATCGGCTCTGGACCTCAGCCCACTGAACCTCACCTAGGTTCTAGAACTTCATCAAGAGAACACTTTGGAACTCTGAGCACACAGCAGTGTTATTGAAGAAGTTCTTGAACCTAGGTGGGGTTCGGTGGGGTGAGGTTCGGAGCCGACGGCTAAAAAAAGAATTCTTAAGGCGTCTCTGGTGCAAAAAGGTGGTTTATTAGAGCACGGGGACAGGACCCGAGGGCAGGCAGAGATGTGGCTGCCCCGGGTTGTGAGGGTAGGCATGTTATATACCCTGCTGTTGGGGGAAGGTGAGGGGAAGGGAGGTTTCAGTGGAGTTTTCATATGCTAAAGAGGGCCTAGAAGGTGCCAGGATGTTCCAGGCCTGCCTGGAGGCCTTTCCCTTGCTGCTGGATCAATGTTGTCTTTAGACCAGCCATTAACATTAAGATAGTTGGAAGACTTTTTGGTGGGGTGTCACAACCCTGCTATCAATCATCTTTGTTAGTGAGATTTAGGACATTTGTAAGCCAAGGGAGACTCCTGTCTAGCAGGATTGTGAGCTCTGCAAGTTAACTATTTGCTTATTGTTCATGGCAGTCAGGGCTGCCTGAGGGATGCTACACTTATGGAGGGGAAAGGGTGAAGAGGGGGTGCAAGGCGCCAGCTTTTGCTTTGTCCTCAGCCAGCCTCCTGCTTCCTCATCATTATAATTAGTGTGAAATGGTTCATTGAGAAGCTGCATTTAGGGAGGGGAGAACAGGTACAGGGGACAAGTATAAAAGCTCCAGGTACCAGTCTCATTCCCCTATACACACTCCCCAACCATTCCAAATGGGCCCCTGCTCTTCCAGAGATAGAAGCTAATACTCCCAAATTGTGGCAGGAGGAGGGAGCAGGAAAGTAGTCCAAGGAAGACTCTGGTAATGAAAGAGCCAGTTGAGGCTACTGGGATACCACAGGGACTGCCTGCTCCTCACAGCTCAGAGGGTCTTCATCCTTGCAGCAGGGATCCAGAAATGACTGGTCTATAATTCAGGGGATACCTTCCCCTTTCCAAAAGCACAAAAACCCTTACCAACTCCCCCAAGGAATAAAGATCCCAGAACCCACTGAGACTGAAATGGGAGGGGAGAGAGAATCTGTGTAACAGCAATTAGCCTCTTTCTTTCTGATCTCCATCCTCATCTCTTCCCCAGAACCTCATATCCAGGGGCTTTAGTTTAGAGACCTCCGCCTTGATCTGTCTCCAAGTTTCTAGCAAGAACAAAGCACTTAACCCTTGTTTTGCCTGCAGACTCCTAGGCCTGAGAAGGGAGGACAGGGTCCATCCTGAGCAAGGAAAGTGCCCTGACTTGCCGCCTTCTCAAGGCAGTGGGGAGGTTGGAAGTTGGACCAAAGAAGAAACCAAACCGAAGCTTGGGTTGACAAATACAAACCCTGGTGGGAAGGCTTTTACTCTCCTATTATTGATTTTACTGGTATGGTTCTTCCGATTAGATTGAATTAACTCATAATCATAGTCAGGTAAATATGTGACAGTAACCATAAAGGCCATTCTTAGCCTACCTATCTAAAGGAAATTCCCTGTTATTCTTTATCACAAACTTATTTATTCCCTTGTTGATTCCTCACACTCTGGAATTATGGAACATTAGTTTTCTTGCTTTGTTTTCTTGCTTGTCTATTTTCCTTCAAGAAATTTAAAATTTTGATATTTCAAATCTAAATTAGAAAGAGACAAAGAATGAAGAATGAATAAATATATTATATGGGAATAAATTTACTGGTGGGATCAACATTTCCTAATAAGATGACCCATACCTGAAAGCATCACGTGCAGTCCTACAATCACAGTAATTATCCTTCATCAGTATTCATAATACCTATCCTGCCACAGCTCATCATGGGCTCTTTCCCTCTATTTAATACAACACATGAAGGTTATTTAGGACTTCTTTAACTCTGTATTAAGGACAGTAGAGAGAATATAAATACAGGGCAGAGTCTCCCCATGTCAGAAGCTTACAGGTGAGTGAGGAAGAAAGAGGAGACACAAGGTAACTACAGCTGAACATGGTGCAGGAATACAGCTATGGTGAGAGTGACACAAAAGAGTAGAAGAGATCAAAGGAAATATATTTCTTCAGAGGCAGATAACCCAGGAAGGCATACATAGGGGTAACATTTATAGTGCACCATGATGATTGTATAGGATTTCAGTAGTCAGAGATTGGGAGGACAGAATTCCAAGGAAAGACACTGCTACTGGGAAGGATTTCTTGACTTTGGGCATCATTTGATATTAAACTTCTGTTCATCATGACAGTAAAACAGGAGGACCAGGGAAACTTAGGAGAAAACTGCAGAATCTGGAGGCTTTGAATATAGAAGACAGGTGCCAGTACCTGGGTCGCCCCTCAGGGTCCATTTCTCCCCACTTCTCTTGCACCTGATCTTTGGAAGGGGCAATGTTTCCAATGGGAGAGGGTACCCATTATGTCTTCGTCTGTATGTCTCTCATCTCCTCTCTCCCTCCATTGAGTTATTTAATAATAATGAAAGGATTTCTTAATCTCATCACACAGAGGAGAACAAAGGTCCAAAAAACATACTACACCAATTAAGTTAGGTACTTTGCATACCTGGAGAAAAGGAGAAACCCCTCCTCATTCCATCTCCATAGTCAATTTTCCTAGATCATATGACACTCTATATCAATAAATATCTGCATTTCCTCCTTATCTGGACAGAGATGCTGTTAAATGTCACATGTAAACTAAAGTTTGTCAAAAAAATGCCTCACAAAATAGCCTCCCAAGAACTGGCACTGGCAGGGGGAGGAAGGGTTTCCTGGGCTGTGTCTGCCTTCAAACCACCTGCAGGTCCTGTCTGCTACTTCCAGGACCTTTGCTTTGGGTTTTCTAAAGAAGGAAACAGAGACATCCAACTCCTCTTACCATCATTGTTTCTGTCAGAGCTCACTGCATTTTATGAAATTAGTTCCATGAATGACCAGCTTCTCACAATCCCCACTCTAGATTCCTTAATTAGTACAAATTTTGATTCTCCTTTTCCTGGGGTGGCTCCAAGGGAAGGGAAGAGGTAAATACAAGGGCTTCTCTGAGGACCTTCCCTGAGGGGCTTCTAGGGGAGAGGAGGTATTGATTTGGAAGGTGTGCCTGTAACTGCAGCTGTGTATGAGGATAGAGGGTAAAACAGGAGTGGTTTCCTTGAAGCTGCTGTTGCTCTTTCCCTGTGAACCTCTTTTGACTGTTGCAGATGGGTAGGGCTGCACAGCAGTCCAGCATTTAGCCATGAACTTCCCAGAAGGAAACTCAAGGGTTTCCTTGAGAGGTGGTATAAAATAAATATCAGGGTTTAGAAGAAACACACTAACCATGGCCAGGGTTGGAAGGCTCCTGGTTCCTTAGTGCTGGTTGAACTCCTTCAGGGTTTGTGTCCTGTGCATCCATGCACACACACACACACACACACACACATATATCATACCCAATAAGTCTAAAATATGCCCATGTTTGTAGACATACCAAGAGGAATATACCCCACTCCCTGATACATGTTTCTACTGAAATTTCAAACACAAATGTCTATATATTTGGTACACTCACATGACTTTCAGTGAGGAGCTTTATGACAATGTGTACCCAGCTTGTCCCCTTTTCAGGCTCCTGACTACATGGTGAGGCCCAGGAGAGATTGTCTGACTATGAGCTGTATGTGTCACTAAGTGTGTCTCTGACCACATGCCCCAAAACACATAGAAATTGTTTTCTCATCATTCACTATTGGGAATTATCCACTGTCTTTCAATTACCTCTATGCCATCAAGTTTCAATGATCAGCAGTCCCTCACTGAGCTGATACTCCATGCAGAGTATAGCTCAGAGGTTACAGGTACAAGACTTTGCTCAAACGTGGTACAAATCCAAGCTTCACTACTCACTTTGCACAAATGATTTAACCTCTCTTTGCCTTAGTTTCAACATTTCTAAAATGAGCACAACGACATTCATCTCATTTAACTTTGTATAAAACAGGTGATTATTTATGTAAAGTGCTTGGAGTACTCACAAATGGTAGCTACATAATCATCATCATCACTGTGGGGCTGTGTACATAGAAGGAAGTAATGCGTGAGACAGATGTTCCTTTCCCTTAGGAGGTTTTAAAATCTCCTATTACACAGGTGAATACACGGAGAGAGAAAGGAACTGTAAACCTAAAACTCTATTTGAGCCATAATGTCTAATATATTCTCCTAAATCCAAGGAGAGCTATGAGAATTGATAGCAGATTTCAGTGCTCTAGTAAGATTGTTTTTTTCTTCTGTCATTCATCATGTACATGCCTCACCATCTGAGGCATTCCACACCCAAGTGAGACAGCCATGCACATGGCCACACCCTCTGATCTCAGAAAATTCTTCCTTGGGTTCAGTCTCCATTTATTTTCATTTAATATTGGCTTTTATTTCTCACCCATTCTTATAAGGGATGGGTACAAGAACCCTTGAAAGGCTAAGAAAATTCTCCACTGGGGGCACCTGAGTGGCTCAGTCAGTTGGGCGTCTACCTTTGACTTAAGTCATGGTCACAAGGTCCTGGGATCAAGACCTGCCTCAGGCTCCATGCTTTGCAGGGGGTCTGCTTCTCCTGCTCTCTGACCCTCCACCCCACTTGTTCATTCTCATTCTCGCTCTCTCTGAAAAAATTAAAAAAAAAAAAGATAATTCCCCAATGCCAATGCCCACCTGGTAACATTGTTCCACTGCCCATCCATCCAGGTGTTTGCAAATATAGGTCTCATATAGGTTGTTATTAACCAATTGAAAATCATCAATGATCCCTTAAAAAGCATAATTTGGTCCCTATTAGGGTATAACCTCTTATGTAGGCATTTCTCTCCTGAAGGCATTTGAAAGATGAAAGTTGCCTAATTTCCAGGACAGATAATTAAGAATTCCTATCTCATCCCCCAAACTCCACAGCCTCCTCAATTAGTATCATCAGGTTATCACTCATTTGATTAAGAGACAGCACAACCCTGAGTCAGGGCATGACCAATATGATCTCCCTGGGCTCTTTCAGGCCAACATATGAAGGAGGGGAAATAGAATTGGCAGGAGTCACTACCCGCCGAATGGTTGCCCCAGAGGAGGCCTGAGGACCAGGCAGACTTGAGGGAGGGCACTGCAGGCTTTTTCCCACTGTGGGCAGAGTGCTAAATCTTGCCATCGTGACTGCTTTGGGAGTCCTGGAGACAGGTGGGCAGTCAGACCCCACACTTCTCCCTCTTCCCAAATTCAATTCTCTAGCTGAGGCCCCTCCACTTGTGTTCCCAGTACCAGTTTTCCCACCTTCCATAGTACCCATCTGAGTCAAGACACCTGTCATCCCACATCTAAGGCCAGTGTTTCTCAATCCTGAAAGACCACACAGATCACCTGGAAGCCTGTTAAAAATGCAGATTCTGATTCAGTAGATCTGGGTTGGGATCCAAGAATCTTCATTTCTACAAGCTCCCAGGTGACACCCATGCTACTAGAGCAAGGATTTAGATAATATAGCAGTTGCTGCAACTGTCTCCCAGGAAGAGTCTATCTGTCTACATCTTTCTGTCTTTCTGTCTATCTTGCAGATGGCTGTGAGAATCATGTCTCATTCCTTCCTGATTCAGGAATCTCATGCCATGGCATAGTACACAACATTGTATTGTACACAATACACAATACATTCTTTCATTACTCTTAAAGGTCCGCATGACTAGTCATTGTCCCATTTCTTTTCCATCTCAACCATCTATCTTTTATTTACTGAATTACTCCATAGACATCCTTCTCCAGGAGGTGTTTCTTGACCTATACCTCTTTCTCAGCTTTAACTCATACCTTCCCTTCCAGAATAATGATGCCTCAATCCCTATCCAGTTATGAATCCTCCTATTTCAGCCCATTTTTCTCCCTATGTACAATATCGATTCTCTCTGCCCAAGAATTTTAGGTGATTTCAGAAGGTTTTTGCTCCAGTCCCTCAAAGAAGTATCTACAGGAATATATGGGTAATAAGTAAGTATATGGGTAATCTTGCCTCTGACAGTCTTCCCTGGAGTCACCTTCTTTCTGGTGGGAACACGAGAAATTCAGCAAGTAAGGAAGTACCTTCCCACCCTCCCTCCCAGGGCAGACCCCATGCATTAATACAATAGATAAACACTGGCCCTCCTATACCAAAGCGTAAAACTGACTGCATCAAGAAGGACGCCTGTTGGGCCCTCACTGGAGCCATCCTCATCTTCAGGGAATCCCTGTATCAGGTAGAACTTCTTGGGCCTTCTATCAGTTTCACTCCTTCTAGCCCCTCCTTGCATCCTATGGGAAGAGATGGAGCTGGACCAGGGGAGGTCATGTCATGCATTCTCCTGACCCAGGACTGTATCTTCTCTGTTGCTCTTTGGATGAACAACACTGTTCCTACTGTTGGATTTAGAGTAAATAAGAACATACTCCTTGTCCTAAGAAGGACTCTACTGGGAATGAACAGACAACAGTTACCATAATCCAGGCATAGCCACACAACAGCAATACTACAGGTGCCTGGGTACAGTTCTATATGCAGGGTACAGACAGCTCTGGATGGAGAGGCATTCTCCTTGCCAAGGAAATCTCCCAGAAGATAATTAAAAGGAGTAGCACATGCTGGCCTGAAGGAAGGAAAATTTTCTGTACCAACAAAATGTGTTAGTCTCAATTCACTTGAACATGAATTTATTAAATGCTCATTAGGTGCCTGACCCCTGCTGGATGCTCTGGGAGTGAGAACAGGATACATTACTTACCCAAGATCTATAATCAGAAGCCAAGAAAGAAAGAAAGAAGAAAGAAAGAAAGAAAGAAAGAAAGAAAGAAAGAAAGAAAGAAAGAAAAAGAAAGAAACAGATATCTGTGGTATGCTATTTTTTTAAATTTCAGATTTATTGACATACAGCTGACATATAAATTTGTGAGATATTTACGGTATATTTAGTGTCAATTTGATATACAAATAATTAAGAAATGATCCGTTATGATTTGTCCACTGTGAAAGCATTCACAATGGGTTTCTTTAATTAACAAGTAATGTATTATTAGCCACAGGGGTACAGGTGTGTGAATCACCAGGTTTACACACTTCACAGCACTCACCATAGCACATACCTTCCCCATTGTCCATAGCCCAACCACCATCTCCCTCCCTCCACCCCCAGCAACCCTCAATTTGGTTTTTGAGATTAAGAGTCTCTTATGGTTTGTCTCCCTCTGGATCCGATCTTCTTTCTTTTATTCCTTTCCTATCCCCCAACTCCCCCATGTTGTCTCTCAACTTCCTCACCTCAGGGAGATCATATGACAATTGTCTTTCTCTGATTGACTTTTTCGCTAAGCATAATACCCTCTAGTTCCATCATGTCATCGCAAATGGCAAGATTTCTTTTCTTTTGATGGCTGCATAGTATTCCATTGTGTATCTATACCACCTGTTCTTTATCCATTCATCCGTTGATGGACATCTAGGTTCTTTCCATAGTATGGCTATTGTGGACATTGCTGCTATAAACATTCAAGTGCACATGCCTACTCTGATTACTACATTTGTATTTTTAGGGTAAAAACCCAGTAGTGTGATCACTAGGTCATAGGGTAACTCTATTTTCAACTTTTTGAGGAACCTCCATACTGTTTTCCAGAGTGACTGCCCCAGCTTGCATTGCCACCAACAGTGTAGGAGGGTTCCCCCTTCTCCGCACCCTCGCCAACACCTGTCTTTTCCTGACTGTTTCATTTTAGCCATTCTGACTGGTGTGAGGTGGTATCTCATTATGGTTTTGATTTCTATTTCCCTGATGCCCAGTGATATTGAGCACTTTTTCATGTGTCTGTTGGCCATCTGGTTGTCTTCTTTGCCTAAATTTCTGTTCATGTCCTTTGCCCATTTCTTAATTGGATTATTTGTTCTTTGGGTATTGAGTTTGCTAAGCTCTTTATAGATTTTGGACACTAGTCCGTTATCTGATATGTCGTTTGCAAATATCTTCTCCATCCTGTTAGTTGTCTTTTGGTTTTGTTAACTGTTTCCTTTGCTGTGCAAAAGCTTTTGATCTTGATGAAGTCCCAATACTTCATTTTTGACCTTGCTTCCTTTGCCTTTGGCAATGGTCCTATGAAGAAGTTGCTGTGGCTGAAATTGAAGAGGTTGCTGCCTGTGTTCTCCTCAAGGATTTTGATGGATCCCTTTCTCACATTGAGGTCCTTCATCCATTTTGAGTCTATTTTAATGTGTGGTATAAGGAAATGGTCCAGTTTCCTTTTTCTGCATGTGGCTGTGCAATTTTCCCAATGCCATTTGTTGAAGAGAGTATTTTTTATCCATTGGACATTCTCTTCTGCTTTATCAAAGACTAGCTGACCATAGAGTTGAGGGTCTATTTCTGGGCTTTCTATTCTGTTCCATTGATCTATGTGTCTGTTTTTGTGTCAGTATCATACTGCCTTGATGATGATGGCTTTGTAATAGAGCTTGAAGTCTGAAATTGTGATGCCACCAACTTTGGTTTTCTTTTTCAACATTCCTCTGGCTCTTTAAGGTCTTTTCCGGTTCCATATAAATTTTAGGATTATTTGTTCCATTTCTTTGAAAAAAATGAAAGGGATTTTGATAGGGATTGCATTAAACATGTAGATTGCCTTAGGTAGTATAGACATTTTCACAATATTTGTTCTTCCTCATAATGCAATTTTAATCTACAGGTTTTATTAAATGAAGGTGAGTGTGCATAGGGTGCCTTTGTTTCCCTCACTTCAACTTTGCACCTGAAGAGCCTTCATCTGGAGCTCTGGTGTTCAACGTGTGGTCCCTGGACAAGTGGCATCAGCGTCTCCTGGGAACTTGTTAGAAATGCAGGTTCTGGGCCCCATCCAGACCTCCTGTATTCCAAAAACTGAGGATTGGGTCCAGCAATCTCTTTCCACAAGCCCTCCAGGTATCATGGCACCCCTGAGGTTTGAGCACCGCTGAGCAGGATACTATTCCTAGCCACTCTCCACAGGGCCCTCTCTCACTGGGACCTTGATTAATAAAGTGAAGACATAACACAGAGCATACCAGGTTAGCTTCTTCCAATGTTTTGTCGCTTTTCTTTTCTTGTCCACAACAAAACTGCCCACTGGACATATGCCATCCAACCTGCTCACTCAGGAGAAAAACTAATTAAAGAAGTCTCTCTCCTGTGGTGGTAGGCCAGGGACACTCAGAACTACTTGTGATGAGTAATTCTGTTTAATTTAATCATGACAGATTAACAAGTCAATGACGCTGCAGCTCTACAGCTGACAGTTTAGTCAGCTGTCACTGTGTCATGATTATTAATAGGTTCCTAACATAGGAGGGGGAAATAGGGTGTTATTTATTGGATCTCTACAGCTCCAACAATGGGTTGTAGTGAAAAGTAGGCAGGATACAGGTTCAGATCATTTGCAGTAAGGAGATCTAGTTGAGAGAATAACAGAGCAGAACAACCAGAGGAAATCTTAGAAATTTTTAAGGAAATGTAACTTGAGATATTGATCAGTTGTGACCTCTCCTGCTACACATAAATAAGCAGATCATGGAAGGAACTGAGTGTCTTACTCAAGGTCACATTGCTAATTGTGGTGGAAACAAGCCCAGAACTCAGGACATGTGGCTTTCTGCTGTGGACGTTCTGAACAGGTGGACCAAAGCATACAACAGTAGAGAAACTTTAAAGTGCAAGAATGCAGATGTTGCTAAGAGAAGTATCAACCCAGGGATTTTCAGCATGGACAGTGGGCTCAAAGTCAAAATGCTTTGTGTCCAGGGGAGAGCTCTGGCTCCAGTCACCTGTGCATGTTCTCTTGTCCCCTCACAGAGCCAAGGCTCAAGCTACATAGCCCGCTCAGTGTGCTCTGAATACAGTGTGCTCTGAAAATAAGTCCGCTCATTTTCCTGTGTTTCTCCTGGTGCTCTCTCTGCCTGCAATCTCTCCCTGCTACCCAGATGTGGCAAATCCCACCCCTGAAGTGAGCCATCTCAAAAGCCATTCCTCTACAAGGTCTCCTCTGATTTCACCATCAACCCTCACCTCTGTACTAGCCATAAATGATCATCCTTCACTCTGAATTTCCAAGACATTTTACTTTTATATTAATTATGACAACACGTTCTACTTTGTGTTACAATGCTTTATCTCTTGTATTAAAATATAAACTCCTTAAATGCAAAAGCCATATGTCATCTGTTTTTTTATCTCTTTCTAGCTTCTTTTTCTTTTTTTTAATGTAAATATAATGAACACACAGTGTTGATATATTACTCGCAGGTGCACAATGCAATGACTCAACAATTTCACATATTTTTTAGGGCTCATCAAGATTAATGTACTCTTAATTCCCTTTATTTAAATCACCCATTCCGGGGCGCCTGGGTGGCTCAGTCGGTTAAGCCACTGCCTTCGGGTCAGGTCATGATCCCAGTGTCCTGAGATCGAGTCCCGCATCGGGCTCTCTGCTCAGCCAGAAGCCTGCTTCTTCCGCCCTCTCTCTCTCTCTGCCTTCCTCTCTGCCTACTTGTAGTCTCTTTGTCTGTCAAATAAATAAATAAAATCTTTAAAAAAAAATCACCCATTCCCCTACCCATCTCCCTTTGGCAACAACGAGTTTGTTCCCTTTATTTAGGGGTTTATGGTGTTGTGTTTTTTGTTTATTTGTTTATTTATTTATTTTGGTATTGCATTTGTCTCTCTTTTTTCTTTTTCCATTTTGATTTTTTTTGTTTCTTTAATTCTCCATAAGACAGAAAACATGGCATTTGTTTTTCTCCGACTGACATATTTAAATTAGAATTATACCCACCCAGTTCATCCACGTTGTTACAAATGGTAAGATTTCATTCTTCTTTATGGCTGAGTAATAGTCCATTGGATGTATATATAGACCACATCCTCTTTATCCATTCTACTGATGCCCATTCTGTTCCTTCCATATCCTTCCTATTGTAAATAATGCTGCAATAAACATAGAGGTGCATATATCTTTTCAAATTCATGAAACAAAATTACTTTTATACAAAAAGGAAACCATCAATAACCAAAAAAGGCAACCTACAGAATAGGAGAAGATATTTGCAAATAATATATCAATAAGGGGTTAATACTCAAAATACATACAGAAATTCTACAAGCCAATACCAAAAAAACTAAAACAAAAGCAAAATGATTAAAAAATGGGCAGAGGACCTGAATAGACATTCTTCCAAAGAAGACATACAGATGGTCAAAAGGCACATGAAAAGATGCTTAGTGTTACTCATCCTCAGGGAAATAAAAATGATTACTATATGTTGGCTACCTGAACATAAAAAATTTAAATATATTAAACTCCTTTAAGTAATGCAATCAGATGTCACTTCATACCTGTCATGAGGGCTAAAATCAAAAAGACAAGAAAAACCAGTGTTGCCAAAGATATGGAGAAAAAGGAATCTTCATGCACTATTGGTGGGAATGTCAATTGGTGCAGGCCTTATGGAAAACAGTGTGGAAGAGCCTCAAAAAGTTTAAAACAGCACAACCATATGATCCAGTAATTCTGCTACTGGATATTTTCTTAAGTAATCTCTACATTCAACATGGGCTCAAACTCACCAGCCTGAGCAAGAGTCATGGTCTACTGACTCTGCAACAAGTCATCTTCTTCATTAGGGAATGTGTAACTAAAGAAGAGAAAAACATTTTTTTTAAGATTTTATTTATTTATTTGAGAGAGAGAGAGATCACAAGTAGACAGAGAGGCAGGCAGACAGAAAGGGGGGAGCAGGCTCCCTGCTGAGCAAAGAGACCAACGTGGGGCTCGATCCCAGGACCCTGAGACCATGACCCGAGCCGGAGGCAGAGGCTCAACCCACTGAGTCACCCAGGCACCCCAAAAGAAAAACATTTTTTATCAAGTTCTTCTAATATGAATTCTGTAAAAGTCAGTAAGCAGCTACAGACACAAGAGTACAAAGTAAAAAAAAAGTGGGGTGGAGGAGCAAAGACACATCCTTCACTGTACCATAAATATAAAGCTCCATTAGTGTTCCCACACCAGTATCTAATAGGAATCTAGATTTCCATGTGCTCAGGAGTACTCTCCATTATTGTATAGGGGATCAGACATTCACATGTGATGATGTCAAGCCAAATACGTACTGATACTGCTGAGTTCAAGGTCTAGAGTTGGGTCCATAAGCAGGGTTAAGCTACCAGGCTTTGCTGGATCCCAGAACAGAAGTAGAGAGCAAACCCAATCAGCATCCAGACACCAAATCTCAGCCAGGTGCCAGCTGACATCTGCATCATAAGGCAAACATTCACAAAGATGCTCAGGAGTGGGAGGAGAGGCAGAGCAGGGACCTTAAAGGGAAGGGGAGAGGAGCTCTGTGGCTGTCCCCAGATGACCACAGTGATCCCAGAGATGAGCACCAGGAGCAGCACAACCACTGTGATAGGCCATGGGTGTCCAGAAAGCAGACCTGGCCAGTGGGCCAGCACCAGGCAGAGGAGAATCAGCAGCAGAACAAGCAGTGAGGAGCAAACACAGACAACCCGGCCAGAGAGCGGAGTGGGGGTGGGGCTGCCTGGAAAAAATAGTCCCTGTAAAGTCAGCTTCCCTGCTGCAGGTGTGGTCTCCTCCTGCGCCTGTGTTTGATTTCCCCCATCCTTCTCCTGCATCTGTACTTCATTTCCCCCATTCTCCTCCTGCACCTGGGCTTCATTTCCCTTATCCTCCTCCTGCAGCTCTTCTTCATTTTCCTCCTTCCTCCTTTCAGGCTGATACCTGATGATGAGAACACAAAAAGCTACCAAGGAGTAAGATATCAGGGTGCCAACTGACCTCAGGTCCAGAAGATCAGTGAGTCCATAGAAGAATACCATGATTGCTGTGATAATGCCAAGGATCAGAGTGGACAAGATACGGCCATATGTGCCAAAAGTGAACCTGGCAAGGACTGGGAACAGGACACCATCCTCTGCCATCATGTCAATCACCCAGCGTATGGGGAACGTAAAGCCCCAGTCGGTGCTGACAAAAATACTAGAGAAAATTGCAAAAGCGATAACATAGTAGGCAGGGACCCAGCCAACATGGAGAAATGCCTCAGGCAAGGTGCTCCCAGGTTGAAGCTGGTAGTAAGGAACCATGAGTGTAAGTGATGCAGAGACACCAAAATACACAAAAAAACAGATGAGCAGTGAAACCACAATGCCCTTGGGGATGGAACACTGGGGATTGTGTGATTCTTTGACCCTGGTAACAATAATGCTGAAACCTATGAATGCATAGAAACAGGTAGCTGATCCACGGAGAATCCCCTGGAAGCCAAAAGGCATGAATCCTCCAGAGCCCAGAGGGCCCAAGCGAGAGGTGCCATTGAGTCCAGCCTGTATGTAGTCCTCTTCTGTGAGCTTCCAGTTGTGCAGGTCCCCCTTAATGAAGCCAGAGATGATGACAAAGCTGAGAACCAAAAGCTTCACCAATGTAAACACTTCAATAAGTCTGAGGAGGCCATGCCAACCCATATACTGCAGTTCCATGCTGAAAAAAATAAAGATGACAAAAAAGTAGCCTAGATTGTCTGCAATGACTTGGGGAACATACTGTGAGATGGTCTCTTGCTGGGTCTCAGAGATCCGGTTTCCAACGAAGACGTCAAAACTTAAAATCCAGGCCTGCATCATAACAAATGCATCAATAGCAAAGGAGAGGATAAGATTCCAGCCAGTGATGAAAGCCCACAGTTCACCCACAGTGACATAGCTGTAGAGATATGCCGAGCCACAGTGGGGGACCCGGGCACTAAACTCCGCATAGCACAGCCCAGCCAACAGTGATGTTAGACCTGCCACCAAAAAGCAGATCACAGTGGATGGTCCTGCTTGGTTACTGGCCACCTCATTAGCCAGGAAGTACACACCGACACTCACTGTGCGGCCCACACCCAAGGCCACTAAATCCAGAGTGTTCAGTTTTATGCCAGATCTAAATTCACGCACTTTTTTCTCCAGCGGACATCGGCGTGCCAGCCTTTGACCAAACCTGCGAAGCACCTGACGCAGCATTCTAGCTGGAATTGAAGAAGATTCTAAGGATCAGACAGTTGTAGCAAGCCCAGGGAGTCAAAGGTGTGGATCTTGTTAAGTGAGGCTGAGTTAAGCCAAGTTGGGTGGGGACTGCCAGGGTCATTTGCTCAGGCTTCAGAGCTGCAGCTTCATATTTGTTCTTCTTTCTTCTCCTTTTTTTTTTTTTTTTTAATTAATTGGTTATTTTTTATCTTTATATTATTTTATTTTCTTTTTTCAGTGTTCCAAGATTCTTCTGGTATGTGCTATCCTTCTAGAATGCCTGTGGAAACAATAAATATTTTCTGAACAATGGTGTTCAACCAATCAACTGAGAATCAGAGGCTGCATGTAAGTTGTTGCAGTCCAAGTATCACAGAAACTGACACCAAAAGAGACCATAGAAAAGTTAATCCTGCTTCCCTTCCAGAAAAAGTACCAAATACCTCCAAACATTCTGTTTTGTTTTTGTTTTTTAATTTTTTTTTCATTGGGCTCCATGCCCAGCATCTCCCTCACTGGATCAACATGAGAATTCCATAAGAAGATACAAACTAATACATGCTGCTGGCAGTGTCACTGAGGCACCATCTGAAGAGGCACCATCTGAAGTACATTCTTAGTGGAATTCAGAATACAGACACAATTGGACGCTGTAGTGGTTGAATGGGTGAATGTATCTGAAACAAACATAAAATGTGGACTGGAACAGCATTTGTTAAGTAACTGAAAAAAGGGCCTCCAGTGAGGAGGGGAAATGCAAAAAGAGATAAGGATGATAAAACGATATGAAAAGGGGCTAACTGGGCATAATTAAAAAATAAAATAAAAATTAAGAAAAAGAAAGAAAAGGGACCTGACAGGAAGCGATGGTGTAAACATGCCATGACTGAGGGAGGGACTGACTCCATTCTGTGCACTGCAGATTCAACACAAGACTGCAGGAGACAATGTTGTTACAGCACCTGGTACAGAACCTGGTCAATGAGAGACATTCAGTTGATTGAAATTGAAAATGGAAATGGAATCCTGTAATTGCCAGGATATGGAGAATACAAAGAAGGAATACCTGCTAGAAAGAGGGTGAAGAACAGGAAAGATGGGGCACCCATGCTACTAGATCCCACTGAATCCAATTCCTCTTTCTTCCAGCCCCTTCGGCTGTCTTTGGATGCTCTTGTATTTGCCACTAAGGATGTTTCTGCCATCTTTTCCTCTCTGGGAACCATCTGCAGCCACCTACCACTTAACAAAGACACAACAGTGGTTATCAAGATTTGTGAATCACAGACCCCTCTACGTTGGGTCACTTCAAGAAAAAAATATGTCATACACTCTTCTGAAGTGCATCCATGGACACTGAGCAGGAATCCCAGAGGAGGACCATCTGCATGGCAGGGTAAGAGGGGGAAATGCTTGATAGTTTATATTTCCTTCAACTGTGCTGTGCAGGGTAGTCTTTGTGCTCCTTCCACTTTTTATGAAGATGAAGGAAAGTGGGCCTACAGACAAAGTATCAAGATTCCAGAGAAGCAACCCAAAGGACAAAACATCTGGGAATTAAATAATCATTTTTTAATGACTCCAACAGGTGCAGGCAGAACAAACAAATGAACAACCAACTATACAGAAGAGAAAGGATACCCATGTTTGGAAAGCCTGAGAGAGCCTACCACAAATCCAGTTGCTAACACAGAGAAACATTATCTTCAAATGCAATATTCAGATACCCCCATTCTCATGCAATAATCTACAGTTATTCCAATGGTTTATATTCAGTCCAGGCTCTCTGACTCAGCTGCCAGAGCCCCACCCTAATTCTACCCCTAGCTTCAGATACATCATTTCTTTCCTGACTCAGTTCCTCACATCCTGCCTTACCCTTCCTGGGATGAGCCAGTGGCCAGGATAAGTGACACGCCCTGCTAGGGATGCCCTACTCACTCCTTTCTGCCCACTCTTGACCCTGCAGCCTCTCTTAGTCCTATTCTACAACCTTTCCTGCATCTAGGAAGCCTTTCCTGAGCCACCCTGACTGATCCCATCTCCAGCCTTCCTCCCCTTCCCACTAGTGGTTATCGTCCGTCCTGATGGCAGGCTGAAGCTAATTTTCCCTTTCTGTCAACTGGTGGCCTGGGTGTGTTCTTTACATTCCTTTATAGTCTGTGAGCTTCCAGAGGGCAGGGCCAGGATCTATATACCTCCTCCTTCTGGATTCCACAGTCACATCTCTAACCCTCCCTACACAGGACAAGGATCTGCTCATAATTGTAACAAGCAAACAAAAGAGGCATTTAGAACAGAGAAAATGAATAGAGAGATGTATTAAATAACTACTATAACTTGAGATTCCTTGAAGAAGTGTTGTTTTGTTTTGTTTTTGGAAAGAGAGGAAAGGCCAAAGAGAGGTGTAAACAGGAAACTAGAACATGCACCATCATGTATTTCAGGAGTGTAATGAGGACATTTCTGAATGAGGGACCTGGTTCTATGAATCTCAGTTCCATAGGAAATAGTCTCTCACAAAACAGGTGCTTTCTCAAGGGAGGGGCTTAAAGAAACACGGACAGGGGCCAGGGAACTGAAGCAGTTAGTATGGATTCCATAATGGCCCTGGTTCCCCTCTACCTCCTACCTCCTCCTTGTGTTTCTCCCAGTCTCTGAGCTCCTTCCAACTGCAAAATCAAAGTTCCATCCTGTGTTTCCTGGAAGAACTCCTGTCAAGTCCAACAATCCACTCTCTGAAGAGCAGGCTGTCTTGCTTTCCCAGCGAGCCCCACCCACTCTCCTTAGTCTTGAAGGTCATTATTTTCCTTCCTCTGTCTCTAAGAATGGTGCTGAGCTCACTCTGTTCCTTTTCAAAACATTTTTCCAAGGCAGTAACTGCCACCGGTTTCTATGGTAGGGAGTTAATACTCCAGCCAACCAGGATGTTGGCCTGGGGCCTCTACTGAATAGCTTCAAAGATACTGTGGTTATCAATTGCTTTGAAAGAAGTTTGATGAAGACCTGAGAGGAAGACTAATGATGCCATTAAATAAGTGTTTTCAAGTTCTCAAAGTTCCAGAGACATGGACTATAACTGCACCATCCCCAGAGATTACATTAAGATGACATTAATCCTCTATATCCAAGCACAACTCTTTCTTACTCCCAAAGTGTATAAACACTCTCATCCTACTTAAAATTTCAAGACAAGAAGCTCCAGAGCCATCCAAACCACTGGCTCCAAAACAAGCAAGGATGAAGTGTTTTGAATAGCTAGAATTTCCCAGAGTTTCTGAAGTCCTAACTCAATTATTCTGGCATGGGACAATCAGGAATACAAGAACAGAGGATCTGCATTCAGGGCAAGAGTTTGAAATAATCCTAAGTGTGGTGCATGTGTAACCAGCACTTCCTTCATGGAAACAGTTCAGGAAAACATAGGAAACGGTACACAGTATGAAAGCCACCATGGAAACTGGAACTGAGTCTCATATTCACGGGAAAAAAAAGAGTTTACAAAATCAAATGAAATATGTAATTTTCCCACTTTCTCTTTTTGTTTGTGCCTTCTCTAGAAGAGTATGTCCAAACATGGTCTGTAATTTATTAATTCAACAAATAAACTTCTCCCTATTTATTTAGTACTATGGATAAAGTAAGGAAAAACAAAACCTCCTCTACTCATGTTGCTTATGTTTTTGCAGTAGGGAGAAAAAAAACCACATTAGTAACAGGTATATATAGTGTGTTATTAGATTGGTAATCAGAGCTACAGAGAAAAGAAAAGCAAGCAGATTTTAGGATGTGCTCACAGTGGATGTTGTGACTTTAAAATGGGTGGTCCAAGACAGACTCCCCTTCACATTGTTGCACAACTTTCACTACCAGTCATCTCCAGAACTTGTTCATCTTCTGCAGCTGAAACTCTCTACTATTGAGCAGTAGCTCCCCATTCTTCCCCCTCCACAGCCCCTTTCTACCACCATTCTATTTTGAGTCCCTATGACATTAACTAATCAAGGTACTCATGTAAGTAGAACCGTACAATATCATCTTTTTGTGACAGGCTTATTTCACTGCGCATACTGTCTTCAAGGTTCATCCATGTTGTAGCAGATATCAAAATATCCTTCCTCTTTAAGGCAGAATAATATTCTATGGTGTGTATACCTCACATCCAGATTATCTGTTTATCCACTGATGGGCGTGCTGGTTATTTTAACTACTGACTGTTACGAATGATGCTGTTATGAATATGGTATACAAATATCTTTTTGAGTCTCAATTCCTTGGGATATGTACCCAGAAGTGGAATTGTGGATCACATGGTAATTATATATGTAAGTTTTTGATAAGTGAAGTTACTCTTTTTCAACAATGGCTGCCCATTTTACATTCCCACCAGCAATGCACAAGCATCCCACTTTCTTCACTTCCTCACCAGCACTCATTATCATCTCTTTTCTTAATAGCTTAATAGTGAAGTGGCACTTGGTTGGTTTTGAGAAATAACAAGGAGTCCTGGGGGGCCAGGACACAGTGAGTGATGGGAAAGCAGTAGGGAGTGAAGTCAGAGAGAAAGCAGGAACCCAGATCCTTCATAGAGGGTATGAGAATCATTGTGAGGATTTTGCCTGTTACTCTGAGTGTGATGGAAGCCCTAGAGAAACGAAGAATTTCACATGTTGTCTGCCGATTTTCATATTCATTTCATAAGACAATGACCAATTGCCTTAACTGAAGCTCCTCATAGTCTAGATTATCTCCACTTGAAAATCAAACAAAAGTCATTTTAGTGTCATTCACTACTTTAGGTATTTCCAACCAGTACTGTGGATAATCAAGAACCGACATGAAGATATATAGTGCTTTTTTCTGGAACTTGGTGAGATTAAGGACTGAAAAGACACAGATAAGTAGACTCTCAGAAAGGGGACAGAAACCATGTGAATCAGGCACTCACAAGGGCAGAATTGAATAGATGAATCCAGTCCCAAGCCCCAGATACCTCGGGAAGGACGGCCAGAAGTGTCTGAAATACTCAGAGCTAGATAGAAATAGATCCTCAAAGGGAAGCTTGAAAACATGTTTCTATGAAGCAAAAAATACCTCTCATAAGCTCACCTCTCTGGGCAACAGGGATGAAAACTTCTACATCCAAATAAGAAGTCCAAGGAGTTATACAGTTTCTCAACTACAAATAATCTGGCATGAATGTCTGCCTAACCACCAAATATAAATATTAGAAAATATATGCTTATATGTGTGGAGGGGGATGGTGGGACATGGAGGGTAGAGGAGAGAATCATGGGGCTGTCCCTCCTGGGAAAGAAGGAGAGATAAAAATGAATTTTCCATTATGGCATTTTAGGATTCCAATGGCAGTTAGGGAAGGGAAGGATAGTAAAATCTGGAAACAAAATAACTAATTTCTCTCAGCAAGGCAACAGGCCATGGACTTCTATTTTCTTTTTGCTGTTTCTTTCCAGCTGAGGACCACCTTATTGATCCTCTACTCTCAGTATGTATGACCACCACCCACCCTAGAGCAAAGAGACTCCACAGTTTGCCTCACATCATACTCCTCTTCTTACTTCCCTTTTCTGTGGGCTCTTAATAGAGGTCTTGGGTTAACTCCAACCTTGAGTGAGTTATTATAAAAATGGGAATTCAACATAGGAGAAGGCTGCTCATTCTCCTGTCCTCAAGTAGAACAATAATAGACCTAAGTAGCAGCAAAATTTAATGCCATTCATCATTCATTCATTCATTCATTCAATAAATAGCAAGCACTTTCTAAATGCCAGTCCTAGTGCATGATCCTATATATACAATGGAGAGGACAAAGATGTGTTCCCTGCCTACACGGTACTAATTATATTTAGCAATGTTCTTATATAACATTCCTGCCCAAAATGTGTAACCAGAACCTAATGATAAAATTGATAAGTCTAGTTTTATTCTTAGGTATCTTGTGATTTTTGAATATCAGTACTCTGAAAACTATAGAATACTTACAAAAGAAATTGAAGAGACACAAAGAAATGGAAAAACTATCCATGCTCATGGACTGGAAGAAAAAACATTGTTAAAATGTCTATACCACCCAAAGAAATCTACATATTGAATGCAATCCTTACCAAAATACCACAAGCATTTTTCACAGAACTAGAACAAAGAATCCTAAAGTCTGAATGGAATCACAAAAGACCCCATAGAGCCAAAGTAGTCTTGAAAAAGAAAAGCAGAGCTGGAGGCATCACAAATCTGGACTTCAAGCTACATTAGAAAGCCATAGTCACCAAGAAAGTTTGGTACTGGCATAAAACCTGACACCTAGATCAGTGGGACAGAATAGAAAACCCAGAAATGACCCACAACTCTATGGCCAACTAATCTTCAACAAAGCAGAAAAGAATATCCAAAAGGAAGAAAATGGTCTCTTCCACAAATTGTGTTAGGGATACTGGACAGCAACATGCAGAAGAATGAAACTGGATCGCTTTCTTACCCTATACACAAAAATAAAGTGAAAATGGATGAAAGACCTAAATGTGAGGCAGAAAACCATCAAAATCCTAGAGAAGATCACATCCAGTAACCTCTTTGACCTCAGGCATAGTGATATCTTACAGACACATCTCCAGAAGCACAGGGGAAAAAAAGCAAAACTGGATTACTGGGGCTTCATCAAGATTAAAAAAAAAAACAAAAACCACTTTTGCATAGCAAAAGAAACAATTGACAAAATAATAGACAACCTACAGAATGGGAGAAGATATTGGCAAAGGTCATATCTGATAAAGGGCTAGTATCCAAAATCTATAAAGAACTTATCAAACTCAACACCTCCAAAATAAATATTCCAATCAAGAAATGGGCAGAAGACATAACAGACATTTTTCCAAAGGAGACATCCAGATGGCTAGCAGACATATGAAAAAATGCTCAGTATCACTCATCCTCAGAGAAATACAAGTAGAACCTATGATGAGATACCACCTCACACCTGCCAGAATATCTCAAATTAACAACACAGAAAAGAACAGGCGTTGGTGAGGATGTGGAGAAAGGGAACCCTCTTACACTGTTGGTGGGAATGTGAACTTGTGCGGCCACTCTGGAGAGCAATATGGAGGTTCCTAAAAATTTAAAAATAGAACTACCCTTTGATCCTGAAATTGTACTACTAGGTATTTACCCAAAGGATACAAAAATACAGATTCAAAGGGGAACCTGTATGCTGATGTTTATAGCAACATTAAAAACAATAACCAAATTATGGAAAGAGCCCAAATTTCCATCAACTGATTAATAAAAAAAGAAGATGGATATATAACAGAATGATAAATATATTCATCATTCTGTCTTTGCCAGAGACTATTTTTCTTCCTCCATCCTCTGCAAGTCATTCTTATATCATAATCACATCATGATTCACGTGATGAATCATATCATTTATTTGTGATCAACATCCATTCATATATATATATATATATTCATCAGCTGATGAATGAATAAAGGAGATGAAGGTTTATGTGTGTGTGTGTGTGTGTGTGTGTGTGTACACACACAACGGAACATTACTCCAAAACCAAAAGAATGAAATCATGCCATTTTCAATGATGTGCAGGTAACTAGAGCTTGCTATTCTAAGTGAAATAAGTTACTCACAGAAAGAAATAGACCATATGATTTCATTCATATGTGTGATTTATAAACAATACAGATGTACATAGGGAAAGGGAAGGAAAAATAAAGTAAGACAAAAACAGAGAGAGAAGCAAACCATAAGAGACTTTTAATTATAGAGAGCAAATAGAGCTGCTGGAGGAAGGTGGGTGAGGGTTGGCTAAATGGATAATGGGTTTAAGGAGAGGTCTTGATGAGTACTGGGTGTTAGATGTAAGGGTTGAATCACTAAATTCTACACCTGAATCCAATTTTACCATATGTCTTAATTGACTAGAATCTAAATAAAAACTTGAAATTTAAAAAATACCAGTTTATAAACAGTTTTCCACAGAAAGTTTCCTTTCTATAAAACAATTGACTTGTGCAGTTCAAAACTGTCAATGTCAGGAATGGCAAGCTGAGGAACTATTGCAGAGTAAAGGAGAATGAAGAGACATGACAGTGAGATACAATGCAATCTCCTGGATTGCTTCTGATCAGGGAGAAACATCTTACTATAAAAACTGAAAAATTGGGGCATCTGGGTGGTTCAGTGGGTTAAGCCTCTGCCTTCAGCTCGGGTCATGATCCCAGGATCCTGGGATCGAGCCCCACATCGGGCTCTCTACTCAGCAGGGAGCCTGCTTCCCTTCCTTTCTCTCTGCCTTGCCCTCTCTCTGCCTGCCTCTCAGCCTACTTGTGATCTCTCTCTATCAAATAAATAAAATTTAAAAAAATTGAAAAATTAGTAAAATTTGCATATGGACCATATTTCACACACACACACACACACACACACACACACACACACATACACACACACTGGAGAAAGCAAGCAAATGTGCCAAAATATTAACAGCTGCTCAATCCCATTGAAAGATAAAGGAGTGTTGATGTTATTCTTCTTGCAATGTTCGATAGGTTTGATATTTGTCATACTTAAGACAGAAAGAAAAGAACAATGTCCCAGTAGTGAATGTTATGGTTTCTTCTTTCCTAAATGTCCTTTATAAACAAGTTTCCCATCCCTTTTGATTGGAACCAAATCCCACCCAGAATGATCTAGCCCCGAATCAGGAACATTAGAAGAATGCATGGGAAGATAGACTCCCTTGGTTCTACTGGTTCCTTTTGTCAGCAAGCAAAAATTCCTGGAAAGAAACTATAATCATGGTTCATGTTAGTATAGTTACAATATTTCTATCCTTGGGGCGCTTCAGTGGCTCAGTCAGTTAACTGTGTGCCTTTGGCTCAGGACACCATTTCAGGTTCCTGGGACCCAGCCCTGGGTCTGAGGAATTGGCTTCTCCCTCTCCCATTGCCCCTATCATGCTCTTGTTCACTCTCTCTCAAATAAAATATTTTATCTATCAAAACCCTAGAGGAGAATATAGGCACTAACCTCTTCAACATCAGCCACAGCAAGGTCTTTCAAGAAATCTCTCCAAAGGCAAAGGAAACAAAAGCGAAATAAACTTTGGAGACGTCATCAAGATCAAACAAAGGAAAACAGTCAACAAAACAAAGTGGCAACCCACAGAATGGCAGAAGAAATTCGTAAATGACACTACAGACAAAGGCTGATATCCAAGATCTATAATAAACTCCTCAAACTCAACACTCAAAAAACAGATAATTATGTCAAAAAATGGGCATAAAACATGAACAGACACTTCTCCAAAGAAGATGGAACAAATGGCTAAGAGACACATTAAAAAATGTTCAACATCATCAGCCATCAGGGAGATTCAGATCAAAACCACATTGAGATACCACCTTACACCAGTCTGAAGGGCCAAAATTAACAAGTCAAGAAATAGCAAGTGTTGAAGAGGATGTGGAGAAAGGGGAACCCTCTTACAGTGTTGGTGGAAATGCAAGTTGGTGCAGCCACTTTGGAAAACAGTGTGGAGATTCCTTAAGGAATTAAAAATAGAGCTTCCCTATGACCCTGCAATTGCACTACTGTGTATTTATCCCACAGATACAGATGTAGTGAAAAGAAGGGCCATCTGTACCCCAATGTTCATAGTAGCAATGTCCATAATCGCCAAACTGTAGAAAGAGCCAAGATGCCCTTCAAAAGATGAATGGATTAAGAAGATATGGTCCATATATATAATGGAATATTATGTCTCCATCAGAAAGGATGAAAACTCAACCTTTGTATCAACATGGACAGTAATGGAAGAGATTATGATGAGTGAAATAAGTCAATCAGAGAGACTCAATTATCATATGGTTTCACTTACCTGTAGACCATAAGGAATAACATGGAGGACATTGGGAGGAGAGGAGAAGGAGGTTGGAGGAAACTGGAGGGGAAGATGAACCATAGGATGCTCTCAATTGAAGCAAAAGGAGCATTTGGCAAAGTACAGCATTCTTTCTTAATTAAAACTCTTCATGGTGTAGGGATTGAAAGAACATACCTCAATATCATAAAAGCCATCTATGAAAAACCCAGAGTGAATATCATTCTCAATGGGAAAAAATTGAGAATTTTCACCCCAAGGTCAGGAGCACAGTAAGGATGTCCACTATCAACACTGCTGTTCAACATAGTACTAGAATTCCTAGCCTCAGAAATCAGACAACCATCACAAAGAAATAAAAGTCATTCTAATTGACAAAGAAGAAGTCGAACTCTGAATCTGAGCAGACAACATAATACTCTATGTGTAAAATCAAAAATATTCCACCCACAAATTGCTAGAACTCATACAAGAATTCAGTAAAGTGGCAGGATATAAAAATGAATGCACAGAAATCAGTAGCATTCCTATACATGAACAAGGAGACAGGAAAAGAGAAGATAAGGAGTTCATGTCTTTCTCCCCATGATTCTTTAGTCTTGCAAAGTTAATTAATTTTTTAATTTTATTTTTTTCTTATGCTAAATTTTTTAACTTAATCTTTCCTCTTTAAACATTTTTTAACTAGTTTATCTTAACAATACCTTTCATTAAAAAATCTTTTTTGAACCTCCATTATTATAGTCATATTTTATCCTTCATTGCATCAGAACTTATTTTTGTATACACATAGAGTTTTTTCTTCTAAAAAAAATTGGGATACAACTTCTACTAGTAGATCAAAATATACCCTAAATCTAGCACAGGGCTTTGTTCTAGTCTCCAGCGTGAGCAAATTCTCTCCACTTATTTTTTCCTTTGTTCTCCCAACCAACATATCAACTCCTTATTAGAAATTAAAAAAAAAATTTCATCTTTATATTCATATTCCATCCCTTCATCATGTTTACCCTTATTGTGTGTGTGTGTGTGTGTGTGTGTGTGTGTGTGTGTGCATTCCATTCTTTTAAAATTTGGGGAGGCAGTTCCTTCTAAGAGACCAAAATACTCCCAAAATTAAATGGATGACTCCATTCTATTCACCAGTCTAATACATATATTTTCTTTTTTTTACTTTTTCTCTTTTTTTAATTTTTTTTTTTATTTGGGTTCTCTTCTGATTTGGTTAAAGCACATTTTCCTGGGGTATTTGCCACTCTCTAGTATTTATTCACTCTTTCATATATACTTCTCTGGATAAAATGACAAGGCAGAAAACCTCACCACAAAAACAAAACAAAACAAAAACAAAACAAAAACAAAAAAACAACAACAACAAAAAACAAAAACAAAAAACAGTACCAAAGGCGAGGGAACTAATCAATATGGACATTGGTAATATGTCAGATTTAGAGTTCAGAATGATGATTTTCAAGGTGTTACCTGGACTTGAAAAAGGCATGGAAGATATTAGAAAAACACTGTCTCGAGAAATAAAAGTCCTTTCTAGAGAAATAAAAGAACTAAAATTTAACCAACACAAAATCAAAAAAGCTATTAATGAGGTGCAATAAAAAAAGGAGGCTTTTACTGCTAGAATAAATGAGGCAAAAGAGAGAATTATTGATATAGAAGACCAAATGACAGAGAATAAAGAAGCTGAGCAAAAGAGAGACAAACAACTACTGGATTATGAGGGGAGAATTTGAGAGATTAGTGATACCATAAGATGAAACAACACTGGAATAATTGGAATCCCAGAAGAAAGAGAAGGGAACAGAAGGTATATATTAGAGAATTATTGTTAAGAATTTCCCTAATATGGCAAAGGGAACAAGCATCAAAATTTTTAAGACAAAGACTACAGTGAGAGGTGAGGAAGGACACTATATCATCCTCAAAGGGTCTGTCCAACAAGATGAGCTAACAATATTAAATATCTATGCCCCTAACATAGGAGCAGCCAATTATATAACCAATTAATAACAAAAATCAAAGAAACACAGAGACAATAATACAATAATAGTAGGGGATCTTAACACTTTTCTCACTGAAATGGATAGATTATCAAAGCAAAAGATCAACAAGGAAATGAAGACCGTAAATGACACACTTGACCAGGTGGATGTCACAGATATATTAGAACATTCCATCCCAAAGCAACAGAATACACATTCTTCTCTAGTGCACATGGAACATTCCCCAGAATAGATGACATCCTGTGTCATAAATCAGGTCTCAACCGGTATCAAAAGATTGGGATCATTCCTTGCATATTTTCAGAACACAGAGCTCTGAAGCTAGAACTCAATCACAAGAGGAAATTTGGAAAGAACCCAAATACATGGAGACTAAAGAGCATCTTTCTGAAGAATGAATGGGTCAACCAGGAAATTAAAGAAGAATTGAAGAAATTCATGGAAATAAATCAAAATGAAAACACAATGGTTCAAAATCTGTGGCACACAGCAGAAACACTCCTGAGAAAAAAAATATATAGCAATGCAAGCCTTTCTCAAGAAACAAGAAAGGCCTCAAATATACAGCATAACCCCATACCTAAAGGAGCTGGAGAAAGAACAACGAAGAAAGCCTAAACTCAGCAGGAGAAGAAAACTCATAAAGATTAGAGAAGCAATCAAAGAAACAGAGGCCAAAAAACAAAACAACACAGCACAAAACAAACCAAAACAATAGAACAAATCAATGAATCTAGGAGTTGGTTCTTTGAAAGAATTAATAAAATTTATAACCCCGGGCCAGACTTATCTGAAAGGAAAGAGAAATGACCCAAATTAATAAAATCATGAATGAAAGAGGAGAGATCACAACCAACACCAAAGAAATACAAACAATTATAAGAATATATTATGAGCAACTATACCCCAGCAAATTTGGCAATCTGGAAGAAATGGTTGCATTCCTAGAGACATAAAAACTACCAAAACTGAAGCAGGAAAAAATAGAAAACCTGAACAGACCCATAACCAGTAAGGAGATTGAAGCGGTCATCAAAAATCTCCAAACAAACAAAAGCCCCAGGGCCAGACAGATTCCCGGGGGAATTCTACCAGACATTTAAAGAACTAATTCCTATTCTCCTGAAACTCTTCCAAAAAATAGAAAATAGAAATGGAAGGAAATGGAAAAAATGGAAGGAAAACGTCCAAAAGCATTTCATGAGGCCAGCATTGCCTTGATCCCCAAACCAGACAAAGATCCCATCAAAAAAGAGAATTACAGATCAATACCCTTGATGAACACAGACGTGAAAATTCTCACCAAATACTAGCCAATAGGCTCAAACAGTATATTAAAAGGACTATTCACCACGACCAAGTGGGATTTATTCCTGGGCTGCAAGTTTGGTTCAGCATCTGCATATCAATCAGTGTGATGCAATACATTGACAAAAGAAAAAAACAAGAACTGTAAAATACTCTCAATAGATGCTGAAAAATCATTTGACAAATACAGCATCCTTTTCTGATCAAAAGTCTTCAAAGCATAGGGATAGAGGGCCCATACCTCAATATCATCAAGGCCATTTATGTAAAACCCACCGTGAATACCATTCTCAATGGAGAAAAACTAAGAGTTTTTCCGCTAAGGTCAGGAACACAGCAGGGTTTCCATTATCACCACTGCTATTCAACATAGTACTAGAAATCCTAGCCTCAGCAATCAGACAACAAAAAGAAATTAAGTCATCCAAATCAGCAAAGAAGTCACACTATCACTCTTTGCAGATGATACAATACTATTTGTGGAAAACCCAAAAGACTCCACTCCAAATCTGTTAGTACTTCTACAGGAATTCAGTAAAGTGTCAGGATATAAAATCAATGCAGAAATCAGTTACACTTCTTTACACCAACAACAAAACAGAAGAAAGAGAAATTAAGGAGTCCATCCCATTTACAATTGCACCTATAACCATAAGATACCTAGGAATAAACCTAACCAAAGAGGCAAAAAATCTATACTCAGAAAACTATAAAGTACTCATGAAAGAAATTGAGGAAGACACAAAGAAATGGAAAAATGTTCCGTGCTCATGGATTGGAAGACCAAATACCATGAAAATGTATATGCTACCTAAAGCAATGTACACATTTAAGGCAATCCCTATCAAAATCCCGTCCATTTTTTTCAAAGAAATGGAAAAAAGAATCATAAAATTTACATGGAACCAGAAAAGACCTCGAAAGGCCAATAGAATATTGAAAAAGAAAGCCAAAGTTGGTGGCATCGCAATCACAGACTTCAAGTGCTATTTCAAAGATGTCATCATCAAGACAGTATGATACTAGCACAAAAACAGACACACAGATCAATGGAACAGAATAGAAAGGCCAGAAATAGACCCTCAACTCTGTGGTCAACTAATCTTCGATAAAGTAGGAAAAAATATCCAATGGAAAAAAGACAGTCTCTTCAACAAATGGTGGTGGGAAAATTGGACAGCCACATGCAGAAGAATGAAACTGGATCATTCCCTTACACCAAACACGAAAATAGACTCAAAATGGATGAAGGACCTCAATGTGAGAAAGGAATCCATCCAAATCCTGGAGGACAACAGAGGCAGCAAACCCTTTGACCTCAGCCACCAAAACTTCTTCCTAGGAACTTCGCCAAACGCAAGGGAAGCTAGGGCAAAAATGAAGTATTCAGACTTCATCAAGATCAAAAGCTTTTGCATAGCAAAGGAAACACTTAACAAAACCAAAAGGCAATTGACAGAATGGGAGAAGATATTTGCAAACAACATATCAGATAAAGGTCTAGTGTCCAAAATCTATAAAGAATTTAGCAAGCTCAACACCCAAAGAACAAATAATCCAATCAAGAAATGGGCAGAGGACATGAACAGACATTTCTGCAAAGAAGACATCCAGATGGCCAAAAGACACATGAAAAAATGCTCCACATCACTCTGCATCAGGGAAATACAAATCAAAACCATAATGAGATACCACCTCACACCAGTCAGAATGTCTAAAATTCACAAGTCAGGAAAAGACAGATGCTGGTGAGGATGCAGAGAAAGGGGAACCCTCCTATATTTTGGTGGGAATGCAAACTGGTGCAACCACTCTGAAAAACAGCATGGAGGTTCCTCAAAAAGTTGAAAATAGAGTTACCCTATGACCCAACAATCGCACTACTGGGTATTTGCCCTAATGATACAAACGTAGTGATCCAAAGGGGCTTGTGCACCCGAATGTTTATAGCAGTAATGTCCACAATAGTCAAACTATGTAAAGAACCTGATGTCCATTAACATATGAATGGATGAAGAAGAGGTGGTATATATATACAATGGAATACTATTCAGCCATCAAAAGAAATGAAATCTTGCCATTTGTGATGACATGGATGGAACTAGAGGGTATTATGCTTAGTGAAATAAGTCAATCAAAGAAAGAATTATCATATGATCTCCCTGAGACAAGGAAGTTGAGAGGCATCATGGGGGGTATGGGGAGTAGGAAAGGAATAAAGGAAACAAGATGGGATCCAGAGGGAGACAAACCATAAGAGACTCTTATCTCAAAAAACAAACAGGGTTGCCAGGGGTAGGGGGTAGGGGTAGGGTGGTTGGGCTATGGACACTGGGGGAGGTATGTGCTATGGTGAGTGCCATGATGTGTGTAAACCTGGTGATTCACAGACCTGTACCCCTGGGGCTAATGATACATTATATGTTAATATAAAATAAAAAGTTTTTAAAAAGACCCTGAATATCAAAAGCAATGTTGAAAAAGAAAACCAAACCTGATGACATCACAATCTTGGACTTCAAGCTGTGACAAAGCTATCATCATCAAGACAATATGGTACCACAAGAAAAACAGACATATAGATCAATGATAGAAAATGGAGAACTCAGAAATGAATGCTTGACTCTATGGTCAGCTCATCTTTGACACAGCAGGAAAGAAGACAGACTCTTCAACAAATGGTGAAGGAAAATTGGACAACCACATGCAGAAGAATGAACTGGGCCAATTCCTTAGACCATACCCAAAAAATAGACTCAAAAATAGATGAAAGTCCTAAATGTGAGATAGGAATCTATCAAAATCCTCTAGGAGAACACAGGCAGCAACCTTTGTGCCCTCGGCTTCTGCAACTTCTTGTTAGACATTTCTCCAAACGCAAGGTAAACAAAGGCAAAAATGAACTACTGGGACCTCATCAAGATAAAAATGTTTCTATGGCAAAGGAAAGAGTTGACAAAACAAAGACAACTGACAGAATGGGAGGAGATATTTGCAACTGACATAGCAGGTAAATGACTAGTATTCAAAATCTATAAAGAACTTATCAAACTCAACACCCAAAGGACAAATAATCCAACCAAGAAATGGTCAGAAGATATAAACAGACATTTCCCCAAGAAGACACAAAAATGAGCAACAGGGGACACCTGGGTGGCTCAGTCGGTTAAGCTGCTGCCTTCAGCTTGGGTCATGATCCCAGGATCCTGGGATCGAGTCCCATGTGGGGTTCCTTGCTCAGCAAGGAGCCTGCTTCTTTCTCTGCCTCTGCCTGCTTGTGCTTTCTCTCTCTCTCTGACAAATAAATAAAAACATAAAATCTTTAAAAACAAAACAAAACAAAACGAGCAACAGACATATGAAAAAATGGTTCACATCACTCATCATAAGAGAAATATAAATCAAAACCACAATGAGATACCACCTCTCACCATTTAGTCAGAATGGCTAAAATTAATAAGTCAGGAACCAAAAGATGTTGGTGAGGATGTGGAGAAAGGGGAACCCTCCTACACTGTTGGTGGGAATACAAGATGGAGCAGCCACTCTAGAAAACAGTCTGGAGGTTCCTCAAAAAGTTGAAAATAGAGCTAGCTTATGACCCAGCAATTGCACTACTAGGTATTTACCCCAAAGATACAAATATAGTGGTCCAAAGGGACATCTGTACCCCAATGTTCATAGCAGCGATGTCCATAATAGCCAAAAAAATGGAAAGAACTTAGAAGTCCATCAATAGATGTGGATAAAGAAGATGTGGTATATGTACACCCATGCACACACACACACACACATACACACAGGAATATTGAGCAGGCATAAAAAAATGAAACCTTGCCATTTGCCATGATACAGATGGAACTAGAGGGTATTATGCTAAGCGAAATAAGTCAATCAGAGAAAGCCAATTATCATATGGTCTCACTCATATGTGGAATTTAAAAAAACAGAACAGAAGATCCATGGGAAGAAAGGGAGAAATGAAACAAGAAAAATCCGGAGAGGGACACAAACCATACGAGACTCTTAATTATAAGAAAAATACTGAAGGTTGCTAGAGAGGAGGGGGATTGAGTGATGGGGAAATTGGGTGATGGACCTTAAGGAGAACATTAATGTAATGACCATTGGGTGTTATATAAGACGGATGAATCACAGGCCTGTACCTCTGAAAACACTGATACATTATATGTTAATTAATTGCAACTAAATAAAAAATGTTTAAAAATATTTATTGATCAGTCATGGAAATAATTGTAAGGACCAATGGAAATCAGGCATCGTTATACTTCCTTGTCTATTTTTGGATCACATCACCATATTTTTAAAGTTATTAACAAATAGGGACTTAACATAAAGAATAATGGCCATTGTGAACATCCTATTAGTATGGGAAGATCTACAGATAAGATAAAGGATTGTCTTTCCATTTTAGCTTCAAACAAAGAAAACCCTAAATATGTCCAGAAACAAGGGGACTGATAATGTAGCCTTTAAGGACTTCATTCCAGGAAATTACATAAAATTTTGAATAAATCCAAGGAATTCTGTTGAAATTATTGGTTTCAGATATCCGGAGATCACCAACCTAGCTGTCAATTCAATTCAGCTGATACGAAGTCACATAGACATTTACGACCTTGTTCATACTTCCTCTAACCTAGTAGGTTCCTATGGTTTGCAAATACTGCATATCCAGGGCCAGCCACCTGCTATACTACTTGGTCCACCCTCCTGGTCCATAAAATTGGTAACTCTAACAACAACATGCTCTCACCCCTCAGTCAGATTCACCCAGTAGCCATCAGAGAGTGCTCCCCCACCTTGAAATACAGTAAAGCCCTATCACATTCTTCCTGACTTTGACAGTGCCCCACACAACTAAAGTGGGAGTACCCTCTACCAACCTTCTGGAAAATGACACACAGTCTCAAGTGTTAAAGACACACACAGACACATAGTCACACAAAACCACTCCCAAACAGGCAATTTCTAGCTCTCAATTCCAAATATTGAAGATTGTATTTCTAAGTCTTTTTTTTTTTTCACTTTTTCACCACTTTTCTTGTGGCTCCTGCTTGAACAGGACAAATCTTTTCCCACACATGCATATCTTGCCGGCATGAACATTGGCCCTCACACAGACTCCCTCTCTCCCTAAAAACACTCAATCCAAAACTTGTTCAACATGACCCTACTTCCAGAAATGGCTTGGTCACACCTACACAATAGGATTGGATCTCTCCAGTATGTTCCACTTGCCCCTGCTCTCCCCTCACTAATGTCCAGTGACAGAACTCAGGGCCTAGATCTCTGAGCTGGGAGATATCCAGCTATTCCTATCCTGGGGTAGGAATAGCAGGTGATGAGTGGAGCCCAAGAGCAGTTCTACCTGATGATGTTTCCAGTTTGCCTTTCCTTCCCAAGCTGAAGCCTGGGGTACAAATAGTTAACTGGCTACAGCCAAGGAAGTACCCACGGGGTTTACAGATCAGTTTGGCAAAGTTAGAGTCTGACACAAGAACTGAAATCCAGGTCTCTTTCACCACAACAAAGTGAAAGTACAAGGGAAGTAACCCAAGGCAGTCTAAACAAAGTGCACTATCGGTGACATTTATTATTTGCTCCAGTGTCACACTCTTGATGTGTACTGTCATTTGCAAATATCTTCTCCCATTCCATGGGTTGCCTCTTTGTTTTTTGACTGTTTCCTTTGCTGTGCAGAAGCTTTTGATTTTGATGAAGTCCCAAAAGTTTATTTTTGCTTTTGTTTCCTTTGCCTTTGGAGACATATCTTGAAAGAAGTTGCTGTGGCTGATATCGAAGAGATTACTGCCTATGTTCTCCTCAGACACATGAAAAAATGTTCATCATCACTAGCCCTCAGGGAGATTCAAATTAAAACCACATTGAGATATCACCTTACACCAGTTAGAATGACCAAAATTAACAAAACAGGAAACAACATGTGTTGGAGAGGATGTAGAGAAAGGGGAACCCTCTTCCACTGTTGGTGGGAATGCAAGTTGGTGCAGCCTCTTTGGAGAACAGTGTGGAGATTCCTCAAGAAATTAAAAATAGAACTTCCCTATGACCCTGCAATTGCACTCATGGGTATTTACCCCAAAGATACAGATGTAGTGAAGAGAAGGGCCATCTGTACTCCAATGTTTATAGCAGCAATGGCCACGGTCGCCAAACTGTGGAAAGAACCAAGATGCCCTTCAACGGATGAATGGATAAGGAAGATGTGGTCCATATACACTATGGAGTATTATGCCTCCATCAGAAAGGACGAATACCCAACTTTTGTAGCAACATGAACAGGACTGTAAGAGATTATGCTGAGTGAAATAAGTCAAGCAGAGACTTATCATCATATGGTTTCACTTATTTGTGGAGCATAACAAGTATCATGGAGGACAAGGGGTGCTAGAGAGGAGAAGGGAGTTGGGGTAAATTGGAAGGGGAGGTGAATCATGAGAGACTATGGACTCTGAAAAACAATCTGAGGGGTTTGAAGTGCGGGGGGGTGGGAGGTTGGGGTACCAGGTGGTGGGTATTAGAGAGGGCATGGATTGCATGCAGCACTGGGTGTGGTGCAAAAATAATGAATACTGTTTTTCTGAAAATAAATAAATTAATAAAAAATTAAAAAAAAATAAATGAACAATCAAGGCAAGGACATGTCAAGACCCCACATGGCTTACTGGCTGATGAAAGGTAAGAGTACTAAGGATCACATTTTCCAGGGTTGGCAAGACTAGTAAAAATCTGTGCACTGTGTGTCAGTCTAAGAAGTCTGCATGGAAGAGGCAGGAATTACACCATCAAGACACTGTGAATAGCTCTTTCCTCAGAAAGCATCAGTTCAAGCAGTATCTTCAGCTTGGCCATGCTCCAATAACTAGAGCCTCTTTCAGCCTTCCTTCCATGCCTGCCACCAAAAACAGAAAACAAACTCCACCACACCTCAAGCCAGCAAATCCAGTTTGCCAACTAGACGGATCCAGTTAAATATTTGTTACATGTACTAATAACAATCAAGATTCTAAGATATAATATTAATAATAATGGTAGTAATAATAATTCTCAGTCCAGGTCTGTGCAGAAAAGGAAGAGAGAAACCATTGCAGTAGTAATAATGGCCTAACTTTCGTCTTAGGGAAAGAGAAGTAAAGGTCAGATAACTTTCCAGAAAGGTTGAAAAAAAGCTGAAGTAAACAAATTCAGCTCATGCTAAAGAAAATAAACATCTCAACTTCTTTCCCAGAAGTCTTCTAAAAGCAACCTCACCAAACAGATCACTTATCAGGCATCCTCCCACCCAGGACCTTACTTTGGACTATATTCTCTTTGCATGCTACCTGGAAGAATCCTTTGTCTCCCTTTCTAAAGTAAAATCTCCTTAGACTAGAACCTGTTTCATGTTCTCTCCATGAGGCTAGAAACCCAAATTCTGCAAGTAATACTAGGTGCAATCAAGACTTGAACGTGAAAGCATGGAAGCCCCCAAACTGTCTGCCCATTAGACCAAGAGGAAACACAGCCACCTTCTCCAACTCCCCTACCTACCTTACCACCCCTATGACTACCCCTCTCAAATCCCATGCCAGTCTGGCAGAAGCTGAATGCCAAGTCACTAAAAACCCATCCCGGTGGAGACCAACATGCTCCACACCAACTGTATGTAGACCAAATCCATCCACCCCAATGTAGACCAAAATCAATGTAGATGTGGACCCAAACATTTTACTCCCCTCCTACAAAATCATATGAAGGCCCTGCTGCCAGCACCAGCAGGCTAATATCATTGCACCGTTGTATGAGTAGGCAATCAGAGAGCCAGAGGTTCTCTAGAGACTGTATAGACTTCATGTTACCCAGTATCATTCTGGGATGGTTGTAAACAGGTGCCTTTTCTTAATCCCTCTGAGATAAGGTTCGAAAAGACATAATGAATTGCAATTCATGATTTGACACATTGATAGGATTAGTTTCAGTCAGAATGTAGTTCTGGAAAATTCTTCACATTTCCATCACACCAAAACAAAAAATCATCTTGAAATTAGAAAAGCCTGAGCTTCTGCTTCTAGAGGTCTTCAGAAACTAGATGGGCTACCAGAAGAACCAGAATGAGATTTTCCAAACAGGAAACAGAAAGAGCTGGGAAAGCCAGGAAGGGCGTTCAGTTAAGGGTTTAGAAAGTGATGAATACACAGATGTCAACAGTGATAATCACTTTCTTTCCTAGTTCCCCCTATGATTCTCTACTCCATTTCCTCAATCCTGAATCGTGCCATCACAGAGCACCTAATATAAAAAGTCCTCAGGAGAATGCAGTAGAACATAATCCATCTGCCCGTCCATCTCATTTTCCAGGCTACAGCTATAATGTAGGGAAATACTGCTCCACGGTCGCTTTTTTCCATGAAGCCTTATTAAACAACTTTGTTTTTCACCCAAATCCTTCCTTTCCTTCCAGAAATCCATCCAGTGGTCCCATCCGTCACCATACTCTGTGTCTGCTGTTAGACTAGCAGTTGTGAGTGGTCAGAGCCCATGGCTCCTGCTTCCATGAACCTCCTCCCAGTACACACTCTCAATAATACACTGCACACAATGTGGCTTAGGAAAGGGCAACTATCTTTCTGGATATTTTCTTTCATGTCTTTAAGTGTGTCCTTCTGTCCTCCTGTGAAAGTACTCGGCTCTCTGTATCTCTCCATCCTGTCTCACTAGGTTCTGTTTCACTTGGTTCTGAAACAGACCTCAGTGGCTGCTCCACACCAGCATCTCCCTTGGAAAGTTAATTGTTTTGTTTTGTTGCAGGAAAGATACCAGATGATCTCTGTCATATGAACGTTGTGTTCACCTCAAAGTCCTGAGCTCTTCTCCAAATACAGATCCATACGACTTCTCCACGAAGACCCACCTGCCTCACCCCAGCTCAGGCAACATAATCTACAATAAAGAGCCTCTGACACCACTTTTTACGGAACACTGTGAAACCCTCTTTCTAGTTCTTTCCCATCCCCACTCTGCTTTGTGATTTCTGTGATAATCAAAAAAAAGGGGGGGGGGGACAAGGATAAACCAAAAGAATATCATCCAAAAATCCTATTTTTCAATTTGGAATATACTTGGTGTAGAAATTGGCCTTTCCACATGTTTTGCTTCCACGAAGGTTACACTGAATCTGCCTTCTGGAAGCACATAACACACATCAATTGATAATGGAGAAAAGCAGCCCAAGCGCTGCTAGAGGGCGAGAGAAGGACAACCTAGAAATCAGCGTTGGCCACGTGTAATAAAAAACACAGGTGTCCGGCATGGATGTGCAGTGTTGTCTGGGCTTCTGGGGTTGGGGGTCCTGCCCGCAGTGTACATGACAGTCTGGAGGCAGGGAGGGTGGAGAACCGTTTAAGGACCAAGAGCCTTCGAAATAAAAAGGGTTGCAAATATGTTTTGTGATAACAGCAAACCATCTCTTGGTGACTCAGAATTTTATTTGACTACAAGGCAGCCACACCCCAGGGGACCTTGGTAATCTTTCCTCCTACAGCCGGATCTAGTCTATAATCAATCCCCATCATAACTTTTTGAAATTAGGTAAGAAAGGCAGGGAGAATCTTTCAATAGCTATAAAAACAGATATTTAGCTCCTTGAGACTGGAGGGAAAAAAAACCCTCAAATCCTCTCTGACGATGAGTGACCATCTTATCACTCTTGACCTGCTATTCTGCAAAATGCATACAGATGTCTTCCCTAAGACGGTAAGACACAGAGACTTTCAGAATCTCCAGTGAGAAACGAGGTAAAACATGAAGGAGGCAGCAAAGACCAATGAAAAATATCTTCATTCATTCCATGAACATGTCCAAACATACTATGTGCTGGGCCCTGTGGGAAAGACAAAGATGAAGAAAGGAAGCTCTGCACCAGGTGAGCAAGGGAAGGCCATGCAGGAGGGCAGGGCATAGAGGTGGGAAGGACGCTGGAGGAGAAGCACCAAGAAATAACCTCCCCTAACTCATATTATGCTCATCAGAGCTGAGAACCTTTCTCAGCTGGAGAATGTGTAGGCTTCCGAATCCTTCTGACCCAAACAAACCTACCTGCCGTTCCCAAATGCTCATGGTCCTGGTCTAACAACCCCCAAACCAAACGCTAGTTCTGGTGCCATGAAATAACCTCTGCTCAACCCCACAGGGCTTCTATAGCCAGTGGCATTCCTAGCCCAGCCATATTCCTCCCTGGAGGAAGTTTTCCTCCAACTTTTCTCAGTTTTCCTGCCAACTCTATAAATAAGAGAAATCACTTACCCATGGGCTTTCTCTGCCTCAGAGGAGAAACAGGAAGAAAATGCAAACCAAAGCCAGGCGCAGGGAAGGAGCTTGGACAAGAAGAGTCAGGACTTGGAGGAGAGCTCAAAGGATGCATTCAGGAAGTTGAGGCACTGGAGAGGAAAGTTGCTCTTGGAGGAGGGGCCTCAGGAGTGTGAGCACTAACAAGGCTGGGCCTCAGGGAGTTGGGTCCAAAGTGCAGAAGGGGCCAGGGAAGGATGTGAAAGTAGGAAGGAGGTGGTATAGCTGGAATCCTGGAGCAAGGAAAAAGGTTTGCAACGGAAGACCCGTGGGGCCCTGCGTGGATGAGGTTGTGGACTGAGGCTTAAATGGGGCTTTGTTGGGTGACCTTTTTTAGCTGTGATTTTAGAAGTAAACAACTTTCCTAGGTCCTGGGTGTGGAGGAGGTCTAGCTGGCAAGTGACGAGTGTGGGGAGCCTGGTGGAGCCCAGCCTGTGGTGATTTGGAAGCCGGTTCCAGGCCCAGTGAAAGAGCCCACTCAGCCGTCCTGTAATCAAGCACAGAAGCACCTCCCCCCATCCAGCTGCCTCTCCCAGCATCTCCTACAGGTTCCTCTACCACCACCATCCATCCTGGCCCCTCAGCCACCTTTCCAATCACACCAGGAATAAAACTAAAAGGGACTTGTCTTAAGCTTCACCACGAGGTATTTCCTGAGACAGTCACTCAGCGTTCACAGCATATTTTGACTGAATGAGCATCGAGCCTTTTGCTGGAGGAAGTTAAAGACGTGGTCCCTGCCTGCAGAGCTTCCTGCTCTAGAAGATTATAATGAAGGGATCCCAAGACCCTGGAACTGTGACCAAAGGAAGGTGCTTCCTCCTTCCCAGAATGTTAATCTTCAAACAGAAGCAAGACTTCTCAGAGGTGGAGAAGGCGGGAACTGCTTAGAGACCCAGGGCTGAATGCACAAGTGATGGGCCCACAGTCCATGGTCACAAGGGAAAGGGGCACCACTGTCTCTACTTGATACTGCTGACATGCCTCTAAACCCTGGATTATGTGCCTCAAAGACTTGGGGTGGAGGTGGGGGGAGGGGAGAGGAGGTCAACAGCTGGTTCCTAAAGGGACAGAGTCTATGCTAACTATACTACAACAGAGCATTGAACTTGGAGCAGAAAGAAGTGCTTCATATCCGAGGAAGAATCTCCAACTGAAGAAAACCTACCAATCACACTGACCCTGTCCTAACACATCTGCAGGAGACATGGACCAAGGGCAATAACAGAGCACCTCCTGTGTTCCAGGTGCTATGTGGGGTAGGGAATGAGTGGCCCAGCCAAGAGTACAGAGCCAGAATTCCTAGAGGCAAAGGAGACAGGCAGGACTGAAAGGATGGCTGTCATGACAGAACAGTAGGGAACAGATTCTGGGTGTTTGATCTGTGTCTGTTCCAACAGTCCTAGGCTCTGACCCCTGCCTCAGCTGGGATTTCCCCAGAAGTGCACCTGCTTGAGGGCAACAAGCACAGGTGCAGGGGAAGGTCTGTCTCTCCGTACATCTGGTCCCCAGATCAATCCCTTCTCCTTTCTCCCTGTGCTATTCTCTGCCTGCTGGGTAGAGGGTGGGAGAGTGGGGGGAAGCCCAGGGCCCCAGTCATCAAGTAATGGAAAGAACTGACCCAGGTTCTTCTTTCTGTATCTCCCACTGGCCACCTGCTGTGGCAGCCTGGAGGCCCTAGGACCTTGCATTAGGCATGGCCCAGCCCAGCGGTTCAGGAGTGGTGCCTTGAGCCTTGGCACTAAAGGCCACGTGCCTCCAGCCCCCGCTGAGCCCCGGAGACCCCACACTGGCAGAGGCCCTGATCCCTCTGTTCCCTTGTAGTCTACTGCCCACCCTAAGGCCCCATGAAGAAGGCAGCCTCCTGAAATCCTTCTAGCCCCCTCAGGAGCATGCCTAAACCCCCTGCAAGCTGGAGCTGAGCTCCAGACCCCCTTCTTTGTCTCCCAGAGCTGTTCCCAGAGTCCATTATAGGCAGTGCCAGTGCCCTCAACCACACCCCAGCACCGAGGCCAAGATTCTCAAGGTGGACTTGCTCCTGGTTCTCCCTGCTGCTCAGGAGTCCGCAGCCATCTCTGCTGCCCTTACTGTTGTGCACCCGGACCAGCTGCCCCAAGTGGACACAATGCTCTGAAGGGCCTCCTGCCTGCCCCACTGGTGTTGTTGCCCGCTGTATAGGTCACATCCGTCTCTGCCACCACCATCACGCAGCCACCATTATTGCCTTCGTAGCCACATCCTCAACGGTCACTATTACCAGGTTCTCATCATCTGGGAGAAAAAGACAAAGAGCAAAGGGCCCTACAAGTGCGCCCTGTGCACCAAGGAGTTCCAGAACAGCTGCAAGCTCCGGAGGCAGAGGCCATCCATTCGGTTGCCAAGGATGGCCAGGTCCCCTGGTTGCTATGGAGATGCCCACCATGGTGCCCCTGACCTCCTGAGGGACCTCAGCTGAGCAGAGCCACCCAGGGAAGGGCAGACAGTGTTTTGGGGAGCAGAGAGGCCACAGGGGCACATGGTGTACAGGTGACAGGTAGCAGGTGAATATGACCATCTCAGGCGGGCCCAGCTGGGGGAGCACACCTGTGAGAGGTGCAGCAAGCCTTCCTCGGTGTCTTCCATCTGAAACCACAGGAGATGTGGTGCTGGACCAGGAGCCCTGCCTATGCCCGGTGTGTCCACGGTGCAGCAGTACCACATGGGGAGAAGGTGCAGTGTCATGTGTGTGGCAAGATGCCAAACGCGGCTTCCGTTTCCGACCACATGCAGGTGCTCTGCCAGGATGTCACCTGTCTGTGAGCTCTGCAGCAAACGTACCCCAGAGCTCTGTTCTAGGAGCAGTGGTGAAAGGGGCTCAGCAGACCTGACCACACACCTGTTCCCTCGGTTGTGGTGAAGACCTCTGGACAGTGGGCAGGGTACTGAAGACAGGAGTGGCCACTGCCTTGCCCCTCTCCTCTCTGTACCCCCTTCCCCGCCTTCCAGGTCTGAGAGCCTTCTCCATGATGCTCCTTGCTCCCCTCCTTCCACAGCCCTCCCACTACTGTCTTCTACCCCTGAGGGAGTTACTGCTTTTGTTTCTTACCAGGGGGAGAGACGGAGAAAGGAGGGGAATCATAGATTCTGTCCCAAATGGGGAAGGGGTGAGACTGGAGAAGGGGAGAAGCAGGGAAGACAAGGGTACAACCATCAGAAGGTGGGGATGTTTGGGGTCAGTCTCTAGGCAAAATAAGGAGCCTCTAGAGCCAGAGGCGGATAAGAAACAGAATTTTAAGGTAAACAGTGAATCCAGTCACTTTCGGACCTTCTTGGAAGCAGCCTAGACCTTCTGTGAACCCCGTCCCCAGTCCCCCACACTCCATCCCTGAACTTTTCTTTTTCATCCATTTCTCCCAGGATGTAAGCTCTGTCCCTAGCCATGTCATTTTGTTCCCATGTCCCCTGCATGTTCCCACCCTTTATCCCTCCTACTGCATAGAACAATTATAATAAATCTAAATTTTTTTTATAAAGGAGAATACTGAGCCAGGTGTCGGGGAATGCAAAGGATGCAGAGTTGGGGCTAGAAGTCTCTCCTGGAGGAGGGGGACAGAATGGGGGACACTGGCAGGTGGAGCCCACCCAGGTGATGTCACAGGAAGTGTCTGCACCTTGAGGTTGGGGGAGGAAGAGAGAGTGGAGAGGGCAGCGTTGTGAACCAGAGATATGGGGAGAAGCTGAGAGACACAGAGATAAGAGAAGCAGGGAGAGAGCTGGGAGGAAGAGCAGATAGAGGGACCAAGGGTCGGGAGGGAGACAGCACAGGACGTAGATAAGGGAAGATGCGGGCGAGACACTGACAGGCTCACAGGGTGAGACTCAGACAGATGTGATGGGAAGAGAGACCCCCAGACACTGAGGGAGGGTCACAGAGAGGGGGAGAGCCAGAAGGGTGATCCGAGGGCACACCGAGTCCTGGGACATCTCAGACCACAGAAATATCTGTGGATAGGGAGGGTGGAAAGGCAAACTTCCAGAGAAGTCCTGCAGAGAAGACCTGGGGGCAAAACCCCCCAGGGTCATCCCACTCCCGTGCACACTTAGAAGTGTGATAACGTTCAGAATGTCCAGGGCTTCCATGTAATAACACCCAGGAGCTCGTAATTACATTTCTTCTCCAAGATGAATTTTTAGCCTCCTCCTTCCCTGTGGACACACACCTTTTTTGAAACACACTGAACCACATCCTGGACATTTGAAACTACCTCCATAGAGATGGGCTCAATTACAGCAGAAGAAACTTAGAATCCACTTTGGAAAGGAGTTCCCTTGAAGGCGGGGTAGATCAATGATAGGACCTGAGATACACAGACACACACACACACACACACACACACACACACATCATGCTCACATGGGCACACACTTCTCCAAACACCTGTGCACACACACATCACTGCCTAACACATCTCAGGGCTCCTCCAATGTCCTCATTTCCAATTCCAGCAACTTCAGGACCCCCAGTCTGAAAGTGAGCATCTGCCTCCCTTTTCTCCCCTTCATCCTGGTGCCCTAGTCCAGCTGTTGATTTCTGCCCAGCTCAGCTGTCTCCTGCCTGGCGTAGGGTTGGCTTGTCCTGCTTCAGAAGCAACAGTGAGAGCTTCTCCTTCTCTTGTCCTCCATCCCTGCCCTGCTGGGTTTCTCCTTCTACACCACTTCCTGACTCCCCTCCTCCAGGCAGCCTTCACTGATGAACTCACTGGCTCTGATTCTGAGTTTGCCCTGCTCCTATGCACCTGTGGCTCTGTGCTGGGTAGGTGTCACCAGGTTACTCTGCATATGAGGGGGCAGGGAGGGGACCGTGCGCTCCCCAAGGGCAGGACCCCTTGACCCAGTATTTCAGACAAATGTCAGCCCCCACCCCCAACCGTACTAGGCTGGGGATGTTCCTGGGAACACTGCTATCTGGTGGTAGCAAACACACAGAAAAATGACACAGGGCTCCAGAAGCCACCAGGAATGTCCCCTCTTCTTGTCCCAGGCTGCAAGTGTCACTTCCACAATGACCGTCACAGCCATGTGGGAGGAGGCATGTCCTCCACTGTGTCTTCCCACATCCACCTCGTTTTCTCCTGGAAATACTGCTTCTCAGCGGGATCCTCACCCTCTTCTCCAGCTTTGGGAACGCTGGGCCCTTCTAAAGGACACCCATGTGGCCCTGGTGAGGAGGCTCAGAGTTGTCCTGCAGTCTGGGAAGGGGTCTGCATATGGGATCCTGCAGGGGCCACTGTCAGCACCACTGGTAGGAAGGTGGCAGGCAGGGGGACAGGCTCATTGAACTCAACCCAGGAGAGATGGGCAAGGTCACCCTGTGAATCATGCATGGCCACCTGTCCACCTCACCCCAGAGTTGTGTCAGCCCATCCCAGCTCTCTGGGGAGACAGGAGCCCTGCTTGCCTCCCCCTACCTGTGATCTGTTTCCCCACAGCCCTGCTTCTCCCTACCCTCCTCTCCCTCCTGCAGTGAGAGATGCCCTCCCTCTCCCTGTCTCTCCTGCACCCCTGCCTCCAGCAGTATCCTTCTCCATCTCTGTCTCTCTCTATCCTCTGTCTCTTTCTCTGCTCCCTTCCTCACTCTCAGCTTCTCTCCCTCTCATCTTAGTCTGGGATCTGCCATTTCTTTCCCAGCTCAGTCTGTCTCTAACCTGAATCTTTAACCTGCATTTCTGTTCCCTTGGCCCCCTACTACTCAGAGCAGGGGCTGCAGAGGGAGGGGATATGGGAGGTTCCTTTAGCACTAGAGGACTCTGGCTTTGTGACAAGAGCTCTGAACTTCTGGGTTACACACACACACACACACACACGCGCGCGCGCGCGCACACACACACACACAGCATCCTCTCTGTGCACACTAACCGGCGGTCTACTCACCCTGGCCTCATGTCCATGGATCCGTCTTGGGCTCTGGGTCCATGGCTTTCCCACCCCTGAGAACGGGCCCAATATGTGTCTCTGAGTCTCTGTGCATCTCTGCTACCATTAACCTTGCATACCTCTCTGCATCTGTCTTGGATCTTCTGCTCTGCTCTCTGTCTCTTTCCTCTCTTTCCTCTCTCTTGTCTCTGGTTCTGTCTCCTGGTCTCTCCATTACACTGCTCACTGTCCGTCCCTCTTGACTGTTTATAGGTGTTTTGGACTCTCCAGTGTGCTTACACTGGCTCTGCCTTCTGGTCCCAGCCTGTAGGTCCTGGCCACAGTGTGGATCCTTTCTGTCCCAGTCACTGTGTCAGTCTTCCTCCTGATCCTCTTCTACCCCCAGAGAGGCCTCCTCTATCTGAGCGTGGGCTGGGGGTGAGGGCTCAGAGGGGATGCAGCAGGCAGCACTTGTGTGGAGGATGGATGGCTGACCATCTAGGGGACAGCACAGCTCCACTGCAGCATTCTGCTCCTCACAGAACATTCTCCAGGACTCCGGATGCCGGTTGGCTCCCTGCCTACTATGATGCCGGGTCAAGCCCTGAGGCTTAGCCCTGACCTGCCCCAGTGCTTCCACTGGAAGCCATGGGAAATTCTGGGAGGGCACTCCAGGTCCCCTCAGTCAACTGTCTCTGAGTCTTGAGCATTCTGAGAGGAGGAGTGAGGACAGGGGGTAGGCTCACCTGAGGTGTTTGCTGAGGGGTGAGAGGGGTTGTGTGCACCACAGAGAGCCTGGCAGCTCACTCTGCATCCCCCAGGAGAAGTGTGCAGTGTCTCCCTGCACCCCTCAGACAGACACACACCAGACACCCAGGCCAGGGAGGAGCTCTGACAGGTCTGCAAGTACAGGAAGGGGAACAGAAACTATGTGCATCTCTCCTTTACCCCTCTGGCACCCGTAACCCTTCCTTGCCCAATGGAAACTCTGCATAAAGTCATTGGCTCCTATTTCACCAGGTGTCCCCAAATAAGCCCCTACATCAGTGGAGCTCAGTCCTTCCAATATTCCTCCCACACCACCCCACCGACTCGCCCTCAGCAGCGCAGTATCTGCCCCCAGGACAGTGTCTCCTGCCAAGCTTTCACAGCACCTCAGTGATCATAGGACCCCAGCTCAAATCCCAGTCATCCCACCCCCTCCTCCCTCATTACCCGTTGTGCCTCCCTCATCCTCTCCCCCTTCCTTGCCCATCCAATACAGCTTGGTCCTCTGGAGTCTCTCTAAAGACAGGCAGTCACTAATGAGCACTGAGCACTAGAAGGGGAGGGCCAAGGGCAGCCTGGTCGGGGGACAAGACTTCAGAGCTAGAGAGAAGGAGTCCTGCCAGCACCTGTCACATAGACCGTCTCCCTCCAGCATCCCTGTGTACTCCCCCTGGCTCCTGCCAGTCCATCCCCTGCTGAGGCTGATGGACTGAGCTCAAGTGGGAACTCACAGAAGCCTAGAATCATAATGCCTTGTCTGCTCCCGGCCCATTTGCTCCAGGAGTGTCATACCCCTGCTGCTTTCTTTGAAAACTCCAGATGACCCTGGGCACTAAGGGTGTAGATGGAGCCCAAGGGGAAGAGAATTTGCTCTCTCTGCTCAATCACTTCATCTCAACCCTTTGTATCCACCACCCATCCCCCAAATCACAACTTAACATTTTGGGCAATGGCAAAGGGGGTGAAGTCTCAGGAAGACGTTCCTAGTCTTCAGGAGATCCTGAATGCCTCCAGAAACCAGAGAGGATGGGGGGAAAGATGGACTTGGGAGACCAAAGATCTCTTTTCTGGATGAATGCAATTTCCACTGGGGGCAAGGGACAAGGCCCTGAGGACTTGAGGGAAACTTCTCAAGCAGAGGCCTGCGAAGGACTCGAGGCCACAAGAGGGCAGCAGGGAACAGTGCTTCCTGCAGAGCCAGCCCTGGGCCCTGGGCACTGAGACAGAGCTGGGCTGCCTGGGCTGGAGGGTCTGGGGCTCTTGCAAGAGCCCTCCCTCTGCCCTTCCCACTGGCATGCCTTATTCCCCTCAGCCCCTAAAATGCCATCCCCCACTCCGGCCCCCTTCCTTTTCTGGTCCCCAGCCCTGCGGCTGCTGGCACATGAGGGCCACCTGGCTTTTCCTTTATGGTTGAACAGCAGATGACATCCCCCGCTCCCAGAGGTGATGGCTCACTGGGGCCCAGCGGAGAACTGAAGCCAGAGCTGGAACTCACGTGTTTTTGATTCCCACGCCAGGGCCTTCCCATTGGTGCTGACCTCTGCTCCTCAAGGAAACCATACTTCCTAGGCCCCAGGGTCAGCCAGCTCACAGGCCTGGGTTTTAACACCCATGTCAGAGCTCCCCCTTCCCCACATGACATATGCTTAAACCCAGAACTGGGCACAGAAAACTGTCAACCATGGAGCACTGACATGTAGGCCACACAATCCATGCTCTGCATACCCCCACCCTCAGCACACACCCCCTCTTCTGCTCAGAGTCCCACAACCTTGCCCCTCACCTCGGACTTCCTGAGCTGTGGGAGGAGCATCTCATTCATCATCTGCTCATTGCCCTGTGTTTCCAGAGGCTCCTCCCAGCTGCAGACAGAGAAGCCCTTTCCCTGTTCTCATCTGCTCCTTCCTACCACAGCCCCTGTTTCCACTTCCCTGGCACTGTCTGGGGATAACTCAGTCCTTCACACAACAACAGACAGAAAACAGGTGGTCTCTGAGCTCTCTTCTCTGAAACTGCCCTGCCGATCACTGCCCTTCTGCCCAGGAAAGGTCTGACATCTGTGACCCACCAGGCTTCACTCCACATCTTCTCAGTGTCCCTCCACTCGGACTCACTTTCCATCCAGAAGGAACTCTTTCCATGCTGGGGTGGGGGGGGAGGTGCTGGGTTCATACTCGGAGCAAGAAGTGCCACAGATGGATTTGAGCTAGACTCAGTCAGAATGTCCCAGCACAAGGGGTCTGACAGCCTCAGCTGCTGTGACTTTCAGTAAGAATGCACACATGGCCTCACCAGATGCTTCCAAGAGACAAGGACTTGTTCTGGACCTGCCTGGGTAGTCCCAACTACAGACAGAGGTTTTCAGTGTGACTCTGGTCAGCCGAGCCTCAGAAAGGACACAGGGTGACTTCTGGGGACTCTCAGGCCGTCAGACAGAATGGTTGGAGCCTGAGTTAGGAGCTGCAGTCTGGTGGGGGTGGGGGAGAGCAGGCCTGAACCTCCAAATCTGGTCTCCCTCCCACCCTGGCCCTGCCTCTTGATGGCCCTCTCTGGTCAGAGCAGGACTTCTGAGCTCTTCCAATGCAGCCCTGAGAGCAGGCCTCAGGACCCCGTCTCCACCCAGCCTCTGACTCATCACCCTGATGCCATCCCCTGTGCCTGGCAAGGCAGAGACACCCACTGCTCAGATTCCCCATCCCTCACAGCCCAGCACTAACAGCCTTCCTCTCCTGGCCTCCCTCCTCCCCCACACCATAGCAAAGCCTGGAACTTGCTGGAAATTTCCTCAGATCAGAAAAGGCATTTTCAACTGAATCTTGAGGCTCCCCAGGGCAACAAATACATACATGCTCACACACACATGCAAATACACAGGTGCTCACACTCATACATACACACAGACACATACCCTCAAATTACACACATATACAAACTCACACATCACATTCTCATGTGTATGCAACAGAAAGACACATACTCACAAACTCATTAACAGACAGGCACGCACACCCAGACTTACACACTCTCACACACTCATCAAGCACACTTATGCACACCTACATAACCACTCTAGTCCTTTCTTCTATGTATCCCGAGTCCCGTCCTCTACATCCTAAAGATCTGGAACATCTGGGGAAAAGCAGGGACACCCACAGGAAAGCTATTTCCAGTTTCCTGGCCCACACTGGAGCTCCTCTGCTCTAACCCCATTCCTGCCACCAGGGTCTCTAGGACTGTGACCCACACTGTGGGAGTACAACATGCAGAGATAACTCAGTCCTTCACACAACAAACACTTCAGAGCACCTGTCACCCCCACCCCACACACACCCCCAGGCCTGTAGCTGAGGCAGACACATAGAAGAGTAAGACCTTCTGCCCAATGTGTTGGGGGGAAGAGCAAGAGCTTAGGAACAAGTACCTGAGTTCAAGTCCTGCCTTTGCCTCTTCATATGCTGTGTTATACTGGGCCCATGACATCACCTCTCTGAGCCTCAGTTTTATCACCTGTTTATAGGATTAACAAAATTTACCTAATTTTGTTAATTAGGTAATCTTACACATAATGTGTGAGATTAAGACAGGTGTAGCCTTCATCAGCAATGTCCAAATGTGGCAAATCCCTTCCCTGAAGTGAGCCAGCTCAAAAGCCATTCCTCTACAAAGTCTCCTCTGATTTCACCATCAACCATCATCTGTGCACCGACCACAAATGATCATCCTCCACTCTGAATTTCCAAGACATTTTATTTTTATATTAATTATGACAACAATTCTACTTTGTGTTACAGCAATGCTTTACCTCTTATATTAAAATATAAGCTCCTTAAATGCAAAAGCCGTATATCAAGTGTTTTTTTATCTTTTTCTAGCTTCTTTTTCTTTTTCTTTTTTTTACATAAATATAATGAGCTTGGAGTGTTGATGTATTACTCACAGGTGCAGAATACAATGATTCAACAGTTTCACACAATTTTCAGGGCTTATAAAGATTAATGTACTCTTAATTCCCTTTATTTAAATCACCCACTCCCCTGCCCATCTCGCTTTGGCGACAACAAGTTTGTTCCCTTTATTTAGGGGTCTACTATGTTGTGGTTTTTGTTTATTTATTTATTTTGGTATGGCATTTGTCTCTCTTTTTTCTTTTACCATTTTGATTTTTTTTGTTTCTTTAATTCTCCATAAGACAGAAAACATGGCATTTGTTTTTCTCAGACTGACATATTTATATTAACATTATATCCACCCACTTCATCCATGTTGTTACAAATGGCAAGATTACATTCTTCTTTATGGTTGAGTAATAGTCCATTGGGTGTACATATAGACCACATCATCCTTATCCAATCTTCTACTGATGCCCACTTCTGTTCCTTCCATATCCTGCCTATTGTAAATAATGCTGCAATAAACATAGAGGTGCATATATCATTTCAAATTCATGAAGAAAATCACTTTTGTACAAGAAGGAAACCATCAATAACAAAAAATAAGCAACCTACAAAATAGGAGAAGATATTTGCAAATAATATATCAATAAGGGGTTAATACTCAAAATACATAGAGAATTTCTACAAACCAATAACAACAACAACAAAAATACAATTTAAAAAAATGGGCAGAGGACCTGAATAGATATTTTTCCAAAGAAGACATGCAGATGGTCAAAAGACACATGAAAAGATGCTTAGTGTTACTCATTATCAAGGAAATAAAAATGATTACTATATGTTGGCTAACTGAACATCAAAAATTTAAATATATTAAACTCCTTTAAGTAATGCAATCAGATGTCACTTCATAACTGTCATGAGGGCTAAAATCAAAAAGACAAGAAAAACAAGTGTTGCCAAAGATATGGAGAAAAAGGAATCTTCATGCACTAGTGCTAGGAATGTCAATTGGTGCAGGACTTATGGAAAACAGTGTGGAAGATCCTCAAAAAGTTTAAAACGGCACTATCATTTTATCCAGTAATTCTGCTACTGGATATTTTCTTAAGTAATCTCTACATTCAATGTGGGGCTCAAACTCACCAGCCTGAGAGCAAGAGTCATGGTCTATTGACTCTGCAACAAGGCATCTCCTTCATTAGTGAATATTTAACTAAAGTAAAGAAAAACATTTTTTTAAGATTTTATTTATTTATTTGACAGAGAGAGAGAGATCACAAGTAGTCAGAGAGGTAGGCAGACAGAAAGGGGGGAGCAGGCTCCCTGCTGAGCAGAGAGCCCAACGTGGGGCTCGAACCCAATACCCTGAGACCATGACCCGAGCTGAAGGCAGAGGCTCAACCCACTGAGCCACCCAGGTGCCCCGAAAAGAAAAACATTTTATCAAGGTCTTCTAATATGAATTCTGTAAAAGTCAGTAAGCAGCTACAGACACAAGTGAAGAGTACAAAGTAAAAAAAAAAAAGGGGGGGGAGCACAAACACATCCTTCACTGTACCATAAATATGAAGCTCTATTAGTGTTTTTTTAGTGTGATGATGTCAAGCCAAATACATACTGGTACTGCTGAGTTCAAGGTCTAGACTTGGGTCCATAAGCAGGGTTAAGTGACAGGCTTTGCTAGATCCCAGAGCAGAAGTAGATAGCAAACCCGATCAGCATCCAGACACCAAATTTCAGCCAGGTGCCAACTGATATCTGCATCATAAGGCAAACATTCACAAAGATGCTCAGGAGTGGGAGGAGAGGCAGAGCAGGGACCTTAAAGGGAAGGGGAGAGGAGCTCTGTGGCTGTCTCAAGATGACCCCAGTTATCCCAGTGATGAGCACCAGGAGCAGCACAACCACTGTGATCGGCCCTGGGTCTCCAGAAAGCAGACCTGGCCAGTGGGCCAGCACCAGGCAGAGGACAGTCAGCAGCAGAATAAGCAGTGAGGAGCAAACATAGACAACCCGTCCAGAGAGTGGAGTGGAGGTGGGGCTGCCTGGAAAAAATAGTCCCTGCAGAGTCAGCTTCCCTACTGCAGGTACGGTCTCCTCCTGCCCCTGTGTTTGATTTCCCCCATTCTCTTCCTGCAGCTCTTTTTCATATTCCTCCTTCCTCCTTTCAGGCTGATACCTGGTAATGAGAACACAAAAAGCTATCAAGGAATAAGATACCAGGGTCCCAACTGACCTCAGATCCAGAAGTTCATTGAGTCCAAAGAAGAATACCATGATTACTGTGATAATGCCAAGGATCAGAGTGGACAAGATACGGCCATTTGTGCCAAGAGCAAACCTGGCAAGAACTGGGAACAAGAGACCATCCTCTGCCATCATGGATATCAATAAATATATGGGGTACGTAAAGCTGCAGTAGGTAATGACAAAAGTACTACAGAAAATGGCAAAAGCTACAACATAGTAGGCAGGGACCCAGCCAACATGGAGAAATGCCTCAGGCAAGGTGCTCCCAGGTTGAAGCTGGTAGTAAGGAACCATGAGTGTAAGTGATGCAGAGACACCAAAATACACAAAAAAGCAGATGAGCAGTGAAATCACAATGCCTTTGGGGATGGAACGCTGGGGATTGTGGGATTCTTTGACTCTCGTAACAATAACGCTAAAACCTATAAATGCATAGAAACAGGTAGCTGATCCACGGAGAATCCCCTGGAAGCCAAAAGGCATGAATCCTCCAGAGCCCAGAGGGCCCAAGTGAGAGGTGCCATTGAGTCCAGCCTGTATGTAGTCCTCTTCTGTGAGCTTCCAGTTGTGCAGGTCCCCCTTAATGAAGCCAGAGATGATGAAAAAGCTGAGAACCAAAAGCTTCACCATTGTAAGCACTTCAAAAACTCTGAGGAGGCCACGCCAACCCATATGCTGCAGCTCCATGCTGAAAAACAGAAAGATGACAAGAAAGTAGCCTAGATTGTCTGCAATGACTTGGGGAACATACTGTGAGATGGTCTCTTGCTGGGTCTCAGAGATCCGGTTCCCAACAAAGATGTCAAAACATAAGATCCAGGCCTGGATCATAACAAATGCATCAACAGCAAAGGAGAGGATAAGATTCCAGCCAGTGATGAAAGCCCAGAGTTCACCTACAGTGACGTAGCTGTAGAGATATGCCGAGCCACAATGGGGGACCCGGGCACTAAACTCCGCATAGCACAGCCCAGCCAACAGTGATGTTAGACCTGCCACCAAAAAGCAGATCACAATGGATGGTCCTGCTTGGTTACTGGCCACCTCATTAGCCAGGAAGTATACACCGACACCCACTGTGCGGCCCACACCCAGGACCACTAAATCCAGAGTGTTCAGTTTTATGCCAGATCTATACTCATACACTTCTTTCTCCAGTGGACGTCTGCTTACCAGCCTTTGACCAAACCTGCAAATTGCCTGATGCAGCATTCTAGCTGGAATTGAAGAAGATTCTAAGGATCAGAGAGCTGTGGCAAGCCCAGGCAGCCAAGGGTGCTGGATCTGGTTAAGTGAGACTGAGTTAAGCCAAGTTGGGTGGGGACCACTGGGGTCCTTTGCTCAGGCTTCAGAGCTGCTGCTTCATATTTCTTCTTCTTTTTTTTTAATTTAATTGGTTATTTTTTATCTTTATATCATTTTATTTTCTTTTTTCAGTGTTCCAAGATTCTTCTGGTACGTGCTATTCTTCCAGAATGCCTATGGAAACAATAAATATTTACTGAACAATGGTGTTCAACCAATCAACTGAGAATCAGAGGCTGCATGTAAGTTGTTGCAGCCCAAGTATCACAGAAACTGACACCAAAAGAGACCATAGAGAAGTTAATCCTGCTTCCCCTCCAGAAAAAGTACCAAATACCACCAAACATTCTGTTTTTGTTTTTGTTTTTGTTTTTTAATATTTTTTCAGTGGGCTCCATGCCCAGCTTCTCTGTCACTGGATCAACATGAGATTTGCATAAGAAGATAGAAACTAATACATATTGCTGGTGGCAGTGTCACCAAGGAACCATCTGAAGCATGATCTTACTGGAATTCAGAATACATACACAATTGGACGCTGTAGTGGTTGAATGGGTGAATGTATCTGAAACAAACATAAAACGTGGACTGGAACAGCATTTGTTAAATAACTGAAAAAAAGGCCTCCACTGAGGAGGGGAAATGCAAATAGAGATAAGGATGAAACAGGATAATAAAACGCCTTGAAAAGGGGCTAACTGGGCATAATAAAAAAAATAAAACAAAAATTAAGAAAAGGAAAGAAAAGGGGCCTGACAGGAAGCGATGGTGCAAACAGCCATGACTGAGGGCAGTACTAACTCCATTCTGTGCACTGCAGGTTCAACACAAGACTGCAGGAGACAATGTTGTTAGAGCACCTGGTAGAAAACCGGGTAAATGACAGACATTCAGATGATTGAAATTGAAAATGGAAATGGAATCCTGTAATTGCCAGGATATAGAGAATACAAAGAAGGAATACCTGCTAGAAAGAGGGTGAAGAACAGGAAAGATGGGGCACGCCTGCTACTAGATCCCACTGAATCCAATTCCTCTCTCTTTCAGCCCCTTTGGCTGTCTTTGGAAGCTCTAGTAGTTGACACTAAGGATTCTTCTGCCACATTTTTCTCTCCGGGAACCATCTGCAGCCACCTACCACTCAACAAAGACACAACAGTGGTTTTCAAGATTTGTGAATCAGAGACCCCTCTACGTTGGGTCACTTCAAAAAAAAAAAAAAAATGTCATACACTCTTCTGAAGTGCAACCATGGACACTGAGCAGGAATCCCAGAGGAGGACCATCAGCATGGCAGGGTAAGAGGGGGAAATGCTTGATAGCTTATATTTCCTTCAACTGCGCTGTGCAGGGTGGTCTTTGTGCTCCTTCCACTTTTTATGAAGATGAGGGAAAGTGGGCCTACAGACAAAGTATCAAGATTCCAGAGAAGCAACCCAAAGGACAAAACATCTGGGAATTAAATAATCATTTTTTTATGACTCGAACAGGTGCAGACAGAACAAATGAACAACCAACCATACAGAAGAGAAAGGATACCCATGTTTGGAAAGCCTGAGAGAGCCTACCACAAATCCAGTTCTAACACCATAGAGAAACATTATCTTCAGATATGTTCAGATATCCCCAATCTCGTGCAATAATCTACAGTTATTCCAATGGTTTATATTCAGTCCAGGCTCTCTGACTCAGCTGCCAGAGCCCCACCCTAATTCTCCCCCTACCTTCAGATACATCACTTCTTTCCTGACTCAGCTCCTCACAACCTGACTTACCCTTCCTGGGATGAGCCAGTGGCCAGGATAAGTGACACGCCCTGCTAGAGATGCCCTACTCACTCCTTTCTGCCCACTTTTGACCCTGCAGCCTCTCTTAGTCCTATTCTAAAACTTTCCTGCATCTAGGAAGCCTTTCCTGAGCCACCCTGACCGATCCCATCTCCAGCCTTCCTCCCCTTTCCACTCGCCCATCCTGATGGCCAGCTGAAGCTAATTTTCCCTATCTGTCAACTGGTGACCTGAGTGTGTTCCTTACATTCCTTTATAGTCTAAGAGCTTCCAGAGGGCAAGCCAGGATCTGAATACCTCCTCCTTCTGGATTCCACACTCCAATCTCCAACCCTCCCTACACAGGATAATGATCTGCTCATAATTGTAACAAGCAAACAAAAGAGGCATTTAGAACAGAGAAAATGAATAGATAGATGTATTAAATAACTACTATAACTTGAAATTCCTTGAATAAGTGTTGTTGTTTTGTTTTGTTTTGTTTTGTTTTGTTTTGTTTTGTTTTGTTTTTGGAAAGAGAGGAAAGGCCAAAGAGAGGTGTAAACAGGAAACTAGAACATGCACCATCATGTATTTCAGGAGTGTAATGAGGACATTTCTTAATGAGGTACCTGGTTCTGTGAATCTCAGTTCCATAGGAAATAGTCCCTCACAAAACAGGTGCTTGCTCAAGGGAGGGGCTTAAAGAAACATGGACAGGGGCCAGGGAACTGAAGCAGTTAGTATGGATTCCATAATGACCCTGATTCCCCCTTACCTTCTACCTCCTCCTTGTGTTTCTCTCAGTCTCTGAGCTCCTTCCAACTGCAAAATCAAAGTTCCATCCCGTGTTTCCTAGAAGAACTCCTGTCAAGTCCAACAATCCACTCCCTGAAGAGCAGGCTGTTTTGCTTTCCCAGCCAGCCCCACCCACTCTCCTTAGTCTTGAAGGTCATTATGTTCCCTACTCTGTCTCTAAGAATGGTGCTGAGCTCACTCTGGATCTTTCCTTTTCAAAACATTTTTCCAAGGCAGTAACTGCCACTGGTTTCTAGGGTAAGGAGTTAATACTCCAGTTAATCAGGAAGTTGGCCTGGGGCCTCTACTGAATAGCTTCAAAGATACTGTGGTTATCAATTGCTTTGAAAGAAGTTTGATGAAGACTTGAGAGGAAGGCTAATGATGCCATTAAATAAGTGTTTTCAAGTTCTCAAAGTTTCAGAGACATGGACTATAAATGCACCATCTCCAGAGATTACATTAAGATTACAATAGTCCTCTATATCCAAGCACAACTCTTTCTTACTCCCGAAGTGTATAAATACTCTCATCCTACTTAAAATTTCAAGACAAGAAGCTCCAGAGCCATCCAAACCAGTGGTTCCAAAACAAGCAAGGATGAGGTGTTTTGGATAGCTAGAATTTCCCAGAGTTTCTGAAGTCCTAACTCAATTATTCTGGTATGGGACAATCAGGAATACAAGAATAGAGGTTTTGCACTCAGGGCAAGAGTTTGAAATAATCCTAAGTGTGGTGCATGTGTAACCAGCACTTCCTTCATGGAAACAGTTCAGGAAAACATAGGAAACGGTACACAGTATGAAAGCCACCATGGAAACTGGGACTGAGTCTCATAATCAAGGGGAAAAAAAGAGTTTACAAAATCAAATGAAATATGTAAATGTTGTGACTTTAAAATGGGTGGTCCAAGACAGACTCCCCTTCACATTGTTGCACAACTTTCACCACCAGTCATCTCCAGAACTTGTTCATCTTCTGCAGCTGAAACTCTGTACTATTGAGCAGTAGCTCCCCATTCTTTCCTCTCCACAGCCCCTTTCAACCACCATTCTATTTTGTGTCCCTATGAATTTAACTAATCAAGGTACTCATGTAAGTAGAACCGTACAATATCATCTTTTTGTGACAGACTTATTTCAATGCGCATAATATCTTCAAGGTTCATCCATGTTGTAGCAGATATCAAAATATCCTTCCTCTTTAAGGCAGAATAATATTCTATGGTGTGTATAGCTCATATCCAGATTATCTGCTTATCCACTGATGGGCATGCTGGTTATTGTAACTACTGACTGTTACAAATGATGCTGTTATGAATATGGTATACAAATATCTTTTTGAGTCTCTGTTTTCAATTCCTTGGGATATGTACCCAGAAGTGGAATTGTGGATCACATGGTAATTATATATGTAAGTTTTTGATAAGTGAAGTTACTCTTTTTCAACAATGGCTGCCCATTTTACATTCCCACCAGCAATGCACAAGCATCCCACTTTCTTCACTTCCTCACCAGCACTCATTATCATCTCTTTTCTTAATAGCTTAATAGTGAAGTGGCACTTGGTTGGTTTTGAGAAATAACAAGGAGTCCTGGGGGGCCAGGACACAGTGAGTGATAGGAAAGCAGTAGGGAGTGAAGTCAGAGAGAAAGCAGGAACCTGATCCTTCACAGAGAGTCTGAGAATCATTGTGAGGATTTTGCCTGTTACTCTGAGTGTGATAGAAGCCCTAGAGAAACGGAGAATTTCACATGTGTCTGCCAATTTTCATATTCATTTCATAAGACAATGACCGATTGCCTTAACTGAAGCTGCTCATAGTCTAGATTATCTCCACTTGAAAATCAAACAAAAGTCATTTTAGTGTCATTCACTACTTTAGGTATTTCCCACCAGTACTGTGGATAATCAAGAGCTGATATGAAGATACACAGTGCTTTTTTCTGTAACTTGGTGAAATTAAGGACTGCAAAGACACAGAGAGGTAAACTTTCAGAAAGGGTACAGAAACCATGTGAATCAGGCACTCACAAGGGCAGAATTGAATAGATGAATCCAGTCCCCAAGCCCCAGATACCTCGGGAAGGACAGCCAGAAGTGTCTGAAATACTCAGAGCTAGATAGAAATAGATCCTCAAAGGGAAGCTTGAAAACATGTTTCTATGAAGCAAAAAATACCTCTCATAAGCTCACCTCTCTGGGCAACAGGGATGAAAACTTCTACATCCAAATAAGAAGTCCAAGGAGTTATACAGTTTCTCAACTACGAATAATCTGGCATGAATGTCTGCCTAGCCACCAAATATAAATATTAGAAAATATATGCTTATGTGTGTGGAGGGGGATGGTGGGACATGGAGGGTAGAGGAGAGAATCATGGGGCTGTCCCTCCTGGGAAAGGAGAGATAAAAATGAATTTTCCATTATGGCATTTTAGGATTCCAATGGCAGTTAGGGGAGGGAAGGATAGTAAAATCTAAAAAATCTAGAAACCAAAATAACTAATTTCTCTCAGCAAGGCAACAGGCCATGGACTTCTATTTTCTTTTTGCCATTTCTTTCCAGCTGAGGACCACCTTATTGATCCTCTACTCTCAGTATGTATGACCACCACCCACCCTAGAGCAAAGAGACTCCACAGTTTGCCTCACATCATACTCCTCTTCTTACTTCCTTTTTCTGTGGGCTCTTAATAGAGGTCTTGGGTTACCTCCAAACTTTAGAGAGTTATTATAAAAACGGGACTGCCATATAGGAGAAGGCTGCTCATTCTCCTGTCCTCAAGTAGAACAATAATAGACCTAAGTATCAGGAAAATTTAATGTCATTCATCATTCATTCATTCATTCAATAAATAGCAAGTACTTTCTAAATGCCAGTCCTAGTGCTTGATCCTATATACACAATGGAGAGAAGAAAGATGTGTTCCCTGCCTACATGGTACTAATTATATTTAGCAATGTTCTTATATAATATTCCTGCCCAAAATGTGTAACCAGAACCTAATGATAAAATCAATAATTCTAGTTTTATTCTTAGGTATCTTGTGATTTTTGAACATCAGTAATCTGAAAACTATAGAATACTTACAAAAGAAATTGAAGAGGACACAAAGAAATGGAAAAACAATCCATGCTCATGGACTGGAAGAAAAAACATTGTTAAAATGTCTATACCACCCAAAGGTGGTACATATTGAATGCAATCCCTACCAAAATACCACCAGCATTTTTCACAGAACTAGAACAAAGAATCCTAAAGTCTGAATGGAATCACAAAAGACCCCAAAGAGCCAAAGTAGTCTTGAAAAAGAAAAGCAGGGCTGGAGGCATCACAATTCTGGACTTCAAGCTACATTAGAAAGCCATAATCACCAAGAAAGTTTGGTACTGGCACAAAACCTGACACCTAGATCAGTGGGACAGAATAGAAAACCCAGAAATGACCCACAACTCTATGGCCAACTAATCTTCAACAAAGCAGGAAAGAATATCCAAAAGGAAGAAAACAGTCTCTTTCACAAATTGTGTTAGGGATACTGGACAGCAACATGCAGAAGAATGAAACTGGATCACTTTCTTACACTATACACAAAAATAAAGTGAAAATGGATGAAAGACCTAAATGTGAGGCAGAAAACCATCAAAATCCTAGAGAAGATCACATCCAGTAAACTCTTTGACCTCAGGCATAGTGATATCTTACAGACACATCTCCAGAAGCACAGGGGAAAAAAGCAAAACTGAATTACTGGGGCTTCATCAAGATAAAAAAAAAAAAAAACACTTTTGCACAGCAAAGGAAACAATTGACAAAATAATAGACAACCTACAGAATGGGAGAAGATATTGGCAAAGGTCATATCTGATAAAGAGCTAGTATCCAAAATCTATAAAGAACTTATCAAACTCAACACCTCCAAAATAAATATTCCAATCAAGAAATGGGCAGAAGACATAACAGACATTTTTCCAAAGGAGATATCCAGATGGCTAGCAGATATATGAAAAGATGGTCAGTATCACTCATCCTCAGAGAAATACAAGTAGAACCCATGATGAGATACCACCTCACACCTACCAGAATACCTCAAATTAACAACACAGAAAAGAACAGATGTTGGTGAGGATGTGGAGAAAGGGAACCCTCTTACACTGTTGGTGGGAATGCAAACTTGTACAGCCACTCTGGAGAGCAATATGGAGGTTCCTAAAAAGTTAAAAATAGAACCACCCTTTGATCCTGAAATTGTACTACTAGGTATTTACCCAAAGGATACAAAAATACAGATTCAAAGGGGAACCTGTACCCTGATGTTTATAGCATTAATAACAATAACCAAATTATGGAAAGAGCCCAAATTTTCATCAACTGATTAATAAAAAAAGAAGATGAATATATAACAGAATGATAAATATATTCACCATTCTGTCATTGCCAGAGAATATTTTTCTTCCTCCATCCTCTGCACGCCATTCTTATATTATAATCACATCATGATTCATGGGATAAATAATATCATTCATTCATGATCATCATCCATTCATATATATATATATATTCATCAGCTGATGAATGAATAAAGGAGATGGAGGTTTATGTGTGTGTGTGTGTATGTGTGTGTGTGTGTATACACACAACAGAACATTACTCCAAAACCAAAAAGAATGAAATCATGCCATTTTCAATGATGTGGAGGTAACTAGAGCTTGCTATTCTAAGTGAAATAAGTTACCCACAGAAAGAAATAGACCATATGATTTCATTCATATGTGCGATTTAACAAACAATACAGATGTACATAGGGGAAGGGAAGGAAAAATAAAGTAAGACAAAAACAGAGAGAGAAGCAAACCATAAGAGACTCTTAATTACAGAGAGCAAATAGGGCTGCTGGAGGAAGGTGGGTGAGGGTTGGCTAAATGGATAATGGCTTTAAGGAGAGCTCTTGATGAGTACTGGGTGTTAGATGTAAGGGATGAATCACTAAATTCTACACCTGAATTCAATTTTACCATATGTCTTAATTGACTAGAATCTAAATAAAAACTTGAAATTTTAAAAATACCAGTTTATAAACAGTTTTCCACAGAAAGTTTCCTTTCTATAAAACAACTGACCTGTGCAGTTCAAAACTGTCAATGTCAGGAATGGCAAGCTGAGGAACTATTGCAGAGTAAAGGAGAATGAAGAGACACGACAGTGAGATACAATGCAATCTCCTGGATTGCTCCTGATCAGGGAGAAACATCTTACTATAAAAACTGAAAAATTGGGGCGTCTGGGTGGTTCAGTGGGTTAAGCCTCTGCCTTCGGCTCGGGTCGTGATTCCGGGGTCCTGGGATCGAGCCCCGCATCGGGCTCTCTACTCAGCAGGAAGCCTGCTTCCCTTCCTCTCTCTCTGCCTTCCCCTCTCTCTGCCTGCCTCTTGGCCTACTTGTGATCTCTCTCTATCAAATAAATAAAATTTTAAAAAATTGAAAAATTAGTAAAATTTGCATATGGACCATATTTCTCACACACACACACACACACAGGAGAAAGCAAGCAAATGTGCCAAAATATTAACAGCTGCTCAATCCCATTGAAAGATAAAGGAGTGTTGATGTTATTCTTCTTGCAATGTTCTATAGGTTTGATATTTGTCATACTTAAGACAGAAAGAAAAGAACAATGTCCCAGTAGTAAATGTCATGGTTTCTCCTTTCCTAAATGTCCTTTATAAACAAGTTTCCCATCCCTTTTGATTGGAGCCAAATCCCACCCAGAATGATCTAGCCCTGAATCAGGAACATTAGATCAGAGGAGTACATGGGAAGATAGACTCCCTTGGCTCTCTTGGTTCCTTTTGTCAGCAAGCAAAAATTCCTGGAAAGGAACTATAATCATGGTTCATATTAGTATAGTTATAATATTTCTATCCTTGGGGCGCTTCAGTGACTCAGTCAGCTAACTGTCTGCCTTTGGCTCAGGTCACCATTTCAGGTTCCTGGGACCCAGCCCTGGGTCTGAGGAATTGGCTTCTCCCTCTCCCACTGCCCCAATCATGCTCTTGTTCACTCTCTCTCAAATAAAATATTTTATCTATCAAAATCCTAGAGGAGAATATAGGCACTAACCTCTTCAACATCAGCCACAGCAAGGTCTTTCAAGAAATCTCTCCAAAGGCAAAGGAAACAAAAGCGAAATAAACTTTGGGGACGTCATCAAGATCAAACAAAGGAAAACAGTCAACAAAACAAAGAGGCAACCCACGGAATGGCAGAAGATATTTGTAAATGACACTACAGACAAAGGCTGATATCCAAGATCTATAAAGAACTCCTCAAACTCGACACTCAAAAAACAGATAATTATGTCAAAAAATGGTCAGAAAACATGAACAGACACTTCTCCAAAGAAGATGAACAAATGGCTAAGAGACACATTAAAAAATGTTCAACATCATCAGCCATCAGGGAGATTCAGATCAAAACCACATTGAGATACCACCTTACACCAGTCTGAAGGGCCAAAATTAACAAGTCAAGAAATAGCAAGTGTTGGAAAGGATGTGGAGAAAGGGGAACCCTCTTACAGTGTTGGTGGAAATGCAAGTTGGTGCAGCCACTTTGGAAAACAGTGTGGAGATTCCTTAAGAAATTAAAAATAGAGCTTCCTTATGACCCTGCAATTGCACTACTGCGTATTTATCCCAAAGATACAGATGTAGTGAAAAGAAGGGCCATTTGTACCCCAATGTTCATAGTAGCAATGTCCATAATCGCCAAACTGTAGAAAGAGCCAAGATGCCCTTCAACAGATGAATGGATAAAGAAGATATGGTCCATTTATATAATGGAATATTATGTTTCCATCAGAAAGGATGAAAACTCAACCTTTGTATCAACATGGACAGGAATGGAGGAGATTATGATGAGTGAAATAAGTCAAGCAGAGAGAGTCAATTATCATATGGTTTCACTTACCTGTGGACCATAAGGAATAACATGGGGGACATTGGGAGGAGAGGAGAAGGGGGTTGGAGGAAATTGGAGGGGGAGATGAACCATAGGATCCTCTCAATTGAGACAAAAGAAGCATTTGACAAAGTACAGCATTCTTTCTTAATTAAAACTCTTCATGGTGTAGGGATTGAAGGAACATACCTCAATATCATAAAAGCCATTTATGAAAAACCCAGAGTGAATCTCATTCTCAATGAGGAAAAATTGAGAATTTTCCCCCCAAGGTCAGGAGCACAGTAGGGATGTCCACTATCAACACTGCTGTTCAACATAGTACTAGAATTCCTATCCTCAGAAATCAGACAACCATCAGAAAGAAATAAAAGGCATTCTAATTGACAAAGAAGAAGTCGAACTCTGAATCTGAGCAGGGAACATAATACTCTATGTGTAAAATCAAAAATACTCTACCCCCAAATTGCTAGAACTCATACAAGAATTCGTAAAGTGGCAGGATATAAAGTCAATGCACAGAAATCAGTAGCATTCCTATACATGAACAAGGAGACAGAAAAAAGAGAAATTAAGGAGCTCATGTCTTTCTCCCCATGATTCTTTAGTCTTGCAAAGTTAATTAATTTTTTTAATTTTATTTTTTTCTTATGCTAAATTTTTTAACTTACTCTTTCCTCTTCAAACATTATTTAACTAGTTTATCTTAACAATACCTTTCATTAAAAAATCTTTTTGAACCTCCATTATTATAGTCATATTTTATCCTTCATTGCATCTGAACTTATTTTTTGTATACACATAGAGTTTTTTATTCTAAAAAAAATTGGGATACAACTTCTACTAGTAGATCAAAATATACCCTAAATCTAGCACAGGGCTTTTTCTAGTCTCCAGCGTGAGCAAACTCTCTCCACTTGCTTTTTTTCTTTGTTCTCCCAACCAACATATCAACTCCTTTTTTAGAAATTAAAAAAAATTTTCATCTTTATATTCATATTCCATCCCTTCATCATGTTTACCCTTATTGCGTGTGTGTGTGTGTGTGTGTGTGTGTGTGTGTGCATTCCATTCTTTTAAAATTTGGGGAGGTAGTTCCTTCAAAGAGACCAAAATACTCCCAAAATTAAATGGATGACTCTATTCTATTCACCACTCTAATACATATATTTTCTTTTTTTAATTTTTCTTTACTTTTTCTCTTTTTTTAATTTTTTTTTATTTGGGGTCTCTTCTGATTTGGTTAAAGCACATTTTCATGGGGTCTTTGCCACTCTCCAGTATTTATTCACTCTTTAATATATACTTCTCTGGATAAAATGACAAGGCAGAAAACCTCACCACAAAAAAACCCAAAAAAAACAAAAAAACAAAAAAACAAAAAAACTACAACAACAACAAAAAACAAGAGAGAGTACCAAAGGTGAGGGAACTAATCAATATGGACATTGGTAATATGTCAGATTTAGAGTTCAGAATGATGATTCTCAAGGTGTTAGCTGGACTTGAAAAAGGCATGGAAGATATTAGAGAAACACTGTCTTGAGAAATAAAAGCCCTTTCTGGAGAAATAAAAGAACTAAAATCTAAACACCTCAAAATCAAAAAAGCTATTAATAAGGTGCAATAAAAAAGGAGGCTTTTACTGCTAGAATAAATGAGGCAGAAGAGAGAATTATTGATATAGAAGGCCAAATGACAGAGAATAAAGAAGCTGAGCAAAAGAGAAACAAACAACTACTGGATTGTGAGGTGAGAATTTGAGAGATAAGTGAAACCATAAGATGAAACAACATTGGAATAATTGGAATCCCAGAAGAAAGAGAAGGGAACAGAAGGTATATTAGAGAGAATTATTGTTAAGAATTTCCCTAATATGGCAAAGGGAACAAGCATCAAAATTTTTAAGACAAAGACTATAGTAAGAGATGAGGAAGGACACTGTATCATCCTCAAAGGTCTGTCCAACAAGAAGAGCTAAAAATATTAAATATCTATGCCCCTAACATAGGAGCAGCCAATTATATAACCAATTAATAACAAAAATCAAAGAAACACAGAGACAATAATACAATAATAGTAGGGGATTTTAACACTCTTCTCACTGAAATGGATAGATTATCAAAGCAAAAGATCAACAAGGAAATTAAGACCGTAAATGACACACTGGACCAGGTGGATGTCACAGATATATTAGAACATTCCATCCCAAAGCAACAGAATACACATTCTTCTCTAGTGCACATGGAACATTCCCCAGAATAGATGACATCCTGGGTCATAAATCAGGTCTCAACCGGTATCAAAAGATTGGGATCATTCCCTGCATATTTTCAGACCACAGAGCTCTGAAGCTAGAACTCAATCACAAGAGGAAATTTGGAAAGAACCCAAATACATGGAGACTAAAGAGCATCTTTCTAAAGAATGAATGGGTCAACCAGGAAATTAAAGAATTGAAAAAATTAATGGAAATAAATCAAAATGAAAACACAATGGTTCAAAATCTGTGGCACACAGCAGAAGCAGTCCTGAGAAAAAAATATATAGCAATACAAGCCTTTCTCAAGAAACAAGAAAGGCCTCAAATACACAGCATAACCCTATATCTAAAGGAGCTGGAGAAAGAACAATGAAGAAAGCCTAAACTCAGCAAGAGAAGAAAACTCATAAAGATTAGAGAAGCAATCAATGAAACAGAGACCAAAAAACAAAACAAAACAACACAACACAAAGCAAAACAAAACAATAGAACAAATCAATGAATCTAGGAGTTGGTTCTTTGAAAGAATTAATACGATTTATAACCCCTTGGCCAGACTTATCTGAAAGGAAAGAGAAAGGACCCAAATTAATAAAATCATGAATGAAAGAGGAGAGATCACAACCAACACCAAAGAAACACAAACAATTATAAGAATATATTATGAGCAACTATACCCCAGCAAATTTGGCAATCTGGAAGAAATGGTTGCATTTCTAGAGACATAAAAACTACCAAAACTGAACCAGGAAAAAATAGGAAACCTGAACAGACCCATAACCAGTAAGGAGATTGAAGCGGTCATCAAAAATCTCCAAACAAACAAAAGCCCCAGGGCCAGACGGCTTCCCAGGGGAATTCTACCAGACATTTAAAGAAGAACTAATTCCTATTCTCCTGAAACTCTTCCAAAAAATAGAAAATAGAAATGGAAGGAAATGGAAAAAATGGAAGGAAAACATCCAAAAGCATTTCATGAGGCCAGCATTGCCTTGATCCCCAAACCAGACAAAGATCCCATCAAAAAAGAGAATTACAGATCAATACCTTTGATGAACACAGACGTGAAAATTCTCACCAAAATACTAGCCAATAGGCTCAAACAGTATATTAAAAGGACTATTCACCACGACCAAGTGGGATTTATTCCTGGGCTGCAAGTTTGGTTCAGCATCCGCATATCAATCAGTGTGATGCAATACATTGACAAAAGAAAAAAACAAGAACTGTATGATATTCTCAATAGATGCTGAAAAATCATTTGACAAATACAGCATCCTTTTCTGATCAAAAGTCTTCAAAGCATAGGGATAGAGGGTCCATACCTCAATATCATCAAGGCCATTTATGTAAAACCCACCGTGAATACCTTTCTCAATGGAGAAAAACTAAGAGCTTTTCCACTAAGGTCAGGAACACAGCAGGGTTTCCATTATCACCACTGCTATTCAACATAGTACGAGAAATCCTAGCCTCAGCAATCAGACAACAAAAAGAAATTAAAGGCATCCAAATCAGCAAAGAAGTCATACTATCACTCTTTGCAGATGATACAATACTATTTGTGGAAAACCCAAAAGATTCCACTCCAAATCTGCTAGTACTTGTACAGGAATTCAGTAAAGTGTCAGGATACAAAATCAATGCAGAAATCAGTTACATTTTTTTACACCAACAACAAAACAGAAGAAAGAGAAATTAAGGAGTCCATCCCATTTACAATTGCACCTAAAACCATAAGATACCTAGGAATAAACCTAACCAAAGAGGCAAAAAATCTGTACTCAGAAAACTATAAAGTACTCATGAAAGAACTTGAGGAAGATACAAATGAAATGGAAAAATGTTCCGTGCTCATGGATTGGAAGAACAAATACCATGAAAATGTATATGCTACCTAAAGCAATGTATACATTTAATGCAATCCCTATCAAAATGCCATCCATTTATTTCAAAGAAATGGAACAAAGAATCCTAAAATTTACATGGAACCAGAAAAGACCTTGAAAGGCCAAAAGAATATTGAAAAGGAAAGCCAAAGTTGGTGGCATCACAATCACAGACTTCAAGTGCTATTTCAAAGCTGTCATCATCAAGACAGTATGATACTAGCACAAAAACAGACACACAGATCAATGGAACAGAATAGAGAGGCCAGAAATAGACCCTCAACTCTGTGGTCAACTAATCTTCGATAAAGTAGGAAAAAATATCCAATGGAAAAAAGACAGTCTCTTCAACAAATGGTGGTGGGAAAATTGGACAGCCACATGCAGAAGAATGAAACTGGATCATTCCCTTACACCAAACACGAAAATAGACTCAAAATGGATGAAGGACCTCAATGTGAGAAAGGAATCCATCCAAATCCTGGAGGACAACAGAGGCAGCAAACCCTTTGACCTCAGCCACCAAAACTTCTTCCTAGGAACTTCGCCAAATGCAAGGGAAGCTAGGGCAAAAATGAAGTATTCAGACTTCATCAAGATCAAAAGCTTTTGCGTCGCAAAGGAAACACTTAACAAAACCAAAAGGCAATTGACAGAATGGGAGAAGATATTTGCAAACGACATATCAGATAAAGGTCTAGTGTCCAAAATCTATAAAGAACTTAGCAAACTCAACACCCAAAGAACAAATAATCCAATCAAGAAATGGGCAGAGGACATGAACAGACATTTCTGCAAAGAAGACATCCAGATGGCCAAAAGACACATGAAAAAATGCTCCACATCACTCGGCATCAGGGAAATACAAATTAAAACCATAATGAGATACCACCTCACACCAGTCAGAATGTCTAAAATTCACAAGTCAGGAAAAGACAGATGCCGGTGAGGATGCAGAGAAAGGGTAACCCTCTTATACTTTTGGTGGGAATGCAAACTGGTGCAACCACTCTGAAAAACAGCATGGAGGTTCCTCAAAAAGTTGAAAATAGAGTTATCCTATGACCCAACAATCGCACTACTGGGTATTTGCCCTAATGATACAAACGTAGTGATCCAAAGGGGCTTGTGCACCCGAATGTTTATAGCATTAATGTCCACAATAGTCAAACTATGTAAAGAACCTAACCTGATTTCCATTAACATATGAATGGATGAAGAAGAGGTGGTATATACATACAATGGAATACTATTCAGCCATCAAAAGAAATGAAATCTTGCCATTTGTGATGACATGGCTGGAACTAGAGGGTATTATGCTTAGTGAAATAAGTCAATCAAAGAAAGAATTATCATATGATCTCCCTGAGACAAGGAAGTTGAGAGACATCATGGGGGGTATGGGGAGTAGGAAAGGAATAAAGGAAACAAGATGGGATCCAGAGGGAGACAAACCATAGGAGACTCTTATCTCAAAAAACAAACAGAGTTGCCAGGGGTATGGACACTGGGGGAGGTATGTGCTATGGTGAGTGCTGTGATGTGTGTAAACCTGGTGATTCACAGACCTGTACCCCTGGGGCTAATAATACATTATATGTTAATAAAAAATAAAAAATTTTTAAAAAGACCCTGAATATCAAAAGCAATGTTGAAAAAGAAAACCAAACATGATGACATCACAATCTTGGACTTCAAGCTGTTACAAAGCTATCATCATCAAGACAATATGGTACCACAGGAAAAACAGACATATAGATCAATGATAGAAAATGGAGAACTCAGAAATGAATGCTTGACTCTATGGTCAGCTCATCTTTGACACAGCAGGAAAGAATATCCAGTGGAAAAAAGACAGACTCTTCAACAAATGGTGAAGGAAAATTGGACAACCACATGCAGAAGAATGAACTGGGCCAATTCCTTAGGCCATACCCAAAAAATAGACTCAAAAATAGATGAAAGTCCTAAATGTGAGATAGGAATCTATCAAAATCCTCTAGGAGAACACAGGCAGCAACCTTTGTGCCCTCGGCTGCTGCAACTTCTTGTTAGACATTTCTCCAAACGCAAGGTAAACAAAGGCAAAAATGAACTACTGGGACCTCATCAAGATAAAAATGTTTGTATGGCAAAGGAAAGAGTTGACAAAACAAAGACAACTGACAGAATGGGAGGAAATATTTGCAAATGACATAGCAGGTAAATGACTAGTATTCAAAATCTATTAAGAACTTATCAAACTCAACACCCAAAAGACAAATAATCCAACCAAGAAATGGTCAGAAGATATAAACAGACATTTCCCCAAGAAGACATAAAAACGGACAACAGGGGACGCCTGGTTGGCTCAGTCGGTTAAGCTGCTGCCTTCAGCTCGGGTCATGATCCCAGGATCCTGGGATCGAGTCCCATGTGGGGTTCCTTGCTCAGCAGGGAGCCTGCTTCTTTCTCTGCCTCTGCCTGCTTGTGCTTTCTCTCTCTCTCTCTGACAAATAAATAAATACATAAAATCTTTAAAAACAAAACAAAACAAAACGGGGAACAGACACATGAAAAAATGCTCCACATCACTCATCATCAGAGAAATAGAAATCAAAACCACAATGAGATACCACCTCACACCAGTCAGAATGGCTAAAATGAACAAGTCAGGAACCAAAAGATGTTGGTGAGGATGTGGAGAAAGGGGAACCCTCCTACACTGTTGGTGGGAATGCAAAATGGAGCAGCCACTCTAGAAAACAGTCTGGAGGTTCCTCAAAAAGTTGAAAATAGAGCTAGCTTATGACCCAGCAATTGCACTACTAGGTATTTACCCCAAAGATACAAATATAGTGGTCCAAAGGGACATCTGTACCCCAATGTTCATAGCAGCGATGTCCATAATAGCCAAAAAAATGGAAAGAACTTAGAAGTCCATCAATAGATGTGGATAAAGAAGATGTGGTATATGTACACCCATGCACACACACACACACACACACACACACACACAGGAATATTGAGCAGGCATAAAAAAATGAAACCTTGCCATTTGCCATGATACAGATGGAACTAGAGGGTATTATGCTAAGTGAAATAAGTCAATCAGAGAAAGCCAATTATCATATGGTCTCACTCATATGTGGAATTTAAAAAAACAGAACAGAAGATCCTATGGGAAGAAAGGGAGAAATGAAACAAGAAAAATCCGGAGAGGGACACAAACCATACGAGACTCTTAATTATAAGAAAAAAACTGAAGGTTGCTAGAGAGGAGGGGGATTGAGTTACGGGGAAATTGGGTGATGGACCTTAAGGAGAACATGTAATGTAATGACCATTGGGTGTTATATAAGACTGATGAATCACAGGCCTGTACCTCTGAAAACACTTATACATTATATGTTAATTAATTGCAACTAAATAAAAAATGTTTAAAAATATTTATTGATCAGTCATGGAAATAATTGTAAGGACCAATGGAAATCAGGCATCATTATACTTCCTTGTCTATTTTTGGATCACATCACCATACTTTTAAAGTTATTAACAAATAGGGACTTAACATAAAGAATAATGGCCATTGTGAACATGCTATTAGTATGGGAAGATCTACAGACAAGATAAAGGATTGTCTTTCCATTTTAGCTTCAAACAAAGAAAACCCTAAATATGTCCAGAAACAAGGGGACTGATAATGTAGCCTTTAAGGACTTCATTCCAGGAAATTACATAAAATTTTGAATAAATCCAAGGAATTCTGTTGAAATTATTGGTTTCAGATATCCGGAGATCACCAACCTAGCTGTCAATTCAATTCAGCTGATACGAAGTCACATAGACATTTACGACCTTGTTCATACTTCCTCTAACCTAGTAGGTTCCTATAGTTTGCAAATACTGCATATCCAGGGCCAGCCACCTGCTATACTACTTGGTCCACCCTCCTGGTCCATAAAATTGGTAACTCTAACAACAACATGCTCTCACCCCTCAGTCAGATTCACCCAGTAGCCATCAGAGAGTGCTCCCCCACCTTGAAATACAATAAAGCCCTATCACATTCTTCCTGACTTTGACAGTGCCCCACACAACTAAAGTGGGAGTACCCTCTACCAACCTTCTGGAAAATGACACACAGTCTCAAGTGTTAAAGACACACACAGACACATAGTCACACAAAACCACTCCTAAACAGGCAATTTCTAGCTCTCAATTCCAAATATTGAAGATTGTATTTCTAAGTCTTTTTTTTTTTTTTCACTTTTTCACCACTTTTCTTGTGGCTCCTGCTTGAACAGGACAAATCTTTTCCCACACATGCATATCTTGCCGGCATGAACGTTGGCCCTCACACAGACTCCCTCTCTCCCTAAAAACACTCAATCCAAAACTTGTTCAACATGACCCTACTTCCAGAAATGGCTTGGTCACACCTACACAATAGGATTGGATCTCTCCAGTATGTTCCACTTGCCCCCTGCTCTCCCCTCACTAATGTCCAGTGACAGAACTCAGGGCCTAGTTCTCTGAGCTGGGAGATATCCAGCTATTCCTATCCTGGGGTAGGAATAGCAGGTGATGAGTGGAGCCCAAGAGCAGTTCTACCTGATGATGTTTCCAGCTTGCCTTTCCTTCCCCAGCTGAAGCCTGGGGTACAAATAGTTAACTGGCTACAGCCAAGGAAGTACCCACGGGGTTTACAGATCAGTTTGGCAAAGTTAGAGTCTGACACAAGAACTGAAATCCAGGTCTCTTTCACCACAACAAAGTGAAAGTACAAGGGAAGCAGCCCAAGGCAGTCTAAACAAAGTGCACTATCGGTGACATTTATTATTTGCTCCAGTATCACACTCTTGATGTGTACTGTCATTTGCAAATATCTTCTCCCATTCCATGGGTTGCCTCTTTATTTTTTGACTGTTTCCTTTGCTGTGCAGAAGCTTTTGATTTTGATGAAGTCCCAAAAGTTTATTTTTGCTTTTGTTTCCTTTGCCTTTGGAGACATATCTTGAAAGAAGTTGCTGTGGCTGATATCGAAGAGATTACTGCCTATGTTCTCCTCAGACACATGAAAAAATGTTCATCATCACTAGCCCTCAGGGAGATTCAAATTAAAACCACATTGAGATATCACCTTACACCAGTTAGAATGACCAAAATTAACAAAACAGGAAACAACATGTGTTGGAGAGGATGTGGAGAAAGGGGAACCCTCTTCCACTGTTGGTGGGAATGCAAGTTGGTGCAGCCTCTTTGGAGAACAGTGTGGAGATTCCTCAAGAAATTAAAAATAGAACTTCCCTATGACCCTGCAATTGCACTCATGGGTATTTACCCCAAAGATACAGATGTAGTGAAGAGAAGGGCCATCTGTACTCCAATGTTTATAGCAGCAATGGCCACGGTCGCCAAACTGTGGAAAGAACCAAGATGCCCTTCAACGGATGAATGGATAAGGAAGATGTGGTCCATATACACTATGGAGTATTATGCCTCCATCAGAAAGGACGAATACCCAACTTTTGTAGCAACATGAACAGGACTGTAAGAGATTATGCTGAGTGAAATAAGTCAAGCAGAGACTTATCATCATATGGTTTCACTTATTTGTGGAGCATAACAAGTATCATGGAGGACAAGGGGTGCTAGAGAGGAGAAGGGAGTTGGGGTAAATTGGAAGGGGAGGTGAATCATGAGAGACTATGGACTCTGAAAAACAATCTGAGGGGTTTGAAGTGCGGGGGGTGGGAGGTTGGGGTACCAGGTGGTGGGTATTAGAGAGGGCATGGATTGCATGCAGCACTGGGTGTGGTGCAAAAATAATGAATACTGTTTTTCTGAAAATAAATAAATTAATAAAAAATTTTAAAAAAATAAATGAACAATCAAGGCAAGCACATGTCAAGATCCCACATGGCTTACTGGCTGATGAAAGGTAAGAGTACTAAGGATCACATTTTCCAGGGTTGGCAAGACTAGTAAAAATCTGTGCACTGTGTGTCAGTCTAAGAAGTCTGCATGGAAGAGGCAGGAATTACACCATCAAGACACTGTGAATAGCTCTTTCCTCAGAAAGCATCAGTTCAAGCAGTATCTTCAGCTTGGCCATGCTCCAATAACTAGAGCCTCTTTCAGCCTTCCTTCCATGCCTGCCACCAAAAACAGAAAACAAACTCCACCACACCTCAAGCCAGCAAATCCAGTTTGCCAACTAGACGGATCCAGTTAAATATTTGTTACATGTACTAATAACAATCAAGATTCTAAGATATAATATTAATAATAATGGTAGTAATAATAATTCTCAGTCCAGGTCTGTGCAGAAAAGGAAGAGAGAAACCATTGCAGTAATAATAATGGCCTAATTTTTGTCTTAGGGAAAGAGAAGTAAAGGTCAGATAACTTTCCAGAAAGGTTGAAAAAAAGCTGAAGTAAACAAATTCAGCTCATGCTAAAGAAAATAAACATCTCAACTTATTTCCCAGGAGTCTTCTAAAAGCAACCTCACCAAACAGATCACTTATCAGGCATCCTCCCACCCAGGACCTTACTCTGGACTATATTCTCTTTGCATGCTACCTGGAAGAATCCTTTGTCTCCCTTTCTAAAGTAAAATCTCCTTAGACTAGAACCTGTTTCATGTTCTCTCCATGAGGCTAGAAACCCAAATTCTGCAAGTAATACTAGGTGCAATCAAGACTTGAACGTGAAAGCATGGAAGCCCCCAAACTGTCTGCCCATTAGACCAAGAGGAAACACAGCCACCTTCTCCAACTCCCCTACCTACCTTACCACCCCTATGACTACCCCTCTCAAATCCCATGCCAGTCTGGCAGAAGCTGAATGCCAAGTCACTAAAAACCCATCCCGGTGGAGACCAACATGCTCCACACCAACTGTATGTAGACCAAATCCATCCACCCCAATGTAGACCAAAATCAATGTAGATGTGGACCCAAACATTTTACTCCCCTCCTACAAAATCATATGAAGGCCCTGCTGCCAGCACCAGCAGGCTAATATCATTGCACCGTTGTATGAGTAGGCAATCAGAGAGCCAGAGGTTCTCTAGAGACTGTATAGACTTCATATTACCCAGTATCATTCTGGGATGGTTGTAAACAGGTGCCTTTTCTTAATCCCTCTGAAATAAGGTTCGAAAAGACATAATGAAATGCAATTCATGATTTGACACATTGATAGGATTAGTTTCAGTCAGAATGTAGTTCTGGAAAATTCTTCACATTTCCATCACACCAAAACAAAAAATCATCTTGAAATTAGAAAAGCCTGAGCTTCTGCTTCTAGAGGTCTTCAGAAACTAGATGGGCTACCAGAAGAACCAGAATGAGATTTTCCAAACAGGAAACAGAAAGAGCTGGGAAAGCCAGGAAGGGCGTTCAGTTAAGGGTTTAGAAAGTGATGAATACACAGATGTCAACAGTGATAATCACTTTCTTTCCTAGTTCCCCCTATGATTCTCTACTCCATTTCCTCAATCCTGAATCGTGCCATCACAGAGCACCTAATATAAAAGTCCTCAGGAGAATGCAGTAGAACATAATCCATCTCATTTTCCAGGCTACAGCTATAATGTAGGGAAATACTGCTCCACGGTCGCTTTTTTCCATGAAGCCTTATTAAACAACTTTGTTTTTCACCCAAATCCTTCCTTTCCTTCCAGAAATCCATCCAGTGGTCCCATCCATCACCATACTCTGTGTCTGCTGTTAGACTAGCAGTTGTGAGTGGTCAGAGCCCATGGCTCCTGCTTCCATGAACCTCCTCCCAGTACACACTCTCAATAATACACTGCACACAATGTGGCTTAGGAAAGGGCAACTATCTTTCTGGATATTTTCTTTCATGTCTTTAAGTGTGTCCTTCTGTCCTCCTGTGAAAGTACTTGGCTCTCTGTATCTCTCCATCCTGTCTCACCAGGTTCTGTTTCACTTGGTTCTGAAACAGACCTCAGTGGCTGCTCCACACCAGCATCTCCCTTGGAAAGTTTATTGTTTTGTTTTGTTGCAGGAAAGATACCAGATGATCTCTGTCATATGAACGTTGTGTTCACCTCAAAGTCCTGAGCTCTTCTCCAAATACAGATCCATACGACTTCTCCACGAAGACCCACCTGCCTCACCCCAGCTCAGGCAACATAATCTACAATAAAGAGCCTCTGACACCACTTTTTACGGAACACTGTGAAACCCTCTTTCTAGTTCTTTCCCATCCCCACTCTGCTTTGTGATTTCTGTGATAATCAAAAAAAGGGGGGGGGGGACAAGGATAAACCAAAAGAATATCATCCAAAAATCCTATTTTTCAATTTGGAATATACTTGGTGTAGAAATTGGCCTTTCCACATGTTTTGCTTCCACGAAGGTTACACTGAATCTGCCTTCTGGAAGCACATAACACATATCAATTGATAATGGAGAAAAGCAGCCCAAGCGCTGCTAGAGGGCGAGAGAAGGACAATCTAGAAATCAGCGTTGGCCACGTGTAATAAAAAACACAGGTGTCCGGCATGGATGTGCAGTGTTGTCTGGGCTTCTGGGGTTGGGGGTCCTGCCCGCAGTGTACATGACAGTCTGGAGGCAGGGAGGGTAGAGAACCGTTTAAGGACCAAGAGCCTTCGAAATAAAAAGGGTTGCAAATATGTTTTGTGATAACAGCAAACCATCTCTTAGTGACTCAGAATTTTATTTGACTACAAGGCAGCCACACCCCAAGGGACCTTGGTAATCTTTCCTCCTACAGTAAGATCTAGTCTATAATCAATCCCCACCATAACTTTTTGAAATTAGGTAAGAAAGGCAGGGAGATACTTTCAATAGCTATAAAAACAGATATTTAGCTCCTTGAGACTGGAGGGAAAGAAACCCTCAAATCCTCTCTGACGATGAGTGACCATCTTATCACTCTTGACCTGCTATTCTGCAAAATGCATACCGATGTCTTCCCTAAGACGGTAAGACACAGAGACTTTCAGAATCTCCAGTGAGAAACGAGGTAAAACATGAAGGAGGCAGCAAAGACCAATGAAAAAAATCTTCATTCATTCCATGAACATGTCCAAACATACTATGTGCTGGGCCCTGTGGGAAAGACAAAGATGAAGAAAGGAAGCTCTGCACCAGGTGAGCAAGGGAAGGCCACGCAGGAGGGCAGGGCATAGAGGTGGGAAGGACGCTGGAGGAGAAGCACCAAGAAATAACCTCCCCTAACTCATATTATGCTCATCAGAGCTGAGAACCTTTCGGGGCTGGAGGAGAATGTGTAGGCTTCCGAATCCTTCTGACCCAAACAAACCTACCTGCCGTTCCCAAATGCTCATGGTCCTGGTCTAACAACCCCCAAACCAAACGCTAGCTCTGGTGCCATGAAATAACCTCTGCTCAACCCCACAGGGCTTCTATAGCCAGTGGCATTCCTAGCCCAGCCATCTTCTTCCCTGGAGGAAGTTTTCCTCCAACTTTTCTCAGTTTTCCTGCCAACTCTATAAATAGGAGAAATCACTTACCCATGGGCTTTCTCTGCCTCAGAGGAGAAACAGGAAGAAAATGCAAACCAAAGCCAGGCGCAGGGAAGGAGCTTGGCCAAGAAGAGTCAGGACTTGGAGGAGAGCTCAAAGGATGCATTCAGGAAGTTGAGGCACTGGAGAGGAAAGTTGCTCTTGGAGCAGGGGCCTCAGGAGTGTGAGCACTAACAAGGCTGGGCCTCAGGGAGTTGGGTCCAAAGTGCAGAAGGGGCCAGGGAAGGATGTGAAAGTAGGAAGGAGGTGGTATAGCTGGAATCCTGGAGCAAGGAAAAAGGTTTGCAACGGAAGACCCGTGGGGCCCTGCGTGGATGAGGTTGTGGACTGAGGCTTAAATGGGGCTTTGTTGGGTGACCTTTTTTAGCTGTGATTTTAGAAGTAAAAAACTTTCCAAGGTCCTAGGTGTGGAGGAGGTCTAGCTGGCAAGTGACGAGTGTGGGGAGGCTGGTGGAGCCCAGCCTGTGGTGATTTGGAAGCCGGTTCCAGGCCCAGTGAAAGAGCCCACTCAGCAGTCCTGTAATCAAGCACAGAAGCACCTCCCCCCATCCAGCTGCCTCTCCCAGCATCTCCTACAGGTTCCTCTACCACCACCATCCATCCTGGCCCCTCAGCCACCTTTCCAATCACACCAGGAATAAAACTAAAAGGGACTTGTCTTAAGCTTCACCACGAGGTATTTCCTGAGACAGTCACTCAGCGTTCACAGCATATTTTGACTGAATGAGCATCGAGCCTTTTGCTGGAGGAAGTTAAAGACGTGGTCCCTGCCTGCAGAGCTTCCTGCTCTAGAAGATTATAATGAAGGGATCCCAAGACCCTGGAACTGTGACCAAAGGAAGGTGCTTCCTCCTTCCCAGAATGTTAATCTTCAAACAGAAGCAAGACTTCTCAGAGGTGGAGAAGGCGGGAACTGCTTAGAGACCCAGGGCTGAATGCACAAGTGATGGGCCCACAGTCCATGGGTCACAAGGAATAGGGGCACCACTGTCTCTACTTGATACTGCTGACATGCCTCTAAACCCTGGGTTACGTGCCTCAAAGACTTGGGGTGGAGGTGGGGGAGGGCAGAGGAGGTCAACAGCTGGTTCCTAAAGGGACAGAGACTATGCTAACTATACTACAACAGAGCATTGAACTTGGAGCAGAAAGAAGCGCTTCATATCCGAGGAAGAATCTCCAACTGAAGAAAACCTACCAATCACACTGACCCTGTCCTAACACATCTGCAGGAGACATGGACCAAGGGCAATAACAGAGCACTTCCTGTGTTCCAGGTGCTATGTGGGGTAGGGAATGAGTGGCCCAGCCAAGCCTACAGAGCCAGAATTCCTAGAGGCAAAGGAGACAGGCAGGATTGGAAGGATGGCTGTCATGACAGAACAGAAGGGGAAAGATACCTGGGTGATTGATCTGTGTCTGTTCCAACAGTCCTAGGCTGTCTCCCCTACCTCAGCTGGGATTTCCCCAGATGTCACCTTCTTGAGGCCAAGAAAGGCAGATGCATGATAGGGTCTCTCTCTCCATACATCTGGTCCCCAGATCAATCCCTTCTCCTTTCTCCCTGTGCTATTGGATGCCTGCTGAGTAGAGGGTGGGAGAGTGGGGGGAAGTCCAGGGCCCCAGTCACCAGGTAATAAAAAGAACTGACCCAGGTTCTTCTTTCATACCTCCCACTGGCCACCTGCTGTGGGCTAGCAGCCTAGAGGCCCAAGGGCCTTGCATTAGGCATGGCCCAGCCCAGCGGTTCAGGAGTGGTGCCTTGAGCCTTGGCACTATAGGCCATGTGCCTCCAGCCCCTGCTGAGCCCCGGAGACCCCACACTAGCAGAGGCCCTGATCCCTCTGTTCCCTTGTAGTCTACTGCCCACCCTAAGGCCCCATGGAGAAGGCAGCCTCCTGAACTCCTTCTAGCCCCCTCAGGAGCATGCGTAGACCCCCTGCAAGCTGGAGCTGAGCTCCAGACCCCCTTCTTTGTCTCCCAGGGCTGTTCCCAGAGTCCATTATAGGTGGTGCCACTGCCCTCAACCACACCCCAGCACCAAGGCCAAGATTCTCAAAATGGACTTGCTCCTGGTTCTCCCTGATGCTCAGGAGTCTGCTGCCATCTTTGCTGCCCTTACTGTTGTGACCCCGGTCCAGCTGGTCCCACAGCGGACACAACGCTCTGAAGGGCCTCCTGCCTCACCCACTGGTGTTGTTGCCCACTGTATAGGCCACATCCGTCTCTGCCACCAACATCACGGCAGCCACCACCATTGCCTTCGTAGCCACATCCTCAACGGTCGCCGTTCCCGGGCTCTCGTCCATCTGGGAGAAAAAGACAAAGAGCAAGGGGCCCTACACGTGCACCCTGTGCACCAAGGAGTTCCAGAACAGCTACAAGCTCCGGAGGCAGAGGCCATCCACCCAGTTGCCAGATGGCCACCGGATGGCCAGATCCCCTGGTTGCTATGGAGATGCCCACCATGGTGCCCCTGTGCCTCCTGAGGGACCTCAGCTGAGCGGAGTCATCTGGGGAGGGCGGACTGTGTTGTGGGGAGCAGAGAGGCCACAGGGGCACATGGTGCACAGGTGAGAGGTGGCAGGTGACTGTGACCATCTCAGGAGGTGCACACCTGTGGGAGGTGCAGCAACCCTTCTGTGGTGTCTTCCATCTGAAACCACAGAGGCTATCAAAATGGACTAGGAGCCCTGAACATGCCCAGTGTGTCCACATTGCGGCAAGCACAAGGACCCTGTGAGCTACTGCAAGGGTGCACAGGCCAGGAGGTGCAGTGCACAAGCCCTACAGCCTCTCCCCAGGTGGCCAGAGCTTCCTCTCAACAGTCACGCTCCACAGTGCCCTCCACAGATGGCCCTTTACATGTGACATGTGTGACAGCTGTTGCTACAAAGGACCTACAGCAGCACACACGGTACCACATGGTGTGTCACATGTGTGGCAAGACACCAAGCGCGGCTTCCGTTTCAGACCACACGCAGGTGCTTTGCCAGGATGTCACCTGTCTATGAGCTCTGCAGCAAACGTACCCCCAAGCTCTGTCCTAGGAGCAGTGGTGAAAGGGGCCCAGCAGACCTGACCACACACCTGTTCCCTCGGTTGTCCTGAAGACCTCTGGACAGTGGGCAGGGTACTGAAGACAGGAGTGGCCACTGCCTTGCCCCTCTCCTCTCTGTACCCACTTCCCCGCCTTCCAGGTCTGTGAGCCTTCTCCATGATGCTCCTTGCTCCCCTCCTTCCACAGCCCTCCCACTACTGTCTTCTACCCCTGAGGGAGTTACTGCTTTTGTTTCTTACCAGGGGGAGAGACGGAGAAAGGAGGGGAATCTCCTAGAGGGGGGGGACAGAATGGGGGACACTGGCAGGTGGAGCCCACCCAGGTGATGTCACAGGAAGTGTCTGCACCTTGAGGTTGGGGGAGGAAGAGAGAGTGGAGAGGGCAGCGTTGTGAACCAGAGATATGGGGAGAAGCTGAGAGACACAGAGATAAGAGAAGCAGGGAGAGAGCTGGGAGGGAGGGCAGATAGAGGGATCAAGGGTCGGGAGGGAGACAGCACAGGACGTAGATAAGGGAAGATGTGGGCGAGACAGGCTCACAGGGTGTGATGGGAAGAGAGACCCCCAGACACTGAGGGATGGTCACAGAGAGGGGGAGAGCCAGAAGGGTGATCCGAGGGCACACCGAGTCCTGGGACATCTCAGACCACAGAAATATCTGTGGATAGGGAGGGTGGAGAGGCAACCTTCCAGAGAAGTCCTGCAGAGATGACCTGGGGGTAAAACCCCCCAGGGTCATCCCACTCCCGTGCACACTTAGAAGTGTGATAACGTTCAGAATGTCCAGGGCTTCCATGTAATAACACCCAGGAGCTCGATATTACATTTCTTCTCCAAGATGAATTTTTAGCCTCCTCCTTCCCTGTGGACACACATCTTTTATGAAACACACTGAACCACATCCTGGACATTTGAAACTACCTCCATAGAGATGGGCTCAATTACAGCAGAAGAAACTTAGAATCCACTTTGGAAAGGAGTTCCCTTGAAGGCGGGGTAGATCAATGCCAGGACCTGAGATACACACACACACACACACACACACACACACACACACACACACACACATATCATGCTCACATGGGCACACACTTCTCCAAACACCTGTGCACACACACATCACTGCCTAACACATCTCAGGGCTCCTCCAATGTCCTCATTTCCAATTCCAGCAACTTCAGAACCCCCAGTCTGAAAGTGAGCATCTGCCTCCCTTTTCTCCCCTTCATGCTGGTGCCCTAGTCCAGCTGTTGATTTCTGCCCAGCTCAGCTGTCTCCTGCCTGGCGTAGGGTTGGCTTGTCCTGCTTCAGAAGCAACAGTGAGAGCTTCTCCTTCTCTTGTCCTCCATCCCTGCCCTGCTGGGTTTCTCCTTCTACACCACTTCCTGACTCCCCTCCTCCAGGCAGCCTTCCCTGATGAACTCACTGGCTCTGATTCTGAGTTTGCCCTGCTCCTATGCACCTGTGGCTGTGTGCTGGGTAGGTGTCACCAGGTTACTCTGCATATGAGGGGGCAGGGAGGGGACCGTGCGCTCCCCAAGGGCAGGACCCCTTGACCCAGTATTTCAGACAAATGTCAGCCCCCACCCCCAACCATACTAGGCTGGGGATGTTCCTGGGAACACTGCTATCTGGTGGTAGCAAACACACAGAAAAATGACACAGGGCTCCAGAAGCCACCAGGAATGTCCCCCCTTCTTGTCCTAGGCTGCAAGTGTCACTTCCACAATGACCGTCAGAGCCATGTGGGAGGAGGCATGTCCTCCACTGTGTCTTCCCACATCCACCTCGTTTTCTCCTGGAAATACTGCTTCTCAGCGGGATCCTCACCCTCTTCTCCAGCTTTGGGAATGCTGGGCCCTTCTAAAGGACACCCATGTGGCCCTGGTGAGGAGGCTCAGAGTTGTCCTGCAGTCTGAGAAGGGGTCTGCATATGGGATCCTGCAGGGGCCACTGTCAGCACCACTGGTAGGAAGGTGGCAGGCAGGGGGACAGGCTCACTGAACTCAAACCAGGAGAGAGGGACAAGGTCACCCTGTGAATCATGCATGGCCACCTGTCCACCTCACCCCAGAGTTGTGTCAGCCCATCCCAGCTCTCTGGGGAGACAGGAGCCCTGCTTACCTCCCCCTACCCGTGATCTGTTTCCCCACAGCCCTGCTTCTCCCTACCCTCCTCTCCCTCCTGCAGTGAGAGATGCCCTCCCTCTCCCTGTCTCTCCTGCACCCCTGCCTCCAGCAGTATCCTTCTCCATCTCTGTCTCTCTCTGTCCTCTGTCCCTTTCTCTGCTCCCTTCCTCACTCTCAGCTTCTCTCCCTCTCATCTTAGTCTGGGATCTGCCATTTCTTTCCCAGCTCAGTCTGTCTCTAACCTGAATCTTTAACCTGCATTTCTGTTCCCTTGGCCCCCTACTACTCAGAGCAGGGGCTGCAGAGGGAGGGGATATGGGAGGTTCCTTTAGCACTAGAGGACTCTGGCTTTGTGACAAGAGCTCTGAACTGCTGGGTTACACACACACACACACACACACACACACACACACACACAGCATCCTCTCTGTGCACACTAACCGGCAGTCTACTCACCCTGGCCTCATGTCCATGGATCTGTCTTGGGCTCTGGGTCCATGGCTTTCCCACCCCTGAGAACGGGTCCAATCTGTGTCTCTGAGTCTCTGTGCGTCTCTGCTACCGTTAACCTTGCATATCTCTCTGCATCTGTCTTGGATCTTCTGCTCTGCTCTCTGGAGGCTCCTCTCTTTCCTCTCTCTTGTCTCTGGTTCTGTCTCCTGGTCTCTCCATTACACTGCCCACTGTCTGTCCCTCTTGACTGTTTATAGGTGTTTTGGACTCTCCAGTGTGCTTACACTGGCTCTGCCTTCTGGTCCCAGCCTGTAGGTCCTGGCTACAGTGTGGATCCTTTCTGTCCCAGTCACTGTGTCAGTCTTCCTCCTGATCCTCTTCTACCCCCAGAGAGGCCTCCTCTATCTGAGCGTGGGCTGGGGGTGAGGGCTCAGAGGGGATGCAGCAGGCAGCACTTGTGTGGAGGATGGATGGCTGACCATCTAGGGGACAGCACAGCTCCACTGCAGCATTCTGCTCCTCACAGAACATTCTCCAGGACTCCGGATGCCGGTTGGCTCCCTGCCTACTATGCTGCCGGGTCAAGCCCTGAGGCTTAGCCCTGACCTGCCCCAGTGCATCCACTGGGAGCCACGGGAAATTCTGGGAGGGCACTCCAGGTCCCCTCAGTCAACTGTCTCTGAGTCTTGAGCATCCCTGTGTACTCCCCCTGGCTCCTGCCAGTCCATCCCCTGCTGAGGCTGATGGACTGAGCTCAAGTGGGAACTCACAGAAGCCTAGAATCATAATGCCTTGTCTGCTCCCGGCCCATTTGCTCCAGGAGTGTCATACCCCTGCTGCTTTCTTTGAAAACTCCAGATGACCCTGGGCACTAAGGGTGTAGATGGAGCCCAAGGGGAAGAGAATTTGCTCTCTCTGCTCAATCACTTCATCTCAACCTTTTGTATCCACCACCCATCCCCCAAATCACAACTTAACATTTTGGGCAATGGCAAAGGGGGTGAAGTCTCGGGAAGATGTTCCTAGTCTTCGGGAGATCCTGATGCTTCCAGAAACCAGAGGAGATGCGGGGAAAGATGGACTTGGGAGACCAAAGATCTCTTTTCTGGATGAATGCAATTTCCCCCGGGGGCAAGGGACAAGGCCCTGAGGACTGGAGGGAAACTTCTCAAGCAGAGGCCTGCGAAGGGCTCGAGGCCACAAGAGGGCAGCAGAGAACAGTGCTTCCTGCAGAGCCAGCCCTGGGCCCTGGGCACTGAGACAGAGCTGGGCTGCCTGGGCTGGAGGGTCTGGGGCTCTTGCAAGAGCCCTCCCTCTGCCCTTCCCACTGGCATGCCTTATTCCCTTCAGTCCCTAAAATGTCATCCCCCACTCCGGCCCCCTTCCTTTTCTGATCCCCAGCCCTGGGGCTGCTGGCACATGAGGGCCACCTGGCTTTTCCTTTATGGTTGAACAGCAGATGACATCCCTCGCTCCCAGAGGTGATGGCTCACTGGGGCCCAGCGGAGAACTGAAGCCAGAGCTGGAACTCACGTGTTTTTGATTCCCACGCCAGGGCCTTCCCATTGGTGCTGACCTCTGCTCCTCAAGGAAAGCATACTTCCTAGGCCTCAGTGGGAAGCCAGCTCACAACCCTGGGTTTAAACACCCATGTCAGAGCTCCCCCTTCCCCAAGTGACATATGCTTACACCCAGAACTGGGCACAGAAAACTGTCAACCATGGAGCACTGACATGTAGGCCACACACACTGTGCTCTGTACACCCCCACCCTCAGCACACACCCCCTCTGCTCCTCAGAGCCCCACAGCCTTGCCCCACAACCTTGGCCCTCACTGCCGACTTCCTGAGCTGAGGGAGGACAGGGCATTAGTGAGAACCTGAAACCACCCTTCTACCCAGTCCCAAGAACTGGGAAGACAAAAGAAAATGGATAAGAGGCCCTAAAACAATCCAAAAAGTCAGACTTTGCCCTAAAATTATGTTAATGTTTCTCCTACTGTTAGGGACTGAATATTGTGCCCATCCCTGGTGTGTATGCTGAAGCCCTAAAGCACAGTGTGATGGGATTTAGAGATGAGCCTTTTGGGAGGCAATCAGGGAGGGTTAGGTGGGGTCAAAAGGGTGGGGTCCAGATGATGGAATTGGGGCTCTTACAAGTAGACACCAGAAATGTGAGGACAGGTGAGGACGCACAGAGAAACCAGCTGTCTACAAGCCAGGAAGAGACTCCTTATCAAAAACCAAATCCAGCAGCACCTTGATCTTGGCCTTCCCAGCATCCAGAAATGTGAAAAATAAATCCTTGTTGTGTGTGCCACCCAGCCTACCATGTTTTGTTATGGCAGCCCCAGCACACGGGGATGCCTGCTTCCCACAGAGGCCACAGTTTAGAAACACTACTAACAGCCTACAATATCTGATACACCAGCTGCTTCTGCATATTTGCAAAGCACCCAGCCCAGGGCCTGGCCCGTGCAGACACTCAGGAAGTACTAGCCATTGTGATTTTCTGAGAAGACATCCTGTTATATTGGAAAAGATATGGGTTTCAGAGTAAGATTGATCCAAGAGACCTTGAGCAAGTTACCCTTAGAATTTATATCTCTTCACTTATAAAACTGGCCAGCATCCTGCACAGTCATTGCAATGATTCTGTGTGTGAAAGAGCCCTCTCCATACCTAGGTCCTTAGTTAGTGGTGAGTCCAGGACCAGCATCCATCCGCTGAGCATTTATTACATATCAGGCACTGGGCTAGATGAAGCAGTACCAGAGCCAGGACCTCTACAAAAGAGAAAAGAGGCTTTAAACTCCAGAAAAATAGGATTCATCTTGTATCAACTCCTTCCCCAGCCTCTGGAGAGACTTTTGAAATCATGTCCACCTTCTCCCAGCCCCAGTCCGGAGTTCGTCTGTATTCTAACACCAACATTTCCAAGATCTCACAACCTCAATCAGCAAGCATTCTTCAACTCTTAACTGTAGCCTCCACTGGTCCTCACGAAAGTATTCCCCTACTTAAGAAAAATCATCAGGGATTACTTTCCTAATCCTTTTTTTTTTTTTAATTTTAAATTTTTTTAAAGATTTTATTTGTTTGGCAGATAGAGAGAGAGCACAAGCAGGGGGAGCAGCAGAGGGAAAAGCAGGCTCCCTGCTGAGGAAGTAGCCTGATGTGGGACTTGATCCCAGGACCCTGAGATCATGACCTGAACTGAAACAGATGCTTAAGTGACTGAACCACTCAGACATTCCAACCTTCCTATTCTTGGTGGGAATCAAGTCCAAACCTTTTAACATGACATATTGGTTAAAAAAAAAAAATTAACTACTATATAACATCGAGTCCAAAGTTTTAGTGTTATAGTAAACAGAAATGGATTTATTGGTCAAGAGAAGTCCAAAATACATGTTCCTGATTTTAGGCAGTTCTCCGCGAAGGGGTGATTCAGGGTTGCTTCTAACCTGTGGCCCAACCATCCTTAATACTTGGCCTTCAAGGTCAGTGTGCTTAATGGGCATTTGCATCAAACCACAAAGAAAAGAACAGGAAGGATCAGCCTTGGGAGGCTTCATGGGCCAAGCCTGAAAGTGGAACACATCACCCAAAGGAAGTTGGAAAGTGTGATCCAGTTGTATGTCCAAGGAAAAGAAAGAAAGAGATTCTGATAAATACATAGCAGGCTCGCCTCACAGGCATTCAAGGTTCTCCACACTCTGCTTAAACTCACTTCATATTTGATCTCTCAAATTTGATAGCATTTACCTTTCAAACTTTATACCATTTTGCAGTATAGCTATTGGTCAGCTTTGCTGAAGTAACAACCAACCCCCAAATCTCAGTGGCGTACTGCAACAGAAGTTTGTTTTTTCTTTCTTCTTTTCTTTTCTTTTTTCGTTTATAATATTCTGTTCGCCACTGTATGGTACATAGTTTTTGATGTAGTGTTCAGTGATTCATTAATTAAGTATAATACCCAGTGCTCAGCACAGCATATGCCCTCCTCAAAATTTATTTTTTTTATAATTACTTTTTAAAAAAGATTTATTTATTTAGTTGGCAGGTAGAGAGAAAGAGATCACATTTAGGCAAAGAGACAGGCAGAGAGAGAGGGAGAAGCAGGCTTCCTGCTGAGCAGAGAGCCCAATGCAGTGCTCTATCTCAGAACCCTTGAGATCGTGACCCGAACTGAAGGCAGAGGCTTAACCCACTGAGCCACCCAGGCGCCCCCTCAAAGTTTATTTCTGACTTAGATATATGCAGACTCTAGGCAGGCTGCAGCTCTGCTCCATGGGACTTCTCATTCCATGACCCAGGCAGAAGGAATACGCCCCTTCTGGTAGCTGAGAAGAAGAACAAGAAAGTAGAAACTCTCACATGCAAACATGGCAAATGTCTGTTCACATCCATTGGCCAAAATAGGAACCATGGCCAAGTCCAAAATCAACTAAATAAGACATATATACTCCTTCAGGAGATACTTCAAGTCACATGGCAATGGGCTCAAGGGAGTAAGTAACTAATTTCAAACAATACATCAGTCTATTAGAACTTCTCGCCATCATCTATGGTACCTGATAGACATTACTCATTCATCTCAGCACACATGGCTCAGCATCCTTCTCAACACATTTCTGGCAATCATTGCTAATATTCCGGGTGAAACAAAACCTAAAATTGATATGCTGTACTTATGTGACCTCATAGGTTTCCATAAACATTACAGATTCCCATCTCTGAATCTTTGCTTCAGCCTGAAATAAGCTCAGCCTTCCTAGACATTCTCCTGCCAGACTCTCCAAATCTAATCCATCCTTCAAGGATCTGCATTTCATCTTCATTCTTTCAGTGAAATTCACTGAATACCTAGCACAGTACCTCACAGACATAGTTGCTGAATAAACCTATTTCACATCACCTGAGCTGTAGACACAATTGCACAGTGAAATTTGTCCCTTGATTAGTAGAAGTGTTTCCTAGAACAATGGGAGCTAGTGGATAAAATGAGGGCCTACTATATAAGTCTGTTGTATTATAGGAAAAATAAGCACATTGTAAGCACCTAATACATGGAAATTGTTATTAATTTTAACTCTAGCTGAGACCACGATTTCTTCCAAGTCTTTACTGGGGGTTAGAAAAATCCTGACTAATGACACAGACATGTCACCTAATGTTTGTGGAGCTCTGGGACATACTGTTAAGCACTCAGAGATTTTCGGTTAAAGGCACCCACGGGCAGGTCAAGACACCCTATTTAGTCATAACAGCAAAACAGGACCAAAAAATGTATGGAAAACAGAGGCTCCACAACTTTGTACAGCAGAGGATTAAAGCAGGCATCAGGAAGAGCAAATCAATTCTTCAACTGTCATCCCTGAACACGGGGACAGGGAGAGAGATCACTGGAAGGACTCAGATGCTCTGGGGGGTCTGGGAAGGGAGTGGGCAAGGGCGGGGGAAAAGAAGGATGCCCAAGTCCATAACTTGACTTGGGTTGTGGGATGAGTGTGAATCCTTTACTTCTCCTAAATAAAGACAGGACCAACAACAGGTGCTGCTATCCCAAATCATTTAAACCAATAAAAGGCTTGGGCAAACCAGACCCTCAAGTGGCTTGTTTAGGAGTTGTGACTGCTCCTGAATTATACCAGACTCCATTTGCAACTTCATTCTTCTTCACTTCCCCATCACCTCGCCGCCGCCTCAGGCAATGAATCCTCTTCCTAGACCTAGAGGCCACTCTAGGGGAGCCCAGTCCAGGTGTGTGAGTACTGGCAGCCCCGTCACTGAAACTAAGTTGGCAAAAGGAAAAAAAGAAATCTATGCACAGCACACAGTTTTTAAAGGGGCTGTCCCTGAGGTTGAAGCAAAGAAGAAACTGTTACCCTAGCTAGTAGTTCCTCATCCCCTGTATAGTAGTAGCTATAACGTACTGGCAAGAGCACTGCCCTTGGAGTCCGGCAGCCCTGGTGGAGATCTACTGTCTCGTCACTTTGCTGCTTTAGATCAGTTCCACAACCATCCTGGACTGTAGTTTCCTCATCTGTAAAGTGTGGGTAACAATGATACCTATTCCCAGCCTGTTGAGAAATGGGAGAATGCACACCAAAGCATTCTGCCCCTTTTAAGGCATTAAACAGAAGGCCTTAGAGCCCTAAATCTTCCTCCACCATGAGCATCATTACACATCTGATGAGTGTTTCCAGCTGTTACAGATTTTATTTGTGGGCAGTAGTTGGAGTTCCCCAGGCTTAGATCTGTAAGGACAAGTCATCCCCGCTTAGAAAACCAGAAAAATTGTATTTGGAGAAAACACGGACTAATTTTAACCAGGGATTTTTTAGAGATGAAAACCCAAAGAAACTTCTTGTTCTCAATCCAATCCTTATTTTAGAGGGAGAAGTCCTCGTTTTTTCCTTCTCTCTCCCGTGTGTGTGTGTGTGTGTGTGTGTGTGTGTGTGTGTGTGTGGAAGCAGCCCACCTTTCCTCTATGAGTTCCTGTGGCCTTTTAAAGTTCCTATCCTCCCTGCCTCCCCACCTCCAACTCTAGTCTAGCATGGGGTTGTGATGCTTGGGGATGTGCGCGTGATGAGTGGCCATGGTTGAGTGGACTCTGTCCTCTTTGCTTGACATAGGATGAAGATTAGTGGCTGGAAAAGATCAATGACAAAGGCCATCTCACAGCCCTGGGCTGAGTTCTCCTGATGGTTGTTCCAGAAGTGTAAGATAATACACTTCTGGTTCTCTATGGGGGCAGAAGACATCAGTGGAGAGGTTCCATGGAGTGGGAGCACTTGGACTGATATCTGAGGATAAACAGAAGGAGGAGGGAGCCATGAAACACCCATAGTTTCCGATTAACGCTCCCACCTAACTTGCAATACTTCTTCCTCTCAATCCCATCTTATAGCATGCCTCCATCTACCCATCCAGGCACCTAGAATTGAGGCTAAACAGGGTAGAGAGAAAATGGGAGGGAAATACTAGAGCTGGGCTAACACTTAGTCAAACCAATAGGTTTCTAGTCCTGCTCCTGGCAAGACCTGGTCTAAAGAATGTTAGGTTCTTTTTGAACTCTCTATCCCTTCACAGCATCATATGTACATTCCCCCCCACCTTCCAGTCTATTCCCTAACTCCTAGCCCTTTCCCAGCTCGAGGTTCCCACTACCCAACCCACCCCCCTCCAAGTTCCTGCTGAAGATTTCTCTCCACCCTTGAAGCAGCTGCCTCCAGAATTCTTGACTTCCTGGAGCAGTCGAGTCACAAGAAAGAACCTTTTTTACCCTATATTCTTCCTTTCCCTTCATCTCTTGAATGAGAGCAAAAGCTTTTTTTTTTTTTTTTCTTTCAATTCAGAAAACATCATGTTGACAGAGCAGAAGGGAGAAAGATGTCAGATGACAGAGACAATCGGGGTAAGTGAAGCTCGTCTCTCCCCATCTTAGCTTTCCTCTCGCCTCCATATTAGTGTCCCTCCACACTCCGTGTCTGTCATCATCCTTGCGAGTATAACTGCATCCTGCCCCCATTCAATCCCTCAGCCCTTTCTGCCCTCCCTCACTGGTAGTCTCATCAGCATACCCCTCTCCCACCATGGGCTCTCAACAGGTGGAGGCTGCTGGTGTTGAGGATCACCACATATTCAGAAAATTCCTGGGGCAAGATGGCAGAAAAGTAGGATACCTAGTTTCAACTGGTCCCCTAAAGTGAGCTAAATATATACAAGAACACTCTGAAAACCCATGAAATTAGCCTGAGATGTAAGATTATACAGTTCTGGTTCTCTATGGGGGCAGAAGACATCAGTGGAGAGATTCCATGGAGTGGGAACACTTGGACTGATATCTGAGGATAAACAGAAGGAGGAGGGAGCCATGAGAAGCGACCCACTGGATAGTAATACCCCAATATGAAAGTACCCTGTGATTGGGGACCAGCATTAACTTGAGTTTGGTTAAATGCACTCAAAAGGAGCAAAAGATCTTAAGCGACAGCTGGTGGAATCAGGCGATCTTAGGCACGGGCCTAAGCCCGTGCACCCAGGACAGCCCCCGCTGGTGACCACCAGTGCCAGAGAAAGTCTGGCGGGGCCTCCAGTCTGTAGGCCCTGAGCCTGTGGCTTTCCGCTGCTTGCACCACCACTGGACTAGGCACACTCCCACCTGCCTCGGAGAGAACCCCTGGTGGGCACCACCAGCTATGGCCTCTAGGAGCGCAGCCTTCCAGGACAAGCTGAGGGTCTGAACGTTTCCAACATGAGCCTGAGAGAACCAAACAATCTCTGGTTGGGATCTCTCGACAGCCACTTTCTACAACCTGCGACCCCGTTGCGTGCAAAAGCACTAGACATGCCATGGACCCCAGACACCAGTCCCGGCAATGGCACTCAACTTGGTTGGGGCTCCCCGAACCAATATTGCTCACAGCTTTAGTGACACGGGGGTGCAGGCACAAGTGAGGGCCTCGGCAACCCCTGGGATGGTGGCTGGGGTGCACACCACCTGTAGGAGGCCGTGGTGTTCAGTAGAGTTTGCAGAAGGAGAGTCTGTGTGTTCTGGACCACCCAGAGGGGAGCAGACTGAGGCTTCTCTCTGAGGCAGAGATCTGGGTGTAGACAGAGTCTACTCTTGCTCTAACCCTCTGAAAAGCCACAAAAAGCAGCCAAAGAATGAAAACCTCCAGAGAACAAAAGCCTAAAAAACCAGTTTTCACAGAGACAAACCCCTTGATAACATGCAGGGCAACTCAACCCAAGCAAGAATGATGGGAGAACAATGCAACAGACCCTTTTTGGTGGTGACTTCTGATTGCTCTGAATCTTTCCAGGGTCCACCTAGCCTGTATTGTGGGTGATATATTGAGCTATACATACCCTCAACTGCCTCTCACCAAAATGACAAGGAGGAGGAACACCAAACAGTAGAAAAATTCAGAGACTGTGCCCTCTACCATGAACTATTGGATATGGACATAAACAGTATGTTGAAAAGGCAATTCAAGGTAATAATTATCCAGGCAATGACCAGGTTGAAGAAGATCAGTAGTGACAACACCGAATCTCTAAGAGTGAAAGTAGAGCCGATCTGGCAGAAGGATCACCACATATTCCTGTGGTCTTTAGCCCATGCCAGTATCCAGTTCTTAAAGGACAAAGGAAGATGGAAAACAGGAAGGGAGAAGCCAAGGGAATAGAGGTTTAGAGGAGGGTATAAGGCTCAGAAACAAAAGTTAGGCACAGAGGAAAGGAAATGTAAGTGCAGATAAATAAAATGAGAACTCAATCCATCAGGGTTCAGCAGACAAAAACTCATGGGATTATTAGAGTCATCTACTTACAGGTGGCAGGAACTATAGGCAGCCACCAGTCCTGCCTCCTACCAAAAAAAAAAAAAAAAAAAAAAAGGAAGAAGTCTTTTAGGGAACAAGGCATAAGGAAGAAACAAAATGCTGTCCTATTTGAGAAGAAGGTTGTCTTTAGGTTCTGAAGGACCTGGGTTCACATCTCAGCTCTAATACTTACAATCTGCTTGACCTTAGACAAACTACTTAATCTCTCCATGTCTGTTCTCTTAGTAGTAAACGGGGATGCCCAGTTTATAGGGACAATATGGAGGTTTAACGTGATGTGGGTAAAGGGTTAGCATATGTCTGGTACATGGTGCGCACTCAGTAAGTGGTGGTGATGGTGATGATGATGATTAAGGAGGGGAGGTTTGGGAAAGAGAGGAAGGACAGGGCTAGGGAGAAACACTGGAGAAGAGTATCCCAGGGAACAGAAATAGCCTGTGGGGAGTGAAGAGGAAAGTTCCCTACTGCATTTACTGCAAGGGGCTCAAACCAAGGACAGTGGGTATTAAGACTCATCAAGGGGATGGGGTGGGGGAGGTGACCTGCCAACCACTTGAGGCCCTGAGATCATATTGGTGCCCTGGGTCTGTTCTTCTTTCCATAGCCAGCTTCCTGCCCAGACTCAGAGCCCAGTTCTACCAATTCCAGGAAATGCCAGGCCTGAGTATTTGGGCAGAACCCCCTTCTCCAGTTCCAAGACCCAAGGCCCATGGATGAAGAGGTGACTGTGGAGGAGACTGATGGTGGCATTGACATCGTGCTGGTTGTCCCCAAGACCACTGTGCTGAGTGTGAGAACAGAGCAACAGAACTGTTCCTGGGCAAGGAAGTGAGAGGGCAGTACCACAAGGGGCCCCTTCTCACTTCATTCTCCCCTTGGCGGTGACCTTAACTGAAGACCTCACTGGGAGTTACAGTCTTGCCATTGAGATCTAACATAGACACAAACACGTAGGGTCGGGAAGCAAGCCATCCAGGCTAATGTCACTCAAGATTTTTAAGAACTTTTTGAGGATTCTTTCTCTCAACTGCTGTGTTCTGTCCTAGGCCCTAGAGGAAGATCCAAGGGGTGAGGGAGGCCCCTCCAGGAAATGAATGTTTATAGGAAAGAGAAGATTGAGGCTGACTTCCAGTAGAGGTGAGGAGTGAGAGTAGATGGTAGGGCCACAGGCCTGCACTGCCCAATACTGGAGGCGCTGCCCATACGTGGCTCTTGAGCACCTGAAATGTGACTGGTCCAAACTGAGATGTTCTGTGTGGGTAAAAGACACAAAGGATTTTGAAGTCTTCATATCTGAACAAAATGTAAAAGATCTCAATGTTTTTCTAAATTGATTACATATTGAAACGACAACATTTTGGATAGACTGTGTTAGGTAAAATATTAAAATGAATTCACCTGTTACCTTTTTAAGTGTCTATTAGAAAATTTAGAGGTATGAATGTGTCTTGCTGTCTTTTTTATTGGATCTAATAGATCAAAGAGGGAAGAATTAGAGAGCAGGACAGATGTTGAAGGGAGGACTTCCTGAAGGAAGAGAAGGGACAGGGACAGGTGGGGAGCACACAGCCCCAGACAAGAGGACAGATTTCAGGAAGGCTCAGGAGGTGAGAGTGAGTAGCTTGTCTATGACTTAGGTAAATTCTTGTTTTCTAGAATGCTCTAATGTAAACACATGGAATCTGAAAAAGAACGGAGAGAAGATCTTTATATAGTACATAAGTCAGAGATGTGTTCTGTTTCTATATTCGTTATTCTCATGACCACTACCTCTCAACAACTTGGACTAAGAAATCTCTTTACAAAATGAGAATAGAGACTCAGAGAAGTTAAGTAACTCGCTCAAGATGACTCGGCTAGTAAAAATTGCATTCGAGATTTAAACTCTCATCTGTCTGACTCCAGGACAGAGTAAAATGAGGGGAGCCACCTCTTCTGTCTGTGTGGATTGAGAAATCTTCCAAGAGGATCAGAGCTGAGGGTTGGAGGGCAGGACTGAGTAGTGCACCAAGCCTGCCCTGACTCACCTCTTTATAGCCTGCACTGCTGTAACTTCCCAGACCCAGAATGCATCTGCAGAGCAATGGGATGGGACGTTAGAATGGACGCTTCACAGGCACAAACCCCTCCTCATCCTGCCCCCCGTTGAACCAGCTGCATGACAGCAAGAGAGGAATTCCCTGATGCAGGTGAAGCTACAGCTGGAGGGGCAGGTGACAGAGCTAAAAGGCCAGGTTCAGAAGCACACACGGATGTGGTAACCACCAGGCAGGAGCAGACAGAGCTGACAGAGCAGTACAAGCTGGGAGTTGGGCCAGTGGGGGATGGGGCCTGGCTGCTTATCCAGGATCCAAACTCAGAATCCTCTGAAGAGGGGGAAAGGGAGATGTTAGTGTGCTTTTAAGAGGGATCTGGCATCAAAAAATAACTTGTCCTCATTCATCATCTGCTCTTGGCCCTGTGTTTCCAGAGGTTCCTCCCAGCTGCAGACAGGGAAGCCCTTTCCCTGTTCTCATCTGCTCCCTCCTACCGTGGCCCCTGTTTCCAGTTCCCTGGCACTGTCTGGGGTGACAGGGGAAACAGACAGAAAACTGGTGCTCTCTGAGCTCTCTTCTCTGAAACTGACCTGCTAATCACTGCCCTTCTGCCCAGGAAAGGACTGACCCACCAGGCTTTACCCCACATCCTCTCAGTGTCCCTCCACTCTAACTCACTTCTCATCCAGAAGAAACTCCTTCCATATCAGGGGATGGGAGGGCTCATACTCATAGAGCAGGAAGTGCCACACGTGGATTTGAGTTAGACTCAGTCAGAACTTCCCAGCACTAGGGGGCTGACAGCCTCAGCTGCTGTGACATTCAGTAAGAATGTACACATGGCCTCACCAGATGTCTCCAAGAGACAAGGACTTGTTCTGGACCTTTCTGCGTAGTCCCGACTGGAGACAGAAGTTTAAAGTGTGACTCTGGTCATCCCCAGCCTCAGAAGCGAGCACACAGGGACTTCTGGGAACTCTCAGGCCCTCAGGCAGAATGGGTGGAGCCTACAATTGGGAGCTGCAACATGGTGGGGTGGGGAGAGATCAGGCCTGAACCTCCATTGTCTGGCCTCCCTTCACCCTGGCCCCACCTCTTGATGGCCCTCTCTGGTCAGAGCAGGGCCTCTGAGCTCTCTCAATGCAGCCCTGAGTGCAGGCCTCAGGACCCAGTCTCCACCCAGCCTCTGACCCGGGACCTTGATGCCATCCCCTGTGCCTTGCAGGACAGAGATACCCACTGCTCAGGTTCACACCCCCCACACTCCACACTAATAGCCTTCCTCTCCTGGCCTCCCCCACCCCCAACCCCATAGCTCAGTCTGGTACCTGCAGGAAATGTGCACAAATCAAAGACATCTGCCACTATGGATCTTCAGGCTCCCCTGTGACAACACACACACACACACACATATATACACACACACACAGGCTCATACTTGCACACACACACATAACCTCAAATTACACACAAACACACCCACACATCACAAACATTCTCACATGCATGCAACGCAAAGACACATACTCACAAAGACACATACTCACAAACTCATTAACACCAGCACCCCACCCCACCCGCACCCCCAGTCCTGTAGCTGAGTCAGACACATAGAAGAGTAAGACCTTCTGCCAGTGTGTGGGGAGAAGTGCAAGAACTCAGGAGCGGTGACCTGATTTCACTCTTACCTTTGCCCCTTTATATGCTGTGTTACCTTGGGCCCTTGACATAACATCTCTGAGCCTCAGTTTTATCACCTATAAGTAGAATTAACAAAATTTACCTAAGGTGTGAGATTAAGACAGGTGTAGCTTCCATCATCAGTGTGGCCACTGATGGAAAGTCACCCCACTCCATTCCCCACTTCTGTGCTGAGCATCTCCCTAACACCCTTCCAGGCCTGCTGTCCCTGAAACAGAAACCCCATCTCCTGGAGGCTCAGACCACCAGGTGCCAACACCTGGGGAAACTTGATATATGACTAGGCCAGCTCCATCTGACTCCCCTGCCTCTGTCCTGCCCATACCACTCCTGCTCCCTTAGTGCCTCTTGCCAGGTAGCCTTTTCCCTAATGACCTTTAATGCAGCTGGCCATGGAGAAAAAGTTTGGGATGGAGCACTCAGCCCTTGCATCAGAAGGATATGAAGGGTTAATCAGCCCCAAGGAGCTGTCCTGCAGAAAGTCATCCCTAATGTCCCTGAATTATACCAATTCCAAGACATTCTTTATGGACAGAGTGTGTGGGTCACAGCTATAGGACAAGACCTGCTGTGCTAAGCAGTCAAGGAAGAAATTGTGTCACCCATGGAAAGCCCCTTTGGACTCTGAAGTGCTCTCGTCCTCCAGTCCTCCATCCAGACAACTGGTCACCCTGACCATCTCTGAATTTCCATCTGCCATTGTCCATCCTGGTGCCTCTGTTGTGCCCAAATTTCTAGACTCCCCAAAGACGACCACCAGAGTCCATAGTCAAAGCCAAACAGCAAAGGTCGTTTATTACGAGTTCGAACCCGGACTTCCACGCACTCATTGCCAGTGACGTTAAGAGGTCCTGAGCTCAGGATCACAGCACTTTTTATATACTATTTGGGGAGGCAGGGACTTAGCATACATCATAGTATCTCATAACAAATCACTACATACCTTGAGAAAATCAAACAGCAACTCCATAGTATGACTGGTGCGCTACAGAGCGGGAAAAGGCTGGGAACAGATTATTGGTTAGGTCAAAGGGCTGTCATTCTTCAAATTGCTTGGATGGCACCGCTAGGGTATGTGTCACCCCAGGATTGACCGGGGTCTCCCTGTCAAGCCGCGGGGTGCCAGATGGTTATTATCTCTTGCACCCAAAGCTGGGTGGGGGGTCCGGGAGCAGTCACTTTGTCATGTCCAATTCTGGGTGGGGGTTTCTCTGGCGCCAGATGGCTGTTATCTCTCGGCCCGAACCGGGTGGGGGTCCGGGAGCACCCACTCTGCTAGGTTCGATTCTGGGCAGGGGTAGTGTGGTTACAGAGTGCCCATAGAAAGTTTGCTGGTAATTTTCCATCTCCTCATGGGTTAGGAAGCGAAGGTACAGAAGCAGAAATAGTGGTTATGGTTATAATTTAGGCATCTCACCTCCACCTCCCCTCACTGTCCACCCCCTTCCCTCTGACCCCTCACCTTCCCATCTCCCACTCAGTCCCCTCCCACCTGAACAAACTTACCCCCAACCCAGCCTGCCTCCCTCCCCTCCTGACATACCTCCACAGTCAACTCCACCTTCAGTGGCCTCCACCTTCCCATCACCTCCATCTCTCCAGCCTGCTGCACCCCACCATTTTGCTTCATTTCAAGTCATCTCTAATCTGCTTTCACACCTCTCCCATCCTTCAGAATCTAGGGAGTAGAGCAGGGCTAAGAGCCCAATAAAGGGAAAGACATTTCTCTCTTCTCTCTCTTCCTGCCCTCTGCCTGCCATCCCACAACTCTTCCTGAGAACAGTACTGGTCAGATGTTAGCAAGAGTTGAAGAGACATTGCCCCATCAGCAGAGTGAGGGACTGGGGTACACAGAGGAACAGGATGGGCTGTGGCACTTCTGTCAACCTGAGGGAAGCAGCAACCAACCAACACAGTGAGCCCTATACAGCCTTCTGAGTAGCCTCAGGGGTGGCAAGGGCCCTCCACAGCTTGGCTCTGCCCAGGTCAGAAGGGACCTTTGGCAGCCCTGGGACCTTGGGAGGTCCTGATGACCTGGTCACCCCATAACCACTCCTTCTCAATAGACGACAGGGGCAAACAGTTACTGTTCTCCATCGGGTCATCCTGATGAAGTTCTAGAACCTAGGTGAGGTTCAGTGGGCTGAGGTTCAGTGGGCTGAGGTCCAGAGCCGATGACCAAGAAAGAATTCTTGAGGACATCCTTGGTGCAAAATGGTGGTTTATTAAAGCATAGGGACAGGACCCGTGGGCAGGAAGAGCGGCTGCCCTGGGTTGTGAGAGATGGCAGGTTATGTACCTTGCACTTGGGGGAAGGTGAAGGGAAGGGAGGTTTCAATGGAGATTTCATATGCTAAAGAGGGCCTACAAGGTGCCAGGATACCGGAGGCCTACCAGAGGCCAAAAGCTTTGGGACTTGATCAATGTTGTCTTTGGCCAGCCATTAACATCAAGATAGTTGGGAGATTCTTGGTGGCATGTCACAATCCTGCTATTGAGCGTCTTTGTTAGTGAGATTTAGGTTCAGAAGAGATTTAACTATATTTACATTTCCTTCTGATGAAGTTCTAGAGAACCTAAGTGAGGTTCGGTGGGCTGAGGTCTGGAGCCGATGACCAAGAAAGAATTCTTGAGACATCTTTGGTGCAAAATGGTGGTTTATTAAAGCACGGGGACAGGACCCCTGGGCAGGAAGAGCTGCTGCCCCATAGCCCTCCTTCAAACCCGGTTGTGAGGGTTGTATACCTTGCGGTTGGGGGGTGGTGGTGAAGGGATGGGAGGTTTCAACGGAGTTTTCATATGTTAAAGAGTGTTAAAGAGGGCCTACAAGGTGCAGGGGGGGGGGGGCTTGCCCTTGTGGCTTGATCAATGTAGTCTTTAGGTCAGGCATTAACATCAAGATAGTTGGGAGATTCTTGGTGGGGTGTCATGGTCCTGCTATCATTTACATTCCCTTCTACCTCAGCCTCCTCCAGTTTATGGTGGGGAGGGAAACATTAGGGCTTCAGGAACTGAGAGTTATTTGCCTCTGGAAATTCGTGCTATTGATAAGGTAACCTCCCTGTTTGTAGATCTCTAGGCATCTGTAGAGCAAGGGAGATTCCTGTTCTGCAGGATTGTGATCTCTGCAAGTTAACTATTTATCGTTTTATGGCAGTCAGGGGTGTCTGAGGAATGCTACACATATTACGGAGGGGAGCAGGTGGAGAGGGGGTGCAAGGTGCCAGCTTTACTCTGTCCTCAGCCAGCCTCCTGCTCCATCATCATTCCCCCCTGAACAACTTTGACCCTTAAATCTTTAAGGTGGTTGAAGGTGGAAGGTCTTATCTTCTGTAACTTCTTCCTGCTGAATAGGGGCGTAGAGCTGTCCCTACCTGCTCAGGTCAATATTGATCAGGGTAGGAACGTATAAGGGAATTACGAAAGGTAGAGGCAGCTGAATCCAGTGCTGACAGTGAAGAGGCATCCTCGCGCGTGATAAGGTGAAGTCATTGCAGCGATGGAGTCTCGGCACCAAGTAGAGAAACATCAAACAAAGCAATATATTAAGGTTAATAAGGCGATAAGAATGAGAAGCCCAAAAAGGAGATTTGGCCATAGCCCTCCTTCAAACCAGGAACTTAACCAATCACTGAAAGAGAGAGACAGATCTTGTAGAGCCTTAATCTGGGCATTCATATCTTTTATTAGTCCTGTGACATTTTTGTGATAGTCTGGGATGTACACTCAACATTCTGTCTTGATAATTGCACATGTGCTACCCTGGGCTGCTGTCAGGACATCTAAGGCCATCCTATTTTGTAAGACTGCCTTGCGTATTTGTGAGACTTCGGTATTAAGTAGGGAGATGCCATTTAGTGAATCATTGAGTGCCTTTGTAGTATATTTATTAAGGGCTTCTACATGCCACATGACATCCTCTAGTCCCGCAGATGGAACAAAAATGGATGCCAAGTGATCATACCATTTAAAAACAGATCGTGTCCATCTTTGTTTTAAATTGGGGAGATTAGCTGGAGTTGTAATAGTTTTAGTAATGCGCCCATGAATCCAGGCAAATCCTAAAGTACAGCGACCTATCCATCCTGTAAGAATCCAGGGCCACAGGTTGGTTCCACATATCTAGTGGGTTCCATTTGGAGCTGGCCATCTAATGCCAGGTCACCTTGCCAAGTCAGTAGCAAACCAGTCAGTAGCCTGGAGTACTATTACTTGGGAACACATTTCTAATGACAGCCATCCTAGATATCGTGTGTTATTTGCCCAAGTATCATACGTATGATTTCTTTGTTCCCAGCATAAAGCTGCCTTTTGACTGAGGTGTCCAATGGGTGTGGGTATGAACCACAAATATGTATCCCAGATTTGATATACACCATCCTTAGTAAGTTAAGGAGGGTTTTGTAACTTAGGCCCATATTTGATTTGGGAGTTATGGCTTGACAGCAATCCCCTTTCCTTCCAAATAGCTCCATGGGCATGTAGTACCAGGAAGGCATATTTGGAGTCAGGGTTAATTTTAATTCTTAGGCTTTGGCAATTTCAAAGTGCTACTGAGCACTATGGCATATCTAGCTTTTCTTATTCTTTTTATGAAAACTACTGTCATCAGTAAACCAACTGTCATTTGTATTTTTAACAGGGGCATCTTAAATCTGGCCAAATAGAGTAAGCAAGATCAATAACCTCTGAACATTTTTGCTCTATAAAGAAGTACAGTGGTCAGGTTCAGGCATAAAGGTAACTAGGTTTAAAGTTTGACAAGTTTTAAGTATCATTTCTGGCATATCTGTAGTGTAGCCTTGTATTTAATTAGTTGGCCTAATTAAAAGGCCATTGGTGGCCTTTGAATTCTAAGACAAATCTGGACCTGATGTGAAGTCATTACAGTCGAGGACTGTCCCATAGTAAGCTTTGAGGCTCTTTGAGGAGGGCTGTTCTAGGTTTCGCTAAAGCATCTATTTGCAATTGCACCTCCACAGAGGTGGCCTCTAGGATAAATATGACTAAGGGATAAAACCAATAAGAAGCCCTTTGAGTGGTCCAGCCTTAACAATATCCTGATTACAGAGGATCACTGGCAAGTGAGAAAACTTGTCAAGAGATAAGGGGAGTTCCCCATGCATCATCCGATCCACTCATAAAGAAAGTGGGGTCATCCATTATCTCCATAAATCCATAGTTAATCCTATGGAGTGCAATAGGCTGGCTTTTAGGAAATTTCATTATCCCAGCCACACACAAGGTGATAGTTAAGTTATATAGTTGTAGGAGAATCAATCCCATTTTTCCAGTTGTTTAATCATATGCCATGGGGTTCTGCTAATATCCCCACAAAATAATGAGATCAACTAAAGAAGCTATTGTGCAACTTCTCTGAAGTTTACCTCAAATTGTTTAGCTTAGGTAAACAAACATTTAAAGACAACCAAATCTAGAATTTAACATCCATAAAGGCGTGTTACTAAAACAGAATTTTTCTCTCTAAAATAACCCTCATTTCCAGAGATAGCCAAATCAGGACTAATTCACTTGAGAAACAAGTCCAGTTTTAAGAAACTTGGCCTAATTATTTACATAAGCTCAGCAAGAACAGTGAGTGTGATCAAATAGCTCTTTTATTTTTTTATTTTTTTTTAAAGATTTTATTTATTTGTCAGAGACAGAGGGAGAGAGAGCGAGCGAGCACAGGCAGACAGAGAGGCAGGCAGAGGCAGAGGGAGAAGCAGGCTCTCTGCTGAGCAAGGAGCCTGATGTGGGACTCGATCCCAGGACCCTGGGATCATGACCTGAGCAGAAGGCAACTGCTTAACCAACTGAGCCACCCAGGCGTCCCTCAAATAGATCTTTTAGAATCGGCTTGCTGGAACTTATAAGGAATCTCTAGGTTGAATTTTTAGTATCCTTTCCAGGCCAGAAGCCAAGCCCTGTACTTGCCATCAGGCATGCCTGAAATACCTTTGGGTGAATTCCTCTTCCTGAGACTGCACCTACCAAGGAGTGACATTCTTTACTCACCTGGTGAGGCTGCTGGGAACTCTGTAAGCAAGGTATCAGGCCAACAGTCCCAAGGGGCTTTATGGCTCCAGGTTTCATAAAGTCAACCTTAGTTCCTTTAAACTGTCTGGTCATATCTTAAGTCTTTTCAAATATGACATCCCAGTCAAATCCTTGGTAAAATAACCAGTTTCCAATGGTGTCCTGTTACAAGGAGAACAGATTCTTATTGAACTTATGCAAATGACTAATTGCCATGGAAGAAAGGATACTTACTGAGACCTTTTGGTTTCAGAGTGTTCAGATAGAGAGAAAAGTTGAATGCTTTGAGCACTTTTAGATCTCTGTAAGTTACAGATAACTTAAGAAAAAGTATCCCTAGTCTGGAAGAGCAAACATTAAAGAACCAGCAATGTCTAAAGTAAGACAAAACATTAAGAGACACAACACTATAATCTTTTAGTTTATTTAGTTCCATGTTACTAATTCTGGTGAATGCGGCTTTAGTCAGTTTTGGAAATTCTTACCCATTTCAGTTTTAGGATTTTCAAGTATATCAAATATCTGTATTTGTCCTGAAAGTCCTTTATATGAATCTCCTTGAAGGTAAAACTCATTTTACAAGAGAATTAAAACAATTATAAATGACAAAAACTCAGAATGGATACGGTAAGAGCTGATGAGATATTTAGTTGGCAAGGAAATCAGGTTATTTCTTTGATACATAACATTTCCAGAATTACAATATCAAGTGATGATCTCTCAAAACATTAAAACTTTAGGAAATGCTTAGAATCTCTAGAATAGTTATAGCATTTTCCCAAATGTAACCCAAGGTTTATCATTGGTTCAGTAGTACTTCATGAGCAACTTCACATACCAAGGAAAAGCCTGAATTAAAGATGTAAGGTTTTTCCGGCGAGATAAACACAACACCAGGCAAAGTGGGTGCAAGGCAAGATTTATTAAAAATGCTCTCTGGCAAAGTTTCAGGGCTCAGGAGAAGGGGAGCCAGGAAAGTTGTGCCGGGAGGAGGTGGGCACCCTCGGGCGAGGTTCCGCCACTCTGGAAAGCAGAGTGGCGGAAGTCGCGCCCAAGGCAGGGAGGAGGGGGCTTTTAAGGGGTCTTGGGGAAAGCTCAGGGGTCTTTTGGCAAGTTTCCCTTATTTGGATATCCTGCCTGCTCATCGGGATCCCATTGGTCCACAGGAGCCTGGGGCGGGGGTCTCAGATTCCTGCTTGGGCCTTTGTTCTCCTGTCCGAGCTCAGGTCTTGTGGCGGGAACTTTCGCCATCTTTGGTAGCCCTTCCTGCCAGCCCAACATTCCGACCTTTTGCTTAATATAATGGTGTCAGGGGCGTCGACTCGGTTCTGGCTACTTCCTGCTGACAGGGGGCGTCGTCATAGGGGTAGTTGGAAGTGGGCAGGCGAGAGTAGGGCTGGAGGAGGAGTTGATTGACGGATATTCGGGCAAGTTCTTGTAGGCGACCCTGCAAGTACCGGAAAAGACAGGGAGCAACTGAGATTATGAGGAGGATTATGCATACAGGTCCCGCCAGAGGGAGCAGCCAGGTTACCCAGTTGTAGGGGTCCAGGCCCCAGGAGGACGTGTCTCGCCACCGTGCTTGGATCCGATCCCTGAGTTCTTTGATCCTGGAGGTAACTATATGATTGGTTAACAACATTCTTTATTTAATAATAGGCAGGTTCCCCCTTTTTCGGCAGTCAGAAGGTCTAAGGCCCATCGGTTCTGTAGAGCTAAGGCTGCCAGGCTGGTGACTTGTGTCTGTAGAACTGTGAGGGAGTCAGCAACCTGTTCCGTGTCATCATTCAGGGCTTGGGAGAGTTTTTAAGAAAAGTCTATGGAGGTTCCTATCCCTGCTGTTCTAGTTGCCACCCCTGTGGCTATTCCTGCCCGTTATGAATGGGAGGAAGGCAGCCCTTCCTCCATGGTGTTGGGGAAATAGGATGGACAGCAGCTGGGATTCAGAGTAGATGGTGGTAGAAGGAGATAGTAGAATGAATATACAGCCCAGGGGAGTCATTAGTGGTCAGGCAGCAATAGATTCCCTGAGGGCACAAGAGAAATATTCCCGAGGGAGTACAGTAAAGGAGGGAGGAGTTAGTGATATGGCAGCTGCGGTGGTAAGGGAGGACACATTAATAATAGGTATGTTTCCCCCGATGGGGCCCATATGGACCGTATTATTTATGGCCCTGAAGTTGGGGAGTGGCCAGTCACTAGGGAGGGGTATCCCCAGGACATAGAGTGAGGTAAGGTAGATAGGATAAAAGAGGCGGGGAAATGGCTGGAGGGCTATGATTTCTAAGAAAGGGCCGGCGGTATAGTAATTCAAATGGGCTTAAGCCTGAAGACCCACGGGGCGTAGCCAGGAGTCTGGTGAGAGCTATAGGCAGAAGTGTAGGCTAGGAAAGATGGGTTTCTAGGGTAGGTTTGGTGAGTTGGGCTTTGAGCAGCCCGTTGGCCTTTTCTACCTTACCGATGACTGTGGGTGGTATGGGATGTGAAGTTTCCAGGTTATGTTGAGGCTCTCAGCTACCTGTTGGGTTACACTGGAGATGAAGGCAGGTCCGTTGTCTGACTGGAGGGTCTGGGGCAATCCGAACCTCGGGATGATGCGCTCGATGAGTATTGTAGCCACTACGTCCGCTGTTTCCCGGGCCATGAGGTATGCTTCGATCCAGCCTGTGAATGAATTTTATGGCAAGGCATAGGAGTGAAGTCCAGGTGTCAGTCTTCCCCCGGCTGATGACCTCGGAGCTGTTGGTTAGGCCCTGGATTCCTCCTTGTGAATTCACAGCGGAACAGGTTTTGCAAGCCCTGTGGACAACTTCGATTACCTTAGATAAGGAAGGATGATAGAACAATGGCTGAAGAAATTAGTGGAGAGCCTATGGGCCACTATGGAGGGATTGGTGGATGTCAGTAATCAAGGTGTGCACCAGATTGCCTGGCAGGGCAATCCTGTCCTGGATGTAGATCCACCCCTTATCTGGCAAGGATATAGGCAGTAAAGTTGCAGGGTTTAAGCAGGGGGAGGTAGAGAGAGAGAGATGCGGGTTCTCTAGGAATAGCAGATGGAATAGCTGGAGACGAGGAGTCAGATGGGCCAGAGATTGGTGGCTAAGAAGGTCTGTGAGTCGGTGGGGAGAGTAGACCGTGATGGGCTGCCCTAAAGTCATGTTGAGGGCCTTAGAGGGGGGTACTTGATATCCCTTGGCCCCCAGAAAGTTAAGTAGGGTGGAGGTGTCGTCTTGGGAGACCGAGAGGGAGGGGCTACAGAGTTGGAGGTCATCCACATATGTAGTAGAGTACTGGCCTTAAGGACGCACTGCTGTTAAATCTGTAGGTCTGGCCGAAAATGTGAGGGCTGTCCCTGAACCCCTGGGGTAGAACAGTCCAAGTTAGTTGTCCAGAAGCATGCGTGTCAGGATCCTCCCAGGTGAAGGCAAAAAGAAAATAGGAATCAGGGTGCAAGGGGACAATGAAAAAAGCGTCCTTTAGCTCCAGTACAGTAAAGTGAGAGGTGTTTGGGGGAACGCGAGACAGTAGGGTTAGGAACGACTGGGTGGAGGGGGACCACGACCCCGTTGATAAGCCTAAGGTCTTGTACCAGTCGATAAGCCCCTGAGGGCTTGCGTACTGGGAGGATGGGGTGTTACAGGGGGAAATGATGGGGATCAGGAGTCCCTGACGTTAAAGCCATTCTATGATAGTTTCAGGCCCCGGCAGTGGGCTAAGGAAATAGGGAACTGAGCTCGAGAGGGAAACAGAGTTATCCTTAAGCTGTACTTTAATCGGGGTAAGGTGGGAAGCGATGATGGGCTCTGAGATGTCCCACACCTGAGGGTCTACAGTAGGTAGGTCATCTGGAGCGGGGGTCGAGGGAGTGGAGAGGTGTAAGATGAGACGGGTTGAGGTGGATAGAGGGGAGGAAGGTGAGAGACAGATAGTTGCCCTCAGTTTCTGGAGAATGTCCCTACCCAGTAGAGGGACCGGGCAGGAAGGAATCATAGGAACGAGTGGGGGGAGGGAAACCCATCCAGGCTACAGGTAAGGGGAAGGGTCACCCTAGGATTGGAGGAGGTCCCATCGATCCCCATAACAGTAATTGGTGAGGTTTGAGTAAGTCCCGAGTAGGAAGGCAGAACAGAGTAGGTAGCCCCCGTGTCCAGCAAAAAAAGAGATGGACTTACCCACTACCTGGAGCATAACCCTGGGCTCGGCCTGGGTGAGAGGGGTGGCTGAGTCTGGGCTTCGTCAGTCGTCCTCCAATCCGAGCAGTTGAAAGGCCAGACTTACTGTCTCCGGGGGTCCCCCCCTCAGGCGCCGAAGATACCCTGAGGTTAGGGCAGTCGGATTTCCAGTGGCCCATCAAATGGCATTGAGGGCAAGGCCGAGTTGGCGGCTTTGGATTGGGGCACTGGCGAGCCCAGTGTCCTTCAGCCCCACATTCGAAACAGGCCCCCCCGCGGGGTGCGATTGGTTGCTGGCTCTGCTGGCTCCCGGAGCCGGCCGGCCGCAGGGCTGCTACCAAGGCTTGGGTCTGCAACTGAACCTTTTGCTGGAATATGGCTTGTCATTTAAGCTCAGCCACCTCCTTACGGGAATTAAAGACCTTAAATGCCATTTTCACCAAGTCAGAAATGGGGGTCTGAGGGTCCTCCTCAGCCTTCTTTAACTTTCTCTGTATATCCGGTGCCGATTGAGCGATAAAATGAGTAGCCAGTACCGTGGCCCCCGCAGGAGAGGCAGGGTCCAAGCGAGTGTACTGGGTTAAAGGTTCAGTCAACTGGTTAAGAAACATGGTGGGGTTGTCGTAGGGGCCTGGACAATATCCCTAATCTTGTCATAATTAACAGCCTTATTAGAGGCTCGCCACATGCCTGCTATGAGACACTGGACCATGCGGTCGCGGCGCCAGTGGCCATCTTGGCCATCCTGATAATCCCAACCTGATTCTACAGCTGGGACCGCCCGGGCTCCAGCATCAGTGAGCTGGACCTGATCCGCGTGCTCCCGGGCAGCAGCCTGGATGCGTTCCCTCTCCTCTATGGTGAGGGTGGTGGTCTGGACCACATGTAAATCATGCCAGGTGAGGTCATAGGCTTGGGCCAGATATTGGAATTCTTTAATAGAGTTATCAGAACTGGCCGAAAAGGAGCCCAAACGTTTCTCAATTTGGGAAAGGTCCTGTAGAGAGAAGGGCGCATGAACTCAAACTTCCTAAACTCCAGCAACCTCCCTTGGGGGGCAGACTAACTCAGCGGGGGGCTTTCGAGCCCTAGTGCGGCTGGAGCCACACAGACACATTCACGCAGTCAGGCACTCTTCAGGTTCAAACAGATTGGACACCCTCCCCTTTGGGTATCCCTGGCTAATGGGAGGTGATCAGTCTCCCCTTCCATTCTTTACCAAAGGATCTAGCTCAAACAGTAGCCCTGCGGCTGTTACAACAGAATTCAATTAAGTACAAAAGGTGTTTACCAACAGCAGATTTCAAAAGCGCAAACCTAGTTCCGGGACCAGCACTCTGGTATTTTATCCCATTCTGTTAAAGGTTACCAAAGACTTTGAATGCTACCTTAAGAATGACCCATTAAAACTCCCAGACACACAATTAACCAGCAGTTCTAGTCATCTCTTTGCTAGCAGATTTTAACAAATAACAAGAGCCTACTTGACCTTCAGTAAACTTTGATTGGAGTTTCCGGTTTACTGCGGATAAATTTGTCAGGAGTTTGGATAGGAGGGGGGAGGGGGAGAAGGAGGGGTAGACGAGAGCGCCGGTTCAGAAATCCTGAATTTAAGGGACCTTGGGGTGAAGGATCACGGTAAAGAGGAGGAGGAACCAGAGGCCCTCTTGTCAGTGGATGGGTGAAGCTCTCCGGGGGTTCAGAGAGAGGAGACGGGGAGGAGAGGTCCGAGTCTTTGGGAGCAGTGGGTGGCAGGGTAGGGGGAGGGGAGCGGGCCAAGAGGACCTGAGAGGTGGAGCAGTGAGAGCAGAGGAAGGGGCGAGAGTGCAGAGTCCAGAAAGCTGGACATAAGGGACCTTGGCCCATCTGCCTTGGTGTCTGCCGAGGTTATTTAGGTCCATGAAAATCTGATAGTTAAACGTGCCTTCCGGAGGCCATTGGGACTGATTGTCTAATCGGTATTGTGGCCAAGTGACAGTACAGTAACGTCATTTTTGCAGGTCCTGGTCCAGTTCCAGGGTTTTAAGATTGGCCAGCAGGCCTAAAACATCCCTGGGATGTTTTAGGGTCGAATTTGGATTGGGAGGTCCCCACGATTCGTTGACGGGCAACCCGAGGGCTGGAGGAAGGCGTCCCCTCATCCACCACTGGGTTGCGGAAAAACTGTGTCGACTGTCGTAGAGGTTAGTTAGGACGTCTCCCAGCCTCTCGGAGTCACGGAGGTCACCTGGTGACCGGCAGGGTCCACCCTGACGCGGCCGTGATTAGGGCAGGGCTTTCCGGAAGGAGGCGCGGAATCGGGAAAACTCACCACAGCTTTGGAAATGGCGTTCGGAAAGGCAGGTCCGGTTCGGCCAGGGAAAGGAGAGAGCCTCCCCACTGTGTGGGGGCTCAATCTCCTTCCCGAGTCTCGGCACCAAATGTAAAGTTTTTTCCGGCTAGATAAACACAACACTAGGCAAAGTGGGTGCAAGGCAAGATTTATTAAAAACGCTTTCCGGCGAAGTTTCAGGGCTCAGGAGAAGGGGAGCCAGGAAAGTTGTGCCGGGAGGAGGTGGGCACCCTCGGGCGAGGTTCCGCCACTCAGAGTGGCGGAAGTCGCGCCCAAGGCAGGGAGGAGGGGGCTTTTAAGGGGTCTTGGGGAAAGCTCAGGGGTCTTTTGGCAAGTTTCCCTTATTTGGATATCCCGCCTGCTCATCGGGATTCCATTGGTCCACAGGAGCCCGGGGCGGGGGTCTCAGATTCCTGCTTGGGCCTTTGTTCTCCTGTCCGAGCTCAGGTCTTATGGCGGGAACTTTTCGCCATCTTTGGTAGCCCTTCCTGCCAGCCCAACAAAAGAGACTTACAACTTAAATCTTGTCAACATTTGCTAAAATCTTATAAAGTTTTAAAGCACATGCCTAAATATAATTAGGGATGTTAAATACCTGATAAAACAAAACATAGAAACTGGGTTTTCTGGGCAGGCAAAGAGAAAACCATTTACATTTTTGTAACAGCAGATCAATTAATCTAAGAAAACTTTGTCCTTTTGAACAGAGACAATTTCAGTCTTATTCCAATGTACCTTTAAAACCCATTCATTTAGTCTGTCTTGACCATAGCTAAAATTCCTTTTCTGAAGATTTCCCTTCACAAACCTTCTACCACTTTCCTTTGTATTCAGGTTTTGTCACAAGCCATTTCCTTTCAAACAACCATCTCATTTAGGACAAAATTACCTTCCCTTACCTTCAACAAAATGTATTCCCATTCCTTAAACCTTTCTTACATATCTCCTATTTTCCTACATACAGAGTTTCCCTTATTTCCATCAATCTTAGTTACACTAAGCAGAACTTTGTATTCTTAGAAACACCTTTAGTTATTAACCAATTGTGAACTGTTACAACAGAATTCTTCAGGTGGCAGATTTATGAATCAGTTAAATGGAAAACAAGTTTACCAACAGATTTAAATACTCTTAGTTTCTTTGCAGTTAAGAAGTCAAAAGCACAAACCTACATCCAGTGATTAATGACTTAGCATTTTATCCTGCTAAGACCTAGATGTCCACAATTTAATTCCATTTGTCATCCAAACAAAACTTTAAAACTTTCAGGTTACCAAAGACTTTGAAAGCTACTTCAGCAAGTACCCATTAGAACTTTGAAACAGACAATTAACCATCAGTTTAGTCATTTCTTTGCTAACAAATTTTAACAAATAACACGAGCTTATCTGACCTTCAGTAAACTTCAAAGTTTCACATTTACTGCTGATAACTTAAAAGACACGTCTTATCTTAATTAAACCAACAAACTTAACTTAGTTCCAATACTGATTTACGCTCCACCTGGGCCCACTCAACTTTGAATGTTTACCTAAGACATGCATGGGAAGATCTGGAGTGGGGGGTGTTAGGTCCAGGGGCTGCTCTTCTTGCTCCTTGATAGTGAAGAGAGATGGAACCGTGGTGCATGATCTAGAGGCTAGTCATGCAGGCTGCTCGCACATTGGTACAGAAACAGGAGAAGGGGGAAACAGAGGAAACAAAGTACTGCCAGGAGGCAGAGAAAGGATTCTCCACTTCCCCATCACATCCTAGGCTACAGATGGGTGCCTGGTGAATGGACTAGGAAACTGTGCCATGCCATGCCATTGTCTGTCTGAAGACTGCATACTGTTTTGCAATATTAACCCATGGAAATACTAGAAAAGTTTGGCAAGGGGAAATTACCCAATTTTGTAGCTTTAGACAGTTTGTAGAAGACACTAACAAGAAACAGTAAAAACTGAAATCCATCATGGTCTATGCGTCATTCCAACACATGTGGTCCTTACAGCCAACTTCCTTAGGAAATGGTCCCTGATTGCGTTTTAATTCAATCGGGTACTGGTTTCGGCTGGCTCCCAGTGGAGGTCTCACAGCCAGAAGTGACTAGACCAGGGATGTGGAGGGGATCACATTAGATCAATCAGGAGGAAACCTCACATGGGAGTCTTAAGTTTGGCAGCCGACCTGGTGACTTTGGTGGCTGTCTCGTACCCAAGAGAGACAACTTTCTATAAGAACAGGAATAAAGAGAGGCCATCAAGTTTCTGGGTCTTATTGCCATTCCGGCCAGGGTACTAACTTAACAGCCAAAAGTCAGACGTTCTCCTCCCCATAGAGTAGCCACGGGCTAGAGAATTACAGCCTGAGCAATTGACAAGGAAGTGTTCCAATAAGACCATACTCCTTGAAAAGCCCTGAAATGAGAGTAAAGGAAAAGGAGAGAAAGTACTCACCAATTTTGCACAGAAGCTCAGAGTCCAAATGTAAAGACTCACAGCCCCACGTTGGGCGCCATATGATGAAGTTCTAGAACCTAAGTGAGGTTCGGTGGGCTGAGGTCCGGAGCTGATGACCAAGAAAGAATTCTTGAGACATCTTTGGTGCAAAATGGTGGTTTATTAAAGCACGGGGACAGGACCCCTGGGCAGGAAGGGCTGTTGCCCCGGGTTGTGAGGGATCGCAGGTTGTATACCTTGCGGTTGGGGGGGGTGGTGGTGAAGGGATGGGAGGTTTCAACGGAGTTTTCATATGTTAAAGAGGGCCTGCAAGCAGGGGGGGGGGGCTTGCCCTTGTGGCTTGATCAATGTAGTCTTTAGGTCAGACATTAACATCAAGATAGTTGGGAGATTCTTGGTGGGGTGTCATGGTCCTGCTATCATTTACATTCCCTTCTACCTCAGCCTCCTCCAGTTTATGGTGGGGAGGGAAACATTAGGGCTTCAGGAACTGAGAGTTATTTGCCTCTGGAAATTCATGCTATTGATAAGGTAACCTCCCTGTTTGTAGATCTCTAGGACATCTGTAGAGCAAGGGAGATTCCTGTTCTGCAGGATTGTTGTCTCTGCAAGTTAACTATTTATCGTTTTATGGCAGTCAGGGGTGTCTGAGGAATGCTACACATATTACGGAGGGGAGCAGGTGGAGAGGGGGTGCAAGGCGCCTGCTTTAACTCTGTCCTCAGCCAGCCTCCTGCTCCCTCATCACTTCTACCTCAGCCTCAGTAAGTTTTGTTTATGGAGGGGAGGGTGACATTTGGGTTTGAGGAACTGAGTTATTTGCCTCTGGAAATTATGCTATTGATAAAGTAACTTCTTTGTTTGTAGATCTCTAGGACATTTGTAAACCAAGGGAGACTCCTGTCTAGTAGGATTGTGATTTCTGCAAGTTAACTATTTGTTTCTCGCTTATGGCAGTCAGGGGTGCCTGAGGAATGTCACACACATTACTGAGGGGAGCGGATGGAGAGGGGGTGCAAGGTGCCAGCTTTTGCTTTGTCCTCAGCCAGCCTCCTGCTCCCTCATCAATCCCACCATCTCGGCCTCCAAGTCAGCTGAAGTGCAGAAGAGAAAGGACCCCGTGCAGCATCTGGGTCTTTTCTCTGCAGAATAGTGACAGCTGAGAGCCCAGCAGAGGGCAGGTGGTTAGCAATGACCCTGTGTATGCAGGAGGGGAGTCGGGCCTCCACGTGGAAGCCAAAGATTCCCCCCAGAGTCTCACCTCATTTTCTGCCTGTTTGCTCTATGTGGTGTCCCTCCGCCCACCACATCTGCTGAACTCCAACATTGATGGGGATCAGTTCTCCCTCTATGAGTCCCTTTTATACTGTCCTTCCCTGAATCAGAGCCAGGATTTCTGCCTCAGAAAACAAGCAGCTCTGTCTGCTCCCAGGAAGTTCTTCCTCTCCCCCCGCTTTGATCATTCTTGTTGCTGTAAGTAATCCTACTGTCCATGGAAACTGTGGGGCTCTCTCCCAACCTTTCCCTTCTCCCCCATTTCTTCAGCTTCTCCGTGTTTGTCCCAAATACCTAAGTGCCAGATCCTAGGTTTCAGAGGAGCCTTCTGGACTTGGAGCCCAGAAGAAGGACTGCTGAGCATCTGCGTGGACTGCAAGGAGAATGTATCAGTTCCTGGGGTGAGAATGGCCAGAGTGATGAGGGAGCATGAGGCTAGCTGAAGACAAAGCAAAAGCTGGCGCCTTGCACCCCCCTCTCCATCTGCTCCCCCTCAGTCATATGTGTAGCATCCCTTAGGCAGCCCTGAATGCCATGAACAATAAGCAAATAGTTAACTTACAGAGCTCACATTCCTGCTAGACAGGAGTCTCCCTTGGCTTACAAATGTCCTAAATCTCACTAACAAAGACAACTAAAGACAACATTGATCACCCCACAAGGGCAAGGCCTCAGGTAGGCCTTGGACATCCTAGCACCTTGTAGGCCCTCTTTAGCATATGAAAACTCCATTGAAACCTCCCTTCCCCTCACCTTCCCCCAACCGCAGGGTACATAACCTGCCACCCCTCACAACCCAGGGCATCAGCTCTTCCTGCCCAGGGGTCCTGTCCCCGTGCTTTAATAAACCACCATTTTGCACCAAAGATGTCTCAAGAATTCTTTCTTGGTCATCGGCTCTGGACCTCAGCCCACTGAACCTCACCTAGGTTCTAGAACTTCATCAAGAGAACACTTTGGAACTCTGAGCACACAGCAGTGTTATTGAAGAAGTTCTTGAACCTAGGTGGGGTTCGGTGGGGTGAGGTTCGGAGCCGACGGCTAAAAAAAGAATTCTTAAGGCGTCTCTGGTGCAAAAAGGTGGTTTATTAGAGCACGGGGACAGGACCCGAGGGCAGGCAGAGATGTGGCTGCCCCGGGTTGTGAGGGTAGGCATGTTATATACCCTGCTGTTGGGGGAAGGTGAGGGGAAGGGAGGTTTCAGTGGAGTTTTCATATGCTAAAGAGGGCCTAGAAGGTGCCAGGATGTTCCAAACCTGCCTGGAGGCCTTTCCCTTGCTGCTGGATCAATGTTGTCTTTAGACCAGCCATTAACATTAAGATAGTTGGAAGACTTTTTGGTGGGGTGTCACAACCCTGCTATCAATCATCTTTGTTAGTGAGATTTAGGACATTTGTAAGCCAAGGGAGACTCCTGTCTAGCAGGATTGTGAGCTCTGCAAGTTAACTATTTGCTTATTGTTCATGGCAGTCAGGGCTGCCTGAGGGATGCTACACTTATGGAGGGGAAAGGGTGAAGAGGGGGTGCAAGGCGCCAGCTTTTGCTTTGTCCTCAGCCAGCCTCCTGCTCCCTCATCATTATAATTAGTGTGAAATGGTTCATTGAGAAGCTGCATTTAGGGAGGGGAGAACAGGTACAGGGGACAAGTATAAAAGCTCCAGGTACCAGTCTCATTCCCCTATACACACTCCCCAACCATTCCAAATGGGCCCCTGCTCTTCCAGAGATAGAAGCTAATACTCCCAAATTGTGGCAGGAGGAGGGAGCAGGAAAGTAGTCCAAGGAAGACTCTGGTAATGAAAGAGCCAGTTGAGGCTACTGGGATACCACAGGGACTGCCTGCTCCTCACAGCTCAGAGGGTCTTCATCCTTGCAGCAGGGATCCAGAAATGACTGGTCTATAATTCAGGGGATACCTTCCCCTTTCCAAAAGCACAAAAACCCTTACCAACTCCCCCAAGGAATAAAGATCCCAGAACCCACTGAGACTGAAATGGGAGGGGAGAGAGAATCTGTGTAACAGCAATTAGCCTCTTTCTTTCTGATCTCCATCCTCATCTCTTCCCCAGAACCTCATATCCAGGGGCTTTAGTTTAGAGACCTCCGCCTTGATCTGTCTCCAAGTTTCTAGCAAGAACAAAGCACTTAACCCTTGTTTTGCCTGCAGACTCCTAGGCCTGAGAAGGGAGGACAGGGTCCATCCTGAGCAAGGAAAGTGCCCTGACTTGCCTTCTTCTCAAGGCAGTGGGGAGGTTGGAAGTTGGACCAAAGAAGAAACCAAACCGAAGCTTGGGTTGACAAATACAAACCCTGGTGGGAAGGCTTTTACTCTCCTATTATTGATTTTACTGGTATGGTTCTTCCGATTAGATTGAATTAACTCATAATCATAGTCAGGTAAATATGTGACAGTAACCATAAAGGCCATTCTTAGCCTACCTATCTAAAGGAAATTCCCTGTTATTCTTTATCACAAACTTATTTATTCCCTTGTTGATTCCTCACACTCTGGAATTATGGAACATTAGTTTTCTTGCTTTGTTTTCTTGCTTGTCTATTTTCCTTCAAGAAATTTAAAATTTTGATATTTCAAATCTAAATTAGAAAGAGACAAAGAATGAAGAATGAATAAATATATTATATGGGAATAAATTTACTGGTGGGATCAACATTTCCTAATAAGATGACCCATACCTGAAAGCATCACGTGCAGTCCTACAATCACAGTAATTATCCTTCATCAGTATTCATAATACCTCTCCTGCCACAGCTCATCATGGGCTCTTTCCCTCTATTTAATACAACACATGAAGGTTATTTAGGACTTCTTTAACTCTGTATTAAGGACAGTAGAGAGAATATAAATACAGGGCAGAGTCTCCCCATGTCAGAAGCTTACAGGTGAGTGAGGAAGAAAGAGGAGACACAAGGTAACTACAGCTGAACATGGTGCAGGGATACAGCTATGGTGAGAGTGACACAAAAGAGTAGAAGAGATCAAAGGAAATATATTTCTTCAGAGGCAGATAACCCAGGAAGGCATACATAGGGGTAACATTTATAGTGCACCATGATGATTGTATAGGATTTCAGTAGTCAGAGATTGGGAGGACAGAATTCCAAGGAAAGACACTGCTACTGGGAAGGATTTCTTGACTTTGGGCATCATTTGATATTAAACTTCTGTTCATCATGACAGTAAAACAGGAGGACCAGGGAAACTTAGGAGAAAACTGCAGAATCTGGAGGCTTTGAATATAGAAGACAGGTGCCAGTACCTGGGTCGCCCCTCAGGGTCCATTTCTCCCCACTTCTCTTGCACCTGATCTTTGGAAGGGGCAATGTTTCCAATGGGAGAGGGTACCCATTATGTCTTCGTCTGTATGTCTCTCATCTCCTCTCTCCCTCCATTGAGTTATTTAATAATAATGAAAGGATTTCTTAATCTCATCACACAGAGGAGAACAAAGGTCCAAAAAACATACTACACCAATTAAGTTAGGTACTTTGCATACCTGGAGAAAAGGAGAAACCCCTCCTCATTCCATCTCCATAGTCAATTTTCCTAGATCATATGACACTCTATATCAATAAATATCTGCATTTCCTCCTTATCTGGACAGAGATGCTGTTAAATGTCACATGTAAACTAAAGTTTGTCAAAAAAATGCCTCACAAAATAGCCTCCCAAGAACTGGCACTGGCAGGGGGAGGAAGGGTTTCCTGGGCTGTGTCTGCCTTCAAACCACCTGCAGGTCCTGTCTGCTACTTCCAGGACCTTTGCTTTGGGTTTTCTAAAGAAGGAAACAGAGACATCCAACTCCTCTTACCATCATTGTTTCTGTCAGAGCTCACTGCATTTTATGAAATTAGTTCCATGAATGACCAGCTTCTCACAATCCCCACTCTAGATTCCTTAATTAGTACAAATTTTGATTCTCCTTTTCCTGGGGTGGCTCCAAGGGAAGGGAAGAGGTAAATACAAGGGCTTCTCTGAGGACCTTCCCTGAGGGGCTTCTAGGGGAGAGGAGGTATTGATTTGGAAGGTGTGCCTGTAACTGCAGCTGTGTATGAGGATAGAGGGTAAAACAGGAGTGGTTTCCTTGAAGCTGCTGTTGCTCTTTCCCTGTGAACCTCTTTTGACTGTTGCAGATGGGTAGGGCTGCACAGCAGTCCAGCATTTAGCCATGAACTTCCCAGAAGGAAACTCAAGGGTTTCCTTGAGAGGTGGTATAAAATAAATATCAGGGTTTAGAAGAAACACACTAACCATGGCCAGGGTTGGAAGGCTCCTGGTTCCTTAGTGCTGGTTGAACTCCTTCAGGGTTTGTGTCCTGTGCATCCATGCACACACACACACACACACACACACATACATCATACCCAATAAGTCTAAAATATGCCCATGTTTGTAGACATACCAAGAGGAATATACCCCACTCCCTGATACATGTTTCTACTGAAATTTCAAACACAAATGTCTATATATTTGGTACACTCACATGACTTTCAGTGAGGAGCTTTATGACAATGTGTACCCAGCTTGTCCCCTTTTCAGGCTCCTGACTACATGGTGAGGCCCAGGAGAGATTGTCTGACTATGAGCTGTATGTGTCACTAAGTGTGTCTCTGACCACATGCCCCAAAACACATAGAAATTGTTTTCTCATCATTCACTATTGGGAATTATCCACTGTCTTTCAATTACCTCTATGCCATCAAGTTTCAATGATCAGCAGTCCCTCACTGAGCTGATACTCCATGCAGAGTATAGCTCAGAGGTTACAGGTACAAGACTTTGCTCAAACGTGGTACAAATCCAAGCTTCACTACTCACTTTGCACAAATGATTTAACCTCTCTTTGCCTTAGTTTCAACATTTCTAAAATGAGCACAACGACATTCATCTCATTTAACTTTGTATAAAACAGGTGATTATTTATGTAAAGTGCTTGGAGTACTCACAAATGGTAGCTACATAATCATCATCATCACTGTGGGGCTGTGTACATAGAAGGAAGTAATGCGTGAGACAGATGTTCCTTTCCCTTAGGAGGTTTTAAAATCTCCTATTACACAGGTGAATACACGGAGAGAGAAAGGAACTGTAAACCTAAAACTCTATTTGAGCCATAATGTCTAATATATTCTCCTAAATCCAAGGAGAGCTATGAGAATTGATAGCAGATTTCAGTGCTCTAGTAAGATTGTTTTTTTCTTCTGTCATTCATCATGTACATGCCTCACCATCTGAGGCATTCCACACCCAAATGAGACAGCCATGCACATGGCCACACCCTCTGATCTCAGAAAATTCTTCCTTGGGTTCAGTCTCCATTTATTTTCATTTAATATTGGCTTTTATTTCTCACCCATTCTTATAAGGGATGGGTACAAGAACCCTTGAAAGGCTAAGAAAATTCTCCACTGGGGGCACCTGAGTGGCTCAGTCAGTTGGGCGTCTACCTTTGACTTAAGTCATGGTCACAAGGTCCTGGGATCAAGACCTGCCTCAGGCTCCATGCTTTGCAGGGGGTCTGCTTCTCCTGCTCTCTGACCCTCCACCCCACTTGTTCATTCTCATTCTCGCTCTCTCTGAAAAAATTAAAAAAAAAAAAGATAATTCCCCAATGCCAATGCCCACCTGGTAACATTGTTCCACTGCCCATCCATCCAGGTGTTTGCAAATATAGGTCTCATATAGGTTGTTATTAACCAATTGAAAATCATCAATGATCCCTTAAAAAGCATAATTTGGTCCCTATTAGGGTATAACCTCTTATGTAGGCATTTCTCTCCTGAAGGCATTTGAAAGATGAAAGTTGCCTAATTTCCAGGACAGATAATTAAGAATTCCTATCTCATCCCCCAAACTCCACAGCCTCCTCAATTAGTATCATCAGGTTATCACTCATTTGATTAAGAGACAGCACAACCCTGAGTCAGGGCATGACCAATATGATCTCCCTGGGCTCTTTCAGGCCAACATATGAAGGAGGGGAAATAGAATTGGCAGGAGTCACTACCCGCCGAATGGTTGCCCCAGAGGAGGCCTGAGGACCAGGCAGACTTGAGGGAGGGCACTGCAGGCTTTTTCCCACTGTGGGCAGAGTGCTAAATCTTGCCATCGTGACTGCTTTGGGAGTCCTGGAGACAGGTGGGCAGTCAGACCCCACACTTCTCCCTCTTCCCAAATTCAATTCTCTAGCTGAGGCCCCTCCACTTGTGTTCCCAGTACCAGTTTTCCCACCTTCCATAGTACCCATCTGAGTCAAGACACCTGTCATCCCACATCTAAGGCCAGTGTTTCTCAATCCTGAAAGACCACACAGATCACCTGGAAGCCTGTTAAAAATGCAGATTCTGATTCAGTAGATCTGGGTTGGGATCCAAGAATCTTCATTTCTACAAGCTCCCAGGTGACACCCATGCTACTAGAGCAAGGATTTAGATAATATAGCAGTTGCTGCAACTGTCTCCCAGGAAGAGTCTATCTGTCTACATCTTTCTGTCTTTCTGTCTATCTTGCAGATGGCTGTGAGAATCATGTCTCATTCCTTCCTGATTCAGGAATCTCATGCCATGGCATAGTACACAACATTGTATTGTACACAATACACAATACATTCTTTCATTACTCTTAAAGGTCCGCATGACTAGTCATTGTCCCATTTCTTTTCCATCTCAACCATCTATCTTTTATTTACTGAATTACTCCATAGACATCCTTCTCCAGGAGGTGTTTCTTGACCTATACCTCTTTCTCAGCTTTAACTCATACCTTCCCTTCCAGAATAATGATGCCTCAATCCCTATCCAGTTATGAATCCTCCTATTTCAGCCCATTTTTCTCCCTATGTACAATATCGATTCTCTCTGCCCAAGAATTTTAGGTGATTTCAGAAGGTTTTTGCTCCAGTCCCTCAAAGAAGTATCTACAGGAATATATGGGTAATAAGTAAGTATATGGGTAATCTTGCCTCTGACAGTCTTCCCTGGAGTCACCTTCTTTCTGGTGGGAACACGAGAAATTCAGCAAGTAAGGAAGTACCTTCCCACCCTCCCTCCCAGGGCAGACCCCATGCATTAATACAATAGATAAACACTGGCCCTCCTATACCAAAGCGTAAAACTGACTGCATCAAGAAGGACGCCTGTTGGGCCCTCACTGGAGCCATCCTCATCTTCAGGGAATCCCTGTATCAGGTAGAACTTCTTGGGCCTTCTATCAGTTTCACTCCTTCTAGCCCCTCCTTGCATCCTATGGGAAGAGATGGAGCTGGACCAGGGGAGGTCATGTCATGCATTCTCCTGACCCAGGACTGTATCTTCTCTGTTGCTCTTTGGATGAACAACACTGTTCCTACTGTTGGATTTAGAGTAAATAAGAACATACTCCTTGTCCTAAGAAGGACTCTACTGGGAATGAACAGACAACAGTTACCATAATCCAGGCATAGCCACACAACAGCAATACTACAGGTGCCTGGGTACAGTTCTATATGCAGGGTACAGACAGCTCTGGATGGAGAGGCATTCTCCTTGCCAAGGAAATCTCCCAGAAGATAATTAAAAGGAGTAGCACATGCTGGCCTGAAGGAAGGAAAATTTTCTGTACCAACAAAATGTGTTAGTCTCAATTCACTTGAACATGAATTTATTAAATGCTCATTAGGTGCCTGACCCCTGCTGGATGCTCTGGGAGTGAGAACAGGATACATTACTTACCCAAGATCTATAATCAGAAGCCAAGAAAGAAAGAAAGAAGAAAGAAAGAAAGAAAGAAAGAAAGAAAGAAAGAAAGAAAGAAAGAAAGAAAAAGAAAGAAACAGATATCTGTGGTATGCTATTTTTTTAAATTTCAGATTTATTGACATACAGCTGACATATAAATTTGTGAGATATTTACGGTATATTTAGTGTCAATTTGATATACAAATAATTAAGAAATGATCCGTTATGATTTGTCCACTGTGAAAGCATTCACAATGGGTTTCTTTAATTAACAAGTAATGTATTATTAGCCACAGGGGTACAGGTGTGTGAATCACCAGGTTTACACACTTCACAGCACTCACCATAGCACATACCTTCCCCATTGTCCATAGCCCAACCACCATCTCCCTCCCTCCACCCCCAGCAACCCTCAATTTGGTTTTTGAGATTAAGAGTCTCTTATGGTTTGTCTCCCTCTGGATCCGATCTTCTTTCTTTTATTCCTTTCCTATCCCCCAACTCCCCCATGTTGTCTCTCAACTTCCTCACCTCAGGGAGATCATATGACAATTGTCTTTCTCTGATTGACTTTTTCGCTAAGCATAATACCCTCTAGTTTCATCATGTCATCGCAAATGGCAAGATTTCTTTTCTTTTGATGGCTGCATAGTATTCCATTGTGTATCTATACCACCTGTTCTTTATCCATTCATCCGTTGATGGACATCTAGGTTCTTTCCATAGTATGGCTATTGTGGACATTGCTGCTATAAACATTCAAGTGCACATGCCTACTCTGATTACTACATTTGTATTTTTAGGGTAAAAACCCAGTAGTGTGATCACTAGGTCATAGGGTAACTCTATTTTCAACTTTTTGAGGAACCTCCATACTGTTTTCCAGAGTGACTGCCCCAGCTTGCATTGCCACCAACAGTGTAGGAGGGTTCCCCCTTCTCCGCACCCTCGCCAACACCTGTCTTTTCCTGACTGTTTCATTTTAGCCATTCTGACTGGTGTGAGGTGGTATCTCATTATGGTTTTGATTTCTATTTCCCTGATGCCCAGTGATATTGAGCACTTTTTCATGTGTCTGTTGGCCATCTGGTTGTCTTCTTTGCCTAAATTTCTGTTCATGTCCTTTGCCCATTTCTTAATTGGATTATTTGTTCTTTGGGTATTGAGTTTGCTAAGCTCTTTATAGATTTTGGACACTAGTCCGTTATCTGATATGTCGTTTGCAAATATCTTCTCCATCCTGTTAGTTGTCTTTTGGTTTTGTTAACTGTTTCCTTTGCTGTGCAAAAGCTTTTGATCTTGATGAAGTCCCAATACTTCATTTTTGACCTTGCTTCCTTTGCCTTTGGCAATGGTCCTATGAAGAAGTTGCTGTGGCTGAAATTGAAGAGGTTGCTGCCTGTGTTCTCCTCAAGGATTTTGATGGATCCCTTTCTCACATTGAGGTCCTTCATCCATTTTGAGTCTATTTTAATGTGTGGTATAAGGAAATGGTCCAGTTTCCTTTTTCTGCATGTGGCTGTGCAATTTTCCCAATGCCATTTGTTGAAGAGAGTATTTTTTATCCATTGGACATTCTCTTCTGCTTTATCAAAGACTAGCTGACCATAGAGTTGAGGGTCTATTTCTGGGCTTTCTATTCTGTTCCATTGATCTATGTGTCTGTTTTTGTGTCAGTATCATACTGCCTTGATGATGATGGCTTTGTAATAGAGCTTGAAGTCTGAAATTGTGATGCCACCAACTTTGGTTTTCTTTTTCAACATTCCTCTGGCTCTTTAAGGTCTTTTCCGGTTCCATATAAATTTTAGGATTATTTGTTCCATTTCTTTGAAAAAAATGAAAGGGATTTTGATAGGGATTGCATTAAACATGTAGATTGCCTTAGGTAGTATAGACATTTTCACAATATTTGTTCTTCCTCATAATGCAATTTTAATCTACAGGTTTTATTAAATGAAGGTGAGTGTGCATAGGGTGCCTTTGTTTCCCTCACTTCAACTTTGCACCTGAAGAGCCTTCATCTGGAGCTCTGGTGTTCAACGTGTGGTCCCTGGACAAGTGGCATCAGCGTCTCCTGGGAACTTGTTAGAAATGCAGGTTCTGGGCCCCATCCAGACCTCCTGTATTCCAAAAACTGAGGATTGGGTCCAGCAATCTCTTTCCACAAGCCCTCCAGGTATCATGGCACCCCTGAGGTTTGAGCACCGCTGAGCAGGATACTATTCCTAGCCACTCTCCACAGGGCCCTCTCTCACTGGGACCTTGATTAATAAAGTGAAGACATAACACAGAGCATACCAGGTTAGCTTCTTCCAATGTTTTGTCGCTTTTCTTTTCTTGTCCACAACAAAACTGCCCACTGGACATATGCCATCCAACCTGCTCACTCAGGAGAAAAACTAATTAAAGAAGTCTCTCTCCTGTGGTGGTAGGCCAGGGACACTCAGAACTACTTGTGATGAGTAATTCTGTTTAATTTAATCATGACAGATTAACAAGTCAATGACGCTGCAGCTCTACAGCTGACAGTTTAGTCAGCTGTCACTGTGTCATGATTATTAATAGGTTCCTAACATAGGAGGGGGAAATAGGGTGTTATTTATTGGATCTCTACAGCTCCAACAATGGGTTGTAGTGAAAAGTAGGCAGGATACAGGTTCAGATCATTTGCAGTAAGGAGATCTAGTTGAGAGAATAACAGAGCAGAACAACCAGAGGAAATCTTAGAAATTTTTAAGGAAATGTAACTTGAGATATTGATCAGTTGTGACCTCTCCTGCTACACATAAATAAGCAGATCATGGAAGGAACTGAGTGTCTTACTCAAGGTCACATTGCTAATTGTGGTGGAAACAAGCCCAGAACTCAGGACATGTGGCTTTCTGCTGTGGACGTTCTGAACAGGTGGACCAAAGCATACAACAGTAGAGAAACTTTAAAGTGCAAGAATGCAGATGTTGCTAAGAGAAGTATCAACCCAGGGATTTTCAGCATGGACAGTGGGCTCAAAGTCAAAATGCTTTGTGTCCAGGGGAGAGCTCTGGCTCCAGTCACCTGTGCATGTTCTCTTGTCCCCTCACAGAGCCAAGGCTCAAGCTACATAGCCCGCTCAGTGTGCTCTGAATACAGTGTGCTCTGAAAATAAGTCCGCTCATTTTCCTGTGTTTCTCCTGGTGCTCTCTCTGCCTGCAATCTCTCCCTGCTACCCAGATGTGGCAAATCCCACCCCTGAAGTGAGCCATCTCAAAAGCCATTCCTCTACAAGGTCTCCTCTGATTTCACCATCAACCCTCACCTCTGTACTAGCCATAAATGATCATCCTTCACTCTGAATTTCCAAGACATTTTACTTTTATATTAATTATGACAACACGTTCTACTTTGTGTTACAATGCTTTATCTCTTGTATTAAAATATAAACTCCTTAAATGCAAAAGCCATATGTCATCTGTTTTTTTATCTCTTTCTAGCTTCTTTTTCTTTTTTTTAATGTAAATATAATGAACACACAGTGTTGATATATTACTCGCAGGTGCACAATGCAATGACTCAACAATTTCACATATTTTTTAGGGCTCATCAAGATTAATGTACTCTTAATTCCCTTTATTTAAATCACCCATTCCGGGGCGCCTGGGTGGCTCAGTCGGTTAAGCCACTGCCTTCGGGTCAGGTCATGATCCCAGTGTCCTGAGATCGAGTCCCGCATCGGGCTCTCTGCTCAGCCAGAAGCCTGCTTCTTCCGCCCTCTCTCTCTCTCTGCCTTCCTCTCTGCCTACTTGTAGTCTCTTTGTCTGTCAAATAAATAAATAAAATCTTTAAAAAAAAATCACCCATTCCCCTACCCATCTCCCTTTGGCAACAACGAGTTTGTTCCCTTTATTTAGGGGTTTATGGTGTTGTGTTTTTTGTTTATTTGTTTATTTATTTATTTTGGTATTGCATTTGTCTCTCTTTTTTCTTTTTCCATTTTGATTTTTTTTGTTTCTTTAATTCTCCATAAGACAGAAAACATGGCATTTGTTTTTCTCCGACTGACATATTTAAATTAGAATTATACCCACCCAGTTCATCCACGTTGTTACAAATGGTAAGATTTCATTCTTCTTTATGGCTGAGTAATAGTCCATTGGATGTATATATAGACCACATCCTCTTTATCCATTCTACTGATGCCCATTCTGTTCCTTCCATATCCTTCCTATTGTAAATAATGCTGCAATAAACATAGAGGTGCATATATCTTTTCAAATTCATGAAACAAAATTACTTTTATACAAAAAGGAAACCATCAATAACCAAAAAAGGCAACCTACAGAATAGGAGAAGATATTTGCAAATAATATATCAATAAGGGGTTAATACTCAAAATACATACAGAAATTCTACAAGCCAATACCAAAAAAACTAAAACAAAAGCAAAATGATTAAAAAATGGGCAGAGGACCTGAATAGACATTCTTCCAAAGAAGACATACAGATGGTCAAAAGGCACATGAAAAGATGCTTAGTGTTACTCATCCTCAGGGAAATAAAAATGATTACTATATGTTGGCTACCTGAACATAAAAAATTTAAATATATTAAACTCCTTTAAGTAATGCAATCAGATGTCACTTCATACCTGTCATGAGGGCTAAAATCAAAAAGACAAGAAAAACCAGTGTTGCCAAAGATATGGAGAAAAAGGAATCTTCATGCACTATTGGTGGGAATGTCAATTGGTGCAGGCCTTATGGAAAACAGTGTGGAAGAGCCTCAAAAAGTTTAAAACAGCACAACCATATGATCCAGTAATTCTGCTACTGGATATTTTCTTAAGTAATCTCTACATTCAACATGGGCTCAAACTCACCAGCCTGAGCAAGAGTCATGGTCTACTGACTCTGCAACAAGTCATCTTCTTCATTAGGGAATGTGTAACTAAAGAAGAGAAAAACATTTTTTTTAAGATTTTATTTATTTATTTGAGAGAGAGAGAGATCACAAGTAGACAGAGAGGCAGGCAGACAGAAAGGGGGGAGCAGGCTCCCTGCTGAGCAAAGAGACCAACGTGGGGCTCGATCCCAGGACCCTGAGACCATGACCCGAGCCAGAGGCAGAGGCTCAACCCACTGAGTCACCCAGGCACCCCAAAAGAAAAACATTTTTTATCAAGTTCTTCTAATATGAATTCTGTAAAAGTCAGTAAGCAGCTACAGACACAAGAGTACAAAGTAAAAAAAAAGTGGGGTGGAGGAGCAAAGACACATCCTTCACTGTACCATAAATATAAAGCTCCATTAGTGTTCCCACACCAGTATCTAATAGGAATCTAGATTTCCATGTGCTCAGGAGTACTCTCCATTATTGTATAGGGGATCAGACATTCACATGTGATGATGTCAAGCCAAATACGTACTGATACTGCTGAGTTCAAGGTCTAGAGTTGGGTCCATAAGCAGGGTTAAGCTACCAGGCTTTGCTGGATCCCAGAACAGAAGTAGAGAGCAAACCCAATCAGCATCCAGACACCAAATCTCAGCCAGGTGCCAGCTGACATCTGCATCATAAGGCAAACATTCACAAAGATGCTCAGGAGTGGGAGGAGAGGCAGAGCAGGGACCTTAAAGGGAAGGGGAGAGGAGCTCTGTGGCTGTCCCCAGATGACCACAGTGATCCCAGAGATGAGCACCAGGAGCAGCACAACCACTGTGATAGGCCATGGGTGTCCAGAAAGCAGACCTGGCCAGTGGGCCAGCACCAGGCAGAGGAGAATCAGCAGCAGAACAAGCAGTGAGGAGCAAACACAGACAACCCGGCCAGAGAGCGGAGTGGGGGTGGGGCTGCCTGGAAAAAATAGTCCCTGTAAAGTCAGCTTCCCTGCTGCAGGTGTGGTCTCCTCCTGCGCCTGTGTTTGATTTCCCCCATCCTTCTCCTGCATCTGTACTTCATTTCCCCCATTCTCCTCCTGCACCTGGGCTTCATTTCCCTTATCCTCCTCCTGCAGCTCTTCTTCATTTTCCTCCTTCCTCCTTTCAGGCTGATACCTGATGATGAGAACACAAAAAGCTACCAAGGAGTAAGATATCAGGGTGCCAACTGACCTCAGGTCCAGAAGATCAGTGAGTCCATAGAAGAATACCATGATTGCTGTGATAATGCCAAGGATCAGAGTGGACAAGATACGGCCATATGTGCCAAAAGTGAACCTGGCAAGGACTGGGAACAGGACACCATCCTCTGCCATCATGTCAATCACCCAGCGTATGGGGAACGTAAAGCCCCAGTCGGTGCTGACAAAAATACTAGAGAAAATTGCAAAAGCGATAACATAGTAGGCAGGGACCCAGCCAACATGGAGAAATGCCTCAGGCAAGGTGCTCCCAGGTTGAAGCTGGTAGTAAGGAACCATGAGTGTAAGTGATGCAGAGACACCAAAATACACAAAAAAACAGATGAGCAGTGAAACCACAATGCCCTTGGGGATGGAACACTGGGGATTGTGTGATTCTTTGACCCTGGTAACAATAATGCTGAAACCTATGAATGCATAGAAACAGGTAGCTGATCCACGGAGAATCCCCTGGAAGCCAAAAGGCATGAATCCTCCAGAGCCCAGAGGGCCCAAGCGAGAGGTGCCATTGAGTCCAGCCTGTATGTAGTCCTCTTCTGTGAGCTTCCAGTTGTGCAGGTCCCCCTTAATGAAGCCAGAGATGATGACAAAGCTGAGAACCAAAAGCTTCACCAATGTAAACACTTCAATAAGTCTGAGGAGGCCATGCCAACCCATATACTGCAGTTCCATGCTGAAAAAAATAAAGATGACAAAAAAGTAGCCTAGATTGTCTGCAATGACTTGGGGAACATACTGTGAGATGGTCTCTTGCTGGGTCTCAGAGATCCGGTTTCCAACGAAGACGTCAAAACTTAAAATCCAGGCCTGCATCATAACAAATGCATCAATAGCAAAGGAGAGGATAAGATTCCAGCCAGTGATGAAAGCCCACAGTTCACCCACAGTGACATAGCTGTAGAGATATGCCGAGCCACAGTGGGGGACCCGGGCACTAAACTCCGCATAGCACAGCCCAGCCAACAGTGATGTTAGACCTGCCACCAAAAAGCAGATCACAGTGGATGGTCCTGCTTGGTTACTGGCCACCTCATTAGCCAGGAAGTACACACCGACACTCACTGTGCGGCCCACACCCAAGGCCACTAAATCCAGAGTGTTCAGTTTTATGCCAGATCTAAATTCACGCACTTTTTTCTCCAGCGGACATCGGCGTGCCAGCCTTTGACCAAACCTGCGAAGCACCTGACGCAGCATTCTAGCTGGAATTGAAGAAGATTCTAAGGATCAGACAGTTGTAGCAAGCCCAGGGAGTCAAAGGTGTGGATCTTGTTAAGTGAGGCTGAGTTAAGCCAAGTTGGGTGGGGACTGCCAGGGTCATTTGCTCAGGCTTCAGAGCTGCAGCTTCATATTTGTTCTTCTTTCTTCTCCTTTTTTTTTTTTTTTTAATTAATTGGTTATTTTTTATCTTTATATTATTTTATTTTCTTTTTTCAGTGTTCCAAGATTCTTCTGGTATGTGCTATCCTTCTAGAATGCCTGTGGAAACAATAAATATTTTCTGAACAATGGTGTTCAACCAATCAACTGAGAATCAGAGGCTGCATGTAAGTTGTTGCAGTCCAAGTATCACAGAAACTGACACCAAAAGAGACCATAGAAAAGTTAATCCTGCTTCCCTTCCAGAAAAAGTACCAAATACCTCCAAACATTCTGTTTTGTTTTTGTTTTTTAATTTTTTTTTCATTGGGCTCCATGCCCAGCATCTCCCTCACTGGATCAACATGAGAATTCCATAAGAAGATACAAACTAATACATGCTGCTGGCAGTGTCACTGAGGCACCATCTGAAGAGGCACCATCTGAAGTACATTCTTAGTGGAATTCAGAATACAGACACAATTGGACGCTGTAGTGGTTGAATGGGTGAATGTATCTGAAACAAACATAAAATGTGGACTGGAACAGCATTTGTTAAGTAACTGAAAAAAGGGCCTCCAGTGAGGAGGGGAAATGCAAAAAGAGATAAGGATGATAAAACGATATGAAAAGGGGCTAACTGGGCATAATTAAAAAATAAAATAAAAATTAAGAAAAAGAAAGAAAAGGGACCTGACAGGAAGCGATGGTGTAAACATGCCATGACTGAGGGAGGGACTGACTCCATTCTGTGCACTGCAGGTTCAACACAAGACTACAGGAGACAATGTTGTTACAGCACCTGGTACAGAACCTGGTCAATGAGAGACATTCAGTTGATTGAAATTGAAAATGGAAATGGAATCCTGTAATTGCCAGGATATGGAGAATACAAAGAAGGAATACCTGCTAGAAAGAGGGTGAAGAACAGGAAAGATGGGGCACCCATGCTACTAGATCCCACTGAATCCAATTCCTCTTTCTTCCAGCCCCTTCAGCTGTCTTTGGATGCTCTTGTATTTGCCACTAAGGATGTTTCTGCCATCTTTTCCTCTCTGGGAACCATCTGCAGCCACCTACCACTTAACAAAGACACAACAGTGGTTATCAAGATTTGTGAATCACAGACCCCTCTACGTTGGGTCACTTCAAGAAAAAAATATGTCATACACTCTTCTGAAGTGCATCCATGGACACTGAGCAGGAATCCCAGAGGAGGACCATCTGCATGGCAGGGTAAGAGGGGGAAATGCTTGATAGTTTATATTTCCTTCAACTGTGCTGTGCAGGGTAGTCTTTGTGCTCCTTCCACTTTTTATGAAGATGAAGGAAAGTGGGCCTACAGACAAAGTATCAAGATTCCAGAGAAGCAACCCAAAGGACAAAACATCTGGGAATTAAATAATCATTTTTTAATGACTCCAACAGGTGCAGGCAGAACAAACAAATGAACAACCAACTATACAGAAGAGAAAGGATACCCATGTTTGGAAAGCCTGAGAGAGCCTACCACAAATCCAGTTGCTAACACAGAGAAACATTATCTTCAAATGCAATATTCAGATACCCCCATTCTCATGCAATAATCTACAGTTATTCCAATGGTTTATATTCAGTCCAGGCTCTCTGACTCAGCTGCCAGAGCCCCACCCTAATTCTACCCCTAGCTTCAGATACATCATTTCTTTCCTGACTCAGTTCCTCACATCCTGCCTTACCCTTCCTGGGATGAGCCAGTGGCCAGGATAAGTGACACGCCCTGCTAGGGATGCCCTACTCACTCCTTTCTGCCCACTCTTGACCCTGCAGCCTCTCTTAGTCCTATTCTACAACCTTTCCTGCATCTAGGAAGCCTTTCCTGAGCCACCCTGACTGATCCCATCTCCAGCCTTCCTCCCCTTCCCACTAGTGGTTATCGTCCGTCCTGATGGCCAGCTGAAGCTAATTTTCCCTTTCTGTCAACTGGTGGCCTGGGTGTGTTCTTTACATTCCTTTATAGTCTGTGAGCTTCCAGAGGGCAGGGCCAGGATCTATATACCTCCTCCTTCTGGATTCCACAGTCACATCTCTAACCCTCCCTACACAGGACAAGGATCTGCTCATAATTGTAACAAGCAAACAAAAGAGGCATTTAGAACAGAGAAAATGAATAGAGAGATGTATTAAATAACTACTATAACTTGAGATTCCTTGAAGAAGTGTTGTTTTGTTTTGTTTTTGGAAAGAGAGGAAAGGCCAAAGAGAGGTGTAAACAGGAAACTAGAACATGCACCATCATGTATTTCAGGAGTGTAATGAGGACATTTCTGAATGAGGGACCTGGTTCTATGAATCTCAGTTCCATAGGAAATAGTCTCTCACAAAACAGGTGCTTTCTCAAGGGAGGGGCTTAAAGAAACACGGACAGGGGCCAGGGAACTGAAGCAGTTAGTATGGATTCCATAATGGCCCTGGTTCCCCTCTACCTCCTACCTCCTCCTTGTGTTTCTCCCAGTCTCTGAGCTCCTTCCAACTGCAAAATCAAAGTTCCATCCTGTGTTTCCTGGAAGAACTCCTGTCAAGTCCAACAATCCACTCTCTGAAGAGCAGGCTGTCTTGCTTTCCCAGCGAGCCCCACCCACTCTCCTTAGTCTTGAAGGTCATTATTTTCCTTCCTCTGTCTCTAAGAATGGTGCTGAGCTCACTCTGTTCCTTTTCAAAACATTTTTCCAAGGCAGTAACTGCCACCGGTTTCTATGGTAGGGAGTTAATACTCCAGCCAACCAGGATGTTGGCCTGGGGCCTCTACTGAATAGCTTCAAAGATACTGTGGTTATCAATTGCTTTGAAAGAAGTTTGATGAAGACCTGAGAGGAAGACTAATGATGCCATTAAATAAGTGTTTTCAAGTTCTCAAAGTTCCAGAGACATGGACTATAACTGCACCATCCCCAGAGATTACATTAAGATGACATTAATCCTCTATATCCAAGCACAACTCTTTCTTACTCCCAAAGTGTATAAACACTCTCATCCTACTTAAAATTTCAAGACAAGAAGCTCCAGAGCCATCCAAACCACTGGCTCCAAAACAAGCAAGGATGAAGTGTTTTGAATAGCTAGAATTTCCCAGAGTTTCTGAAGTCCTAACTCAATTATTCTGGCATGGGACAATCAGGAATACAAGAACAGAGGATCTGCATTCAGGGCAAGAGTTTGAAATAATCCTAAGTGTGGTGCATGTGTAACCAGCACTTCCTTCATGGAAACAGTTCAGGAAAACATAGGAAACGGTACACAGTATGAAAGCCACCATGGAAACTGGAACTGAGTCTCATATTCAAGGGAAAAAAAAGAGTTTACAAAATCAAATGAAATATGTAATTTTCCCACTTTCTCTTTTTGTTTGTGCCTTCTCTAGAAGAGTATGTCCAAACATGGTCTGTAATTTATTAATTCAACAAATAAACTTCTCCCTATTTATTTAGTACTATGGATAAAGTAAGGAAAAACAAAACCTCCTCTACTCATGTTGCTTATGTTTTTGCAGTAGGGAGAAAAAAAACCACATTAGTAACAGGTATATATAGTGTGTTATTAGATTGGTAATCAGAGCTACAGAGAAAAGAAAAGCAAGCAGATTTTAGGATGTGCTCACAGTGGATGTTGTGACTTTAAAATGGGTGGTCCAAGACAGACTCCCCTTCACATTGTTGCACAACTTTCACTACCAGTCATCTCCAGAACTTGTTCATCTTCTGCAGCTGAAACTCTCTACTATTGAGCAGTAGCTCCCCATTCTTCCCCCTCCACAGCCCCTTTCTACCACCATTCTATTTTGAGTCCCTATGACATTAACTAATCAAGGTACTCATGTAAGTAGAACCGTACAATATCATCTTTTTGTGACAGGCTTATTTCACTGCGCATACTGTCTTCAAGGTTCATCCATGTTGTAGCAGATATCAAAATATCCTTCCTCTTTAAGGCAGAATAATATTCTATGGTGTGTATACCTCACATCCAGATTATCTGTTTATCCACTGATGGGCGTGCTGGTTATTTTAACTACTGACTGTTACGAATGATGCTGTTATGAATATGGTATACAAATATCTTTTTGAGTCTCAATTCCTTGGGATATGTACCCAGAAGTGGAATTGTGGATCACATGGTAATTATATATGTAAGTTTTTGATAAGTGAAGTTACTCTTTTTCAACAATGGCTGCCCATTTTACATTCCCACCAGCAATGCACAAGCATCCCACTTTCTTCACTTCCTCACCAGCACTCATTATCATCTCTTTTCTTAATAGCTTAATAGTGAAGTGGCACTTGGTTGGTTTTGAGAAATAACAAGGAGTCCTGGGGGGCCAGGACACAGTGAGTGATGGGAAAGCAGTAGGGAGTGAAGTCAGAGAGAAAGCAGGAACCCAGATCCTTCATAGAGGGTATGAGAATCATTGTGAGGATTTTGCCTGTTACTCTGAGTGTGATGGAAGCCCTAGAGAAACGAAGAATTTCACATGTTGTCTGCCGATTTTCATATTCATTTCATAAGACAATGACCAATTGCCTTAACTGAAGCTCCTCATAGTCTAGATTATCTCCACTTGAAAATCAAACAAAAGTCATTTTAGTGTCATTCACTACTTTAGGTATTTCCAACCAGTACTGTGGATAATCAAGAACCGACATGAAGATATATAGTGCTTTTTTCTGGAACTTGGTGAGATTAAGGACTGAAAAGACACAGATAAGTAGACTCTCAGAAAGGGGACAGAAACCATGTGAATCAGGCACTCACAAGGGCAGAATTGAATAGATGAATCCAGTCCCAAGCCCCAGATACCTCGGGAAGGACGGCCAGAAGTGTCTGAAATACTCAGAGCTAGATAGAAATAGATCCTCAAAGGGAAGCTTGAAAACATGTTTCTATGAAGCAAAAAATACCTCTCATAAGCTCACCTCTCTGGGCAACAGGGATGAAAACTTCTACATCCAAATAAGAAGTCCAAGGAGTTATACAGTTTCTCAACTACAAATAATCTGGCATGAATGTCTGCCTAACCACCAAATATAAATATTAGAAAATATATGCTTATATGTGTGGAGGGGGATGGTGGGACATGGAGGGTAGAGGAGAGAATCATGGGGCTGTCCCTCCTGGGAAAGAAGGAGAGATAAAAATGAATTTTCCATTATGGCATTTTAGGATTCCAATGGCAGTTAGGGAAGGGAAGGATAGTAAAATCTGGAAACAAAATAACTAATTTCTCTCAGCAAGGCAACAGGCCATGGACTTCTATTTTCTTTTTGCTGTTTCTTTCCAGCTGAGGACCACCTTATTGATCCTCTACTCTCAGTATGTATGACCACCACCCACCCTAGAGCAAAGAGACTCCACAGTTTGCCTCACATCATACTCCTCTTCTTACTTCCCTTTTCTGTGGGCTCTTAATAGAGGTCTTGGGTTAACTCCAACCTTGAGTGAGTTATTATAAAAATGGGAATTCAACATAGGAGAAGGCTGCTCATTCTCCTGTCCTCAAGTAGAACAATAATAGACCTAAGTAGCAGCAAAATTTAATGCCATTCATCATTCATTCATTCATTCATTCAATAAATAGCAAGCACTTTCTAAATGCCAGTCCTAGTGCATGATCCTATATATACAATGGAGAGGACAAAGATGTGTTCCCTGCCTACACGGTACTAATTATATTTAGCAATGTTCTTATATAACATTCCTGCCCAAAATGTGTAACCAGAACCTAATGATAAAATTGATAAGTCTAGTTTTATTCTTAGGTATCTTGTGATTTTTGAACATCAGTAATCTGAAAACTATAGAATACTTACAAAAGAAATTGAAGAGACACAAAGAAATGGAAAAACTATCCATGCTCATGGACTGGAAGAAAAAACATTGTTAAAATGTCTATACCACCCAAAGAAATCTACATATTGAATGCAATCCTTACCAAAATACCACAAGCATTTTTCACAGAACTAGAACAAAGAATCCTAAAGTCTGAATGGAATCACAAAAGACCCCATAGAGCCAAAGTAGTCTTGAAAAAGAAAAGCAGAGCTGGAGGCATCACAAATCTGGACTTCAAGCTACATTAGAAAGCCATAGTCACCAAGAAAGTTTGGTACTGGCATAAAACCTGACACCTAGATCAGTGGGACAGAATAGAAAACCCAGAAATGACCCACAACTCTATGGCCAACTAATCTTCAACAAAGCAGAAAAGAATATCCAAAAGGAAGAAAACGGTCTCTTCCACAAATTGTGTTAGGGATACTGGACAGCAACATGCAGAAGAATGAAACTGGATCGCTTTCTTACCCTATACACAAAAATAAAGTGAAAATGGATGAAAGACCTAAATGTGAGGCAGAAAACCATCAAAATCCTAGAGAAGATCACATCCAGTAACCTATTGACCTCAGGCATAGTGATATCTTACAGACACATCTCCAGAAGCACAGGGGAAAAAAAGCAAAACTGGATTACTGGGGCTTCATCAAGATTAAAAAAAAAAACAAAAACCACTTTTGCATAGCAAAAGAAACAATTGACAAAATAATAGACAACCTACAGAATGGGAGAAGATATTGGCAAAGGTCATATCTGATAAAGGGCTAGTATCCAAAATCTATAAAGAACTTATCAAACTCAACACCTCCAAAATAAATATTCCAATCAAGAAATGGGCAGAAGACATAACAGACATTTTTCCAAAGGAGACATCCAGATGGCTAGCAGACATATGAAAAAATGCTCAGTATCACTCATCCTCAGAGAAATACAAGTAGAACCTATGATGAGATACCACCTCACACCTGCCAGAATATCTCAAATTAACAACACAGAAAAGAACAGGCGTTGGTGAGGATGTGGAGAAAGGGAACCCTCTTACACTGTTGGTGGGAATGTGAACTTGTGCGGCCACTCTGGAGAGCAATATGGAGGTTCCTAAAAATTTAAAAATAGAACTACCCTTTGATCCTGAAATTGTACTACTAGGTATTTACCCAAAGGATACAAAAATACAGATTCAAAGGGGAACCTGTACCCTGATGTTTATAGCATTAATAACAATAACCAAATTATGGAAAGAGCCCAAATTTTCATCAACTGATTAATAAAAAAAGAAGATGAATATATAAAAGAATGATAAATATATTCACCATTCTGTCATTGCCAGAGAATATTTTTCTTCCTCCATCCTCTGCACGCCATTCTTATATTATAATCACATCATGATTCATGGGATAAATAATATCATTCATTCATGATCATCATCCATTCATATATATATATATTCATCAGCTGATGAATGAATAAAGGAGATGGAGGTTTATGTGTGTGTGTGTGTATGTGTGTGTGTGTGTATACACACAACAGAACATTACTCCAAAACCAAAAAGAATGAAATCATGCCATTTTCAATGATGTGGAGGTAACTAGAGCTTGCTATTCTAAGTGAAATAAGTTACTCACAGAAAGAAATAGACCATATGATTTCATTCATATGTGCGATTTAACAAACAATACAGATGTACATAGGGGAAGGGAAGGAAAAATAAAGTAAGACAAAAACAGAGAGAGAAGCAAACCATAAGAGACTCTTAATTACAGAGAGCAAATAGGGCTGCTGGAGGAAGGTGGGTGAGGGTTGGCTAAATGGATAATGGCTTTAAGGAGAGCTCTTGATGAGCACTGGGTGTTAGATGTAAGGGATGAATCACTAAATTCTACACCTGAATTCAATTTTACCATATGTCTTAATTGACTAGAATCTAAATAAAAACTTGAAATTTTAAAAATACCAGTTTATAAACAGTTTTCCACAGAAAGTTTCCTTTCTATAAAACAACTGACCTGTGCAGTTCAAAACTGTCAATGTCAGGAATGGCAAGCTGAGGAACTATTGCAGAGTAAAGGAGAATGAAGAGACACGACAGTGAGATACAATGCAATCTCCTGGATTGCTCCTGATCAGGGAGAAACATCTTACTATAAAAACTGAAAAATTGCGGCGTCTGGGTGGTTCAGTGGGTTAAGCCTCTGCCTTCGGCTCGGGTTGTGATCCCGGGGTCCTGGGATCGAGCCCCGCATCGGGCTCTCTACTCAGCAGGAAGCCTGCTTCCCTTCCTCTCTCTCTGCCTTCCCCTCTCTCTGCCTGCCTCTTGGCCTACTTGTGATCTCTCTCTATCAAATAAATAAAATTTTAAAAAATTGAAAAATTAGTAAAATTTGCATATGGACCATATTTCTCACACACACACACACACACAGAAGAAAGCAAGCAAATGTGCCAAAATATTAACCGCTGCTCAATCCCATTGAAAGATAAAGGAGTGTTGATGTTATTCTTCTTGCAATGTTCTATAGGTTTGATATTTGTCATACTTAAGACAGAAAGAAAAGAACAATGTCCCAGTAGTAAATGTCATGGTTTCTCCTTTCCTAAATGTCCTTTATAAACAAGTTTCCCATCCCTTTTGATTGGAGCCAAATCCCACCCAGAATGATCTAGCCCTGAATCAGGAACATTAGATCAGAGGAGTACATGGGAAGATAGACTCCCTTGGCTCTCTTGGTTCCTTTTGTCAGCAAGCAAAAATTCCTGGAAAGGAACTATAATCATGGTTCATATTAGTATAGTTATAATATTTCTATCCTTGGGGCGCTTCAGTGACTCAGTCAGCTAACTGTCTGCCTTTGGCTCAGGTCACCATTTCAGGTTCCTGGGACCCAGCCCTGGGTCTGAGGAATTGGCTTCTCCCTCTCCCACTGCCCCAATCATGCTCTTGTTCACTCTCTCTCAAATAAAATATTTTATCTATCAAAATCCTAGAGGAGAATATAGGCACTAACCTCTTCAACATCAGCCACAGCAAGGTCTTTCAAGAAATCTCTCCAAAGGCAAAGGAAACAAAAGCAAAATAAACTTTGGGGACGTCATCAAGATCAAACAAAGGAAAACAGTCAACAAAACAAAGAGGCAACCCACGGAATGGCAGAAGATATTTGTAAATGACACTACAGACAAAGGCTGATATCCAAGATCTATAAAGAACTCCTCAAACTCGACACTCAAAAAACAGATAATTATGTCAAAAAATGGTCAGAAAACATGAACAGACACTTCTCCAAAGAAGATGAACAAATGGCTAAGAGACACATTAAAAAATGTTCAACATCATCAGCCATCAGGGAGATTCAGATCAAAACCACATTGAGATACCACCTTACACCAGTCTGAAGGGCCAAAATTAACAAGTCAAGAAATAGCAAGTGTTGGAAAGGATGTGGAGAAAGGGGAACCCTCTTACAGTGTTGGTGGAAATGCAAGTTGGTGCAGCCACTTTGGAAAACAGTGTGGAGATTCCTTAAGAAATTAAAAATAGAGCTTCCTTATGACCCTGCAATTGCACTACTGCGTATTTATCCCAAAGATACAGATGTAGTGAAAAGAAGGGCCATTTGTACCCCAATGTTCATAGTAGCAATGTCCATAATCGCCAAACTGTAGAAAGAGCCAAGATGCCCTTCAACAGATGAATGGATAAAGAAGATATGGTCCATTTATATAATGGAATATTATGTTTCCATCAGAAAGGATGAAAACTCGACCTTTGTATCAACATGGACAGGAATGGAGGAGATTATGATGAGTGAAATAAGTCAAGCAGAGAGAGTCAATTATCATATGGTTTCACTTACCTGTGGACCATAAGGAATAACATGGAGGACATTGGGAGGAGAGGAGAAGGGGGTTGGAGGAAATTGGAGGGGGAGATGAACCATAGGATCCTCTCAATTGAGACAAAAGAAGCATTTGACAAAGTACAGCATTCTTTCTTAATTAAAACTCTTCATGGTGTAGGGATTGAAGGAACATACCTCAATATCATAAAAGCCATTTATGAAAAACCCAGAGTGAATCTCATTCTCAATGAGGAAAAATTGAGAATTTTCCCCCCAAGGTCAGGAGCACAGTAGGGATGTCCACTATCAACACTGCTGTTCAACATAGTACTAGAATTCCTATCCTCAGAAATCAGACAACCATCAGAAAGAAATAAAAGGCATTCTAATTGACAAAGAAGAAGTCGAACTCTGAATCTGAGCAGGGAACATAATACTCTATGTGTAAAATCAAAAATACTCTACCCCCAAATTGCTAGAACTCATACAAGAATTCAGTAAAGTGGCAGGATATAAAGTCAATGCACAGAAATCAGTAGCATTCCTATACATGAACAAGGAGACAGAAAAAAGAGAAATTAAGGAGTTCATGTCTTTCTCCCCATGATTCTTTAGTCTTGCAAAGTTAATTAATTTTTTTAATTTTATTTTTTTCTTATGCTAAATTTTTTAACTTACTCTTTCCTCTTCAAACATTATTTAACTAGTTTATCTTAACAATACCTTTCATTAAAAAATCTTTTTGAACCTCCATTATTATAGTCATATTTTATCCTTCATTGCATCTGAACTTATTTTTTGTATACACATAGAGTTTTTTATTCTAAAAAAAATTGGGATACAACTTCTACTAGTAGATCAAAATATACCCTAAATCTAGCACAGGGCTTTGTTCTAGTCTCCAGCGTGAGCAAACTCTCTCCACTTGCTTTTTTTCTTTGTTCTCCCAACCAACATATCAACTCCTTTTTTAGAAATTAAAAAAAATTTTCATCTTTATATTCATATTCCATCCCTTCATCATGTTTACCCTTATTGCGTGTGTGTGTGTGTGTGTGTGTGTGTGTGTGCATTCCATTCTTTTAAAATTTGGGGAGGTAGTTCCTTCAAAGAGACCAAAATACTCCCAAAATTAAATGGATGACTCTATTCTATTCACCAGTCTAATACATATATTTTCTTTTTTTAATTTTTCTTTACTTTTTCTTTTTTTTTAATTTTTTTTTTATTTGGGGTCTCTTCTGATTTGGTTAAAGCACATTTTCATGGGGTCTTTGCCACTCTCCAGTATTTATTCACTCTTTAATATATACTTCTCTGGATAAAATGACAAGGCAGAAAACCTCACCACAAAAAAAAAAAAAAAAAAAAAAACTACAACAACAACAAAAAACAAGAGAGAGTACCAAAGGTGAGGGAACTAATCAATATGGACATTGGTAATATGTCAGATTTAGAGTTCAGAATGATGATTCTCAAGGTGTTAGCTGGACTTGAAAAAGGCATGGAAGATATTAGAGAAACACTGTCTTGAGAAATAAAAGCCCTTTCTGGAGAAATAAAAGAACTAAAATCTAAACACCTCAAAATCAAAAAAGCTATTAATAAGGTGCAATAAAAAAAGGAGGCTTTTACTGCTAGAATAAATGAGGCAGAAGAGAGAATTATTGATATAGAAGGCCAAATGACAGAGAATAAAGAAGCTGAGCAAAAGAGAAACAAACAACTACTGGATTGTGAGGTGAGAATTTGAGAGATAAGTGAAACCATAAGATGAAACAACATTGGAATAATTGGAATCCCAGAAGAAAGAGAAGGGAACAGAAGGTATATTAGAGAGAATTATTGTTAAGAATTTCCCTAATATGGCAAAGGGAACAAGCATCAAAATTTTTAAGACAAAGACTATAGTAAGAGATGAGGAAGGACACTGTATCATCCTCAAAGGTCTGTCCAACAAGAAGAGCTAAAAATATTAAATATCTATGCCCCTAACATAGGAGCAGCCAATTATATAACCAATTAATAACAAAAATCAAAGAAACAAAGAGACAATAATACAATAATAGTAGGGGATTTTTAACACTCTTCTCACTGAAATGGATAGATTATCAAAGCAAAAGATCAACAAGGAAATGAAGACCGTAAATGACACACTGGACCAGGTGGATGTCACAGATATATTAGAACATTCCATCCCAAAGCAACAGAATACACATTCTTCTCTAGTGCACATGGAACATTCCCCAGAATAGATGACATCCTGGGTCATAAATCAGGTCTCAACTGGTATCAAAAGATTGGGATCATTCCCTGCATATTTTCAGACCACAGAGCTCTGAAGCTAGAACTCAATCACAAGAGGAAATTTGGAAAGAACCCAAATACATGGAGACTAAAGAGCATCTTTCTAAAGAATGAATGGGTCAACCAGGAAATTAAAGAATTGAAAAAATTAATGGAAATAAATCAAAATGAAAACACAATGGTTCAAAATCTGTGGCACACAGCAGAAGCAGTCCTGAGAAAAAAATATATAGCAATACAAGCCTTTCTCAAGAAACAAGAAAGGCCTCAAATACACAGCATAACCCTATATCTAAAGGAGCTGGAGAAAGAACAATGAAGAAAGCCTAAACTCAGCAAGAGAAGAAAACTCATAAAGATTAGAGAAGCAATCAATGAAACAGAGACCAAAAAACAAAACAAAACAACACAACACAAAGCAAAACAAAACAATAGAACAAATCAATGAATCTAGGAGTTGGTTCTTTGAAAGAATTAATACGATTTATAACCCCTTGGCCAGACTTATCTGAAAGGAAAGAGAAAGGACCCAAATTAATAAAATCATGAATGAAAGAGGAGAGATCACAACCAACACCAAAGAAATACAAACAATTATAAGAATATATTATGATCAACTATACCCCAGCAAATTTGGCAATCTGGAAGAAATGGTTGCATTTCTAGAGACATAAAAACTACCAAAACTGAACCAGGAAAAAATAGGAAACCTGAACAGACCCATAACCAGTAAGGAGATTGAAGCAGTCATCAAAAATCTCCAAACAAACAAAAGCCCCAGGGCCAGACGGCTTCCCAGGGGAATTCTACCAGACATTTAAAGAAGAACTAATTCCTATTCTCCTGAAACTCTTCCAAAAAATAGAAAATAGAAATGGAAGGAAATGGAAAAAATGGAAGGAAAACATCCAAAAGCATTTCATGAGGCCAGCATTGCCTTGATCCCCAAACCAGACAAAGATCCCATCAAAAAAGAGAATTACAGATCAATACCTTTGATGAACACAGACGTGAAAATTCTCACCAAAATACTAGCCAATAGGCTCAAACAGTATATTAAAAGGACTATTCACCACGACCAAGTGGGATTTATTCCTGGGCTGCAAGTTTGGTTCAGCATCCGCATATCAATCAGTGTGATGCAATACATTGACAAAAGAAAAAAACAAATACTGTATGATATTCTCAATAGATGCTGAAAAATCATTTGACAAATACAGCATCCTTTTCTGATCAAAAGTCTTCAAAGCATAGGGATAGAGGGTCCATACCTCAATATCATCAAGGCCATTTATGTAAAACCCACCGTGAATACCATTCTCAATGGAGAAAAACTAAGAGCTTTTCCACTAAGGTCAGGAACACAGCAGGGTTTCCATTATCACCACTGCTATTCAACATAGTACTAGAAATCCTAGCCTCAGCAATCAGACAACAAAAAGAAATTAAAGGCATCCAAATCAGCAAAGAAGTCATACTATCACTCTTTGCAGATGATACAATACTATTTGTGGAAAACCCAAAAGACTCCACTCCAAATCTGCTAGTACTTGTACAGGAATTCAGTAAAGTGTCAGGATACAAAATCAATGCAGAAATCAGTTACATTTTTTTACACCAACAACAAAACAGAAGAAAGAGAAATTAAGGAGTCCATCCCATTTACAATTGCACCTAAAACCATAAGATACCTAGGAATAAACCTAACCAAAGAGGCAAAAAATCTGTACGCAGAAAACTATAAAGTACTCATGAAAGAACTTGAGGAAGATACAAATGAAATGGAAAAATGTTCCGTGCCCATGGATTGGAAGAACAAATACCATGAAAATGTATATGCTACCTAAAGCAATGTATACATTTAATGCAATCCCTATCAAAATGCCATCCATTTATTTCAAAGAAATGGAAAAAAGAATCATAAAATTTACATGGAACCAGAAAAGACCTTGAAAGGCCAAAAGAATATTGAAAAAGAAAGCCAAAGTTGGTGGCATCACAATCACAGACTTCAAGTGCTATTTCAAAGCTGTCATCATCAAGACAGTATGATACTAGCACAAAAACAGACACACAGATCAATGGAACAGAATAGAGAGGCCAGAAATAGACCCTCAACTCTGTGGTCAACTAATCTTCGATAAAGTAGGAAAAAATATCCAATGGAAAAAAGACAGTCTCTTCAACAAATGGTGGTGGGAAAATTGGACAGCCACATGCAGAAGAATGAAACTGGATCATTCCCTTACACCAAACACGAAAATAGACTCAAAATGGATGAAGGACCTCAATGTGAGAAAGGAATCCATCCAAATCCTGGAGGACAACAGAGGCAGCAAACCCTTTGACCTCAGCCACCAAAACTTCTTCCTAGGAACTTCGCCAAATGCAAGGGAAGCTAGGGCAAAAATGAAGTATTCAGACTTCATCAAGATCAAAAGCTTTTGCGTCGCAAAGGAAACACTTAACAAAACCAAAAGGCAATTGACAGAATGGGAGAAGATATTTGCAAACGACATATCAGATAAAGGTCTAGTGTCCAAAATCTATAAAGAACTTAGCAAACTCAACACCCAAAGAACAAATAATCCAATCAAGAAATGGGCAGAGGACATGAACAGACATTTCTGCAAAGAAGACATCCAGATGGCCAAAAGACACATGAAAAAATGCTCCACATCACTCGGCATCAGGGAAATACAAATTAAAACCATAATGAGATACCACCTCACACCAGTCAGAATGTCTAAAATTCACAAGTCAGGAAAAGACAGATGTCGGTGAAGATGCAGAGAAAGGGGAACCCTCTTATACTTTTGGTGGGAATGCAAACTGGTGCAACCACTCTGAAAAACAGCATGGAGGTTCCTCAAAAAGTTGAAAATAGAGTTATCCTATGACCCAACAATCGCACTACTGGGTATTTGCCCTAATGATACAAACGTAGTGATCCAAAGGGGCTTGTGCACCCGAATGTTTATAGCATTAATGTCCACAATAGTCAAACTATGTAAAGAACCTAACCTGATTTCCATTAACATATGAATGGATGAAGAAGAGGTGGTATATACATACAATGGAATACTATTCAGCCATCAAAAGAAATGAAATCTTGCCATTTGTGATGACATGGTTGGAACTAGAGGGTATTATGCTTAGTGAAATAAGTCAATCAAAGAAAGAATTATCATATGATCTCCCTGAGACAAGGAAGTTGAGAGGCATCATGGGGGGTATGGGGAGTAGGAAAGGAATAAAGGAAACAAGATGGGATCCAGAGGGAGACAAACCATAGGAGACTCTTATCTCAAAAAACAAACAGGGTTGCCAGGGGTATGGACACTGGGGGAGGTATGTGCTATGGTGAGTGCTGTGATGTGTGTAAACCTGGTGATTCACAGACCTGTACCCCTGGGGCTAATAATACATTATATGTTAATAAAAAATAAAAAAATTTTAAAAAGACCCTGAATATCAAAAGCAATGTTGAAAAAGAAAACCAAACATGATGACATCACAATCTTGGACTTCAAGCTGTTACAAAGCTATCATCATCAAGACAATATGGTACCACAGGAAAAACAGACATATAGATCAATGATAGAAAATGGAGAACTCAGAAATGAATGCTTGACTCTATGGTCAGCTCATCTTTGACACAGCAGGAAAGAATATCCAGTGGAAAAAAGACAGACTCTTCAACAAATGGTGAAGGAAAATTGGACAACCACATGCAGAAGAATGAACTGGGCCAATTCCTTAGGCCATACCCAAAAAATAGACTCAAAAATAGATGAAAGTCCTAAATGTGAGATAGGAATCTATCAAAATCCTCTAGGAGAACACAGGCAGCAACCTTTGTGCCCTCGGCTGCTGCAACTTCTTGTTAGACATTTCTCCAAACGCAAGGTAAACAAAGGCAAAAATGAACTACTGGGACCTCATCAAGATAAAAATGTTTGTATGGCAAAGGAAAGAGTTGACAAAACAAAGACAACTGACAGAATGGGAGGAAATATTTGCAAATGACATAGCAGGTAAATGACTAGTATTCAAAATCTATTAAGAACTTATCAAACTCAACACCCAAAAGACAAATAATCCAACCAAGAAATGGTCAGAAGATATAAACAGACATTTCCCCAAGAAGACATAAAAACGGACAACAGGGGACGCCTGGGTGGCTCAGTCGGTTAAGCTGCTGCCTTCAGCTCGGGTCATGATCCCAGGATCCTGGGATCGAGTCCCATGTGGGGTTCCTTGCTCAGCAGGGAGCCTGCTTCTTTCTCTGCCTCTGCCTGCTTGTGCTTTCTCTCTCTCTCTCTGACAAATAAATAAATACATAAAATCTTTAAAAACAAAACAAAACAAAACGGGGAACAGACACATGAAAAAATGCTCCACATCACTCATCATCAGAGAAATAGAAATCAAAACCACAATGAGATACCACCTCACACCAGTCAGAATGGCTAAAATGAACAAGTCAGGAACCAAAAGATGTTGGTGAGGATGTGGAGAAAGGGGAACCCTCCTACACTGTTGGTGGGAATGCAAAATGGAGCAGCCACTCTAGAAAACAGTCTGGAGGTTCCTCAAAAAGTTGAAAATAGAGCTAGCTTATGACCCAGCAATTGCACTACTAGGTATTTACCCCAAAGATACAAATATAGTGGTCCAAAGGGACATCTGTACCCCAATGTTCATAGCAGCGATGTCCATAATAGCCAAAAAAATGGAAAGAACTTAGAAGTCCATCAATAGATGTGGATAAAGAAGATGTGGTATATGTACACCCATGCACACACACACACACACACACACACACACATACACACAGGAATATTGAGCAGGCATAAAAAAATGAAACCTTGCCATTTGCCATGATACAGATGGAACTAGAGGGTATTATGCTAAGTGAAATAAGTCAAACAGAGAAAGCCAATTATCATATGGTCTCACTCATATGTGGAATTTAAAAAAACAGAACAGAAGATCCTATGGGAAGAAAGGGAGAAATGAAACAAGAAAAATCCGGAGAGGGACACAAACCATACGAGACTCTTAATTATAAGAAAAAAACTGAAGGTTGCTAGAGAGGAGGGGGATTGAGTTATGGGGAAATTGGGTGATGGACCTTAAGGAGAACATGTAATGTAATGACCATTGGGTGTTATATAAGACTGATGAATCACAGGCCTGTACCTCTGAAAACACTTATACATTATATGTTAATTAATTGCAACTAAATAAAAAATGTTTAAAAATATTTATTGATCAGTCATGGAAATAATTGTAAGGACCAATGGAAATCAGGCATCATTATACTTCCTTGTCTATTTTTGGATCACATCACCATACTTTTAAAGTTATTAACAAATAGGGACTTAACATAAAGAATAATGGCCATTGTGAACATGCTATTAGTATGGGAAGATCTACAGACAAGATAAAGGATTGTCTTTCCATTTTAGCTTCAAACAAAGAAAACCCTAAATATGTCCAGAAACAAGGGGACTGATAATGTAGCCTTTAAGGACTTCATTCCAGGAAATTACATAAAATTTTGAATAAATCCAAGGAATTCTGTTGAAATTATTGGTTTCAGATATCCGGAGATCACCAACCTAGCTGTCAATTCAATTCAGCTGATACGAAGTCACATAGACATTTACGACCTTGTTCATACTTCCTCTAACCTAGTAGGTTCCTATGGTTTGCAAATACTGCATATCCAGGGCCAGCCACCTGCTATACTACTTGGTCCACCCTCCTGGTCCATAAAATTGGTAACTCTAACAACAACATGCTCTCACCCCTCAGTCAGATTCACCCAGTAGCCATCAGAGAGTGCTCCCCCACCTTGAAATACAGTAAAGCCCTATCACATTCTTCCTGACTTTGACAGTGCCCCACACAACTAAAGTGGGAGTACCCTCTACCAACCTTCTGGAAAATGACACACAGTCTCAAGTGTTAAAGACACACACAGACACATAGTCACACAAAACCACTCCCAAACAGGCAATTTCTAGCTCTCAATTCCAAATATTGAAGATTGTATTTCTAAGTCTTTTTTTTTTTTCACTTTTTCACCACTTTTCTTGTGGCTCCTGCTTGAACAGGACAAATCTTTTCCCACACATGCATATCTTGCCGGCATGAACATTGGCCCTCACACAGACTCCCTCTCTCCCTAAAACACTCAATCCAAAACTTGTTCAACATGACCCTACTTCCAGAAATGGCTTGGTCACACCTACACAATAGGATTGGATCTCTCCAGTATGTTCCACTTGCCCCTGCTCTCCCCTCACTAATGTCCAGTGACAGAACTCAGGGCCTAGATCTCTGAGCTGGGAGATATCCAGCTATTCCTATCCTGGGGTAGGAATAGCAGGTGATGAGTGGAGCCCAAGAGCAGTTCTACCTGATGATGTTTCCAGTTTGCCTTTCCTTCCCAAGCTGAAGCCTGGGGTACAAATAGTTAACTGGCTACAGCCAAGGAAGTACCCACGGGGTTTACAGATCAGTTTGGCAAAGTTAGAGTCTGACACAAGAACTGAAATCCAGGTCTCTTTCACCACAACAAAGTGAAAGTACAAGGGAAGTAGCCCAAGGCAGTCTAAACAAAGTGCACTATCGGTGACATTTATTATTTGCTCCAGTGTCACACTCTTGATGTGTACTGTCATTTGCAAATATCTTCTCCCATTCCATGGGTTGCCTCTTTGTTTTTTGAATGTTTCCTTTGCTGTGCAGAAGCTTTTGATTTTGATGAAGTCCCAAAAGTTTATTTTTGCTTTTGTTTCCTTTGCCTTTGGAGACATATCTTGAAAGAAGTTGCTGTGGCTGATATCGAAGAGATTACTGCCTATGTTCTCCTCAGACACATGAAAAAATGTTCATCATCACTAGCCCTCAGGGAGATTCAAATTAAAACCACATTGAGATATCACTTTACACCAGTTAGAATGACCAAAATTAACAAAACAGGAAACAACATGTGTTGGAGAGGATGTAGAGAAAGGGGAACCCTCTTCCACTGTTGGTGGGAATGCAAGTTGGTGCAGCCTCTTTGGAGAACAGTGTGGAGATTCCTCAAGAAATTAAAAATAGAACTTCCCTATGACCCTGCAATTGCACTCATGGGTATTTACCCCAAAGATACAGATGTAGTGAAGAGAAGGGCCATCTGTACTCCAATGTTTATAGCAGCAATGGCCACGGTCGCCAAACTGTGGAAAGAACCAAGATGCCCTTCAACGGATGAATGGATAAGGAAGATGTGGTCCATATACACTATGGAGTATTATGCCTCCATCAGAAAGGACGAATACCCAACTTTTGTAGCAACATGAACAGGACTGTAAGAGATTATGCTGAGTGAAATAAGTCAAGCAGAGACTTATCATCATATGGTTTCACTTATTTGTGGAGCATAACAAGTATCATGGAGGACAAGGGGTGCTAGAGAGGAGAAGGGAGTTGGGGTAAATTGGAAGGGGAGGTGAATCATGAGAGACTATGGACTCTGAAAAACAATCTGAGGGGTTTGAAGTGCGGGGGGGTGGGAGGTTGGGGTACCAGGTGGTGGGTATTAGAGAGGGCATGGATTGCATGCAGCACTGGGTGTGGTGCAAAAATAATGAGTACTGTTTTTCTGAAAATAAATAAATTAATAAAAAATTTAAAAAAAAAAATGAACAATCAAGGCAAGGACATGTCAAGACCCCACATGGCTTACTGGCTGATGAAAGGTAAGAGTACTAAGGATCACATTTTCCAGGGTTGGCAAGACTAGTAAAAATCTGTGCACTGTGTGTCAGTCTAAGAAGTCTGCATGGAAGAGGCAGGAATTACACCATCAAGACACTGTGAATAGCTCTTTCCTCAGAAAGCATCAGTTCAAGCAGTATCTTCAACTTGGCCATGCTCCAATAACTAGAGCCTCTTTCAGCCTTCCTTCCATGCCTGCCACCAAAAACAGAAAACAAACTCCACCACACCTCAAGCCAGCAAATCCAGTTTGCCAACTAGACGGATCCAGTTAAATATTTGTTACATGTACTAATAACAATCAAGATTCTAAGATATAATATTAATAATAATGGTAGTAATAATAATTCTCAGTCCAGGTCTGTGCAGAAAAGGAAGAGAGAAACCATTGCAGTAGTAATAATGGCCTAACTTTCGTCTTAGGGAAAGAGAAGTAAAGGTCAGATAACTTTCCAGAAAGGTTGAAAAAAAGCTGAAGTAAACAAATTCAGCTCATCCTAAAGAAAATAAACATCTCAACTTCTTTCCCAGAAGTCTTCTAAAAGCAACCTCACCAAACAGATCACTTATCAGGCATACTCCCACCCAGGACCTTACTTTGGACTATATTCTCTTTGCATGCTACCTGGAAGAATCCTTTGTCTCCCTTTCTAAAGTAAAATCTCCTTAGACTAGAACCTGTTTCATGTTCTCTCCATGAGGCTAGAAACCCAAATTCTGCAAGTAATACTAGGTGCAATCAAGACTTGAACGTGAAAGCATGGAAGCCCCCAAACTGTCTGCCCATTAGACCAAGAGGAAACACAGCCACCTTCTCCAACTCCCCTACCTACCTTACCACCCCTATGACTACCCCTCTCAAATCCCATGCCAGTCTGGCAGAAGCTGAATGCCAAGTCACTAAAAACCCATCCCGGTGGAGACCAACATGCTCCACACCAACTGTATGTAGACCAAATCCATCCACCCCAATGTAGACCAAAATCAATGTAGATGTGGACCCAAACATTTTACTCCCCTCCTACAAAATCATATGAAGGCCCTGCTGCCAGCACCAGCAGGCTAATATCATTGCACCGTTGTATGAGTAGGCAATCAGAGAGCCAGAGGTTCTCTAGAGACTGTATAGACTTCATATTACCCAGTATCATTCTGGGATGGTTGTAAACAGGTGCCTTTTCTTAATCCCTCTGAGATAAGGTTCGAAAAGACATAATGAAATGCAATTCATGATTTGACACATTGATAGGATTAGTTTCAGTCAGAATGTAGTTCTGGAAAATTCTTCACATTTCCATCACACCAAAACAAAAAATCATCTTGAAATTAGAAAAGCCTGAGCTTCTGCTTCTAGAGGTCTTCAGAAACTAGATGGGCTACCAGAAGAACCAGAATGAGATTTTCCAAACAGGAAACAGAAAGAGCTGGGAAAGCCAGGAAGGGCGTTCAGTTAAGGGTTTAGAAAGTGATGAATACACAGATGTCAACAGTGATAATCACTTTCTTTCCTAGTTCCCCCTATGATTCTCTACTCCATTTCCTCAATCCTGAATCCTGCCAACACAGAGCACCTAATATAAAAGTCCTCAGGAGAATGCAGTAGAACATAATCCATCTGCCCGTCCATCTCATTTTCCAGGCTACAGCTATAATGTAGGGAAATACTGCTCCACGGTCGCTTTTTTCCATGAAGCCTTATTAAACAACTTTGTTTTTCACCCAAATCCTTCCTTTCCTTCCAGAAATCCATCCAGTGGTCCCATCCGTCACCATACTCTGTGTCTGCTGTTAGACTAGCAGTTGTGAGTGGTCAGAGCCCATGGCTCCTGCTTCCATGAACCTCCTCCCAGTACACACTCTCAATAATACACTGCACACAATGTGGCTTAGGAAAGGGCAAGTATCTTTCTGGATATTTTCTTTCATGTCTTTAAGTGTGTCCTTCTGTCCTCCTGTGAAAGTACTTGGCTCTCTGTATCTCTACATACTGTCTCACTAGGTTCTGTTTCACTTGGTTCTGAAACAGACCTCAGTGGCTGCTCCACACCAGCATCTCCCTTGGAAAGTTAATTGTTTTGTTTTGTTGCAGGAAAGATACCAGATGATCTCTGTCATATGAAAGTTGTGTTCACCTCAAAGTCCTGAGCTCTTCTCCAAATACAGATCCATACGACTTCTCCACGAAGACCCACCTGCCTCACCCCAGCTCAGGCAACATAATCTACAATAAAGAGCCTCTGACACCACTTTTTACGGAACACTGTGAAACCCTCTTTCTAGTTCTTTCCCATCCCCACTCTGCTTTGTGATTTCTGTGATAATCAAAAAAAAGGGGGGGGGGGACAAGGATAAACCAAAAGAATATCATCCAAAAATCCTATTTTTCAATTTGGAATATGCTTCGTGTAGAAATTAGCCTTTCCACATGTTTTGCTTCCACGAAGGTTGCACTGAATCTGCCTTCTGGAAGCACATAACACATATCAATTGATAATGGAGAAAAGCAGCCCAAGCGCTGCTAGAGGGCGAGAGAAGGACAACCTAGAAATCAGCGTTGGCCACGTGTAATAAAAAACACAGGTGTCCGGCATGGATGTGCAGTGTTGTCTGGGCTTCTGGGGTTGGGGGTCCTGCCCGCAGTGTACATGACAGTCTGGAGGCAGGGAGGGTGGAGAACCGTTTAAGGACCAAGAGCCTTCGAAATAAAAAGGGTTGCAAATATGTTTTGTGATAACAGCAAACCCTCTCTTGGTGACTCAGAATTTTATTTGACTACAAGGCAGCCACACCCCAGGGGACCTTGGTAATCTTTCCTCCTACAGCCGGATCTAGTCTATAATCAATCCCCACCATAACTTTTTGAAATTAGGTAAGAAAGGCAGGAAGATACTTTCAATAGCTATAAAAACAGATATTTAGCTCCTTGAGACTGGAGGGAAAAAAACCCTCAAATCCTCTCTGACGATGAGTGACCATCTTATCACTCTTGACCTGCTATTCTGCAAAATGCATACAGATGTCTTCCCTAAGACGGTAAGACACAGAGACTTTCAGAATCTCCAGTGAGAAACGAGGTAAAACATGAAGGAGACAGCAAAGACCAATGAAAAAAATCTTCATTCATTCCATGAACATGTCCAAGCATACTATGTGCTGGGCCCTGTGGGAAAGACAAAGATGAAGAAAGGAAGCTCTGCACCAGGTGAGCAAGGGAAGGCCACGCAGGAGGGCAGGGCATAGAGGTGGGAAGGACGCTGGAGGAGAAGCACCAAGAAATAACCTCCCCTAACTCATATTATGCTCATCAGAGCTGAGAACCTTTCGGGGCTGGAGGAGAATGTGTAGGCTTCCGAATCCTTCTGACCCAAACAAACCTACCTGCCGTTCCCAAATGCTCATGGTCCTGGTCTAACAACCCCCAAACCAAACGCTAGCTCTGGTGCCATGAAATAACCTCTGCTCAACCCCACAGGGCTTCTATAGCCAGTGGCATTCCTAGCCCAGCCATCTTCTTCCCTGGAAGAAGTTTTCCTCCAACTTTTCTCAGTTTTCCTGCCAACTCTATAAATAGGAGAAATCACTTACCCATGGGCTTTCTCTGCCTCAGAGGAGAAACAGGAAGAAAATGCAAACCAAAGCCAGGCGCAGGGAAGGAGCTTGGACAAGAAGAGTCAGGACTTGGAGGAGAGCTCAAAGGATGCATTCAGGAAGTTGAGGCACTGGAGAGGAAAGTTGCTCTTGGAGGAGGGGCCTCAGGAGTGTGAGCACTAACAAGGCTGGGCCTCAGGGAGTTGGGTCCAAAGTGCAGAAGGGGCCAGGGAAGGATGTGAAAGTAGGAAGGAGGTGGTATAGCTGGAATCCTGGAGCAAGGAAAAAGGTTTGCAACGGAAGACCCGTGGGGCCCTGCGTGGATGAGGTTGTGGACTGAGGCTTAAATGGGGCTTTGTTGGGTGATCTTTTTTAGCTGTGATTTTAGAAGTAAAAAACTTTCCTAGGTCCTGGGTGTGGAGGAGGTCTAGCTGGCAAGTGACGAGTGTGGGGAGCCTGGTGGAGCCCAGCCTGTGGTGATTTGGAAGCCGGTTCCAGACCCAGTGAAAGAGCCCACTCAGCAGTCCTGTAATCAAGCACAGAAGCACCTCCCCCCATCCAGCTGCCTCTCCCAGCATCTCCTACAGGTTCCTCTACCACCACCACCCATCCTGGCCCCTCAGCCACCTTTCCAATCACACCAGGAATAAAACTAAAAGGGACTTGTCTTAAGCTTCACCACAAGGTATTTCCTGAGACAGTCACTCAGCGTTCACAGCATATTTTGACTGAATGAGCATCGAGCCTTTTGCTGGAGGAAGTTAAAGACGTGGTCCCTGCCTGCAGAGCTTCCTGCTCTAGAAGATTATAATGAAGGGATCCCAAGACCCTGGAACTGTGACCAAAGGAAGGTGCTTCCTCCTTCCCAGAATGTTAATCTTCAAACAGAAGCAAGACTTCTCAGAGGTGGAGAAGGCGGGAACTGCTTAGAGACCCAGGGCTGAATGCACAAGTGATGGGCCCACAGTCCATGGTCACAAGGGAAAGGGGCACCACTGTCTCTACTTGATACTGCTGACATGCCTCTAAACCCTGGATTATGTGCCTCAAAGACTTGGGGTGGAGGTGGGGGGAGGGGAGAGGAGGTCAACAGCTGGTTCCTAAAGGGACAGAGTCTATGCTAACTATACTACAACAGAGCATTGAACTTGGAGCAGAAAGAAGTGCTTCATATCCGAGGAAGAATCTCCAACTGAAGAAAACCTACCAATCACACTGACCCTGTCCTAACACATCTGCAGGAGACATGGACCAAGGGCAATAACAGAGCACCTCCTGTGTTCCAGGTGCTATGTGGGGTAGGGAATGAGTGGCCCAGCCAAGAGTACAGAGCCAGAATTCCTAGAGGCAAAGGAGACAGGCAGGACTGAAAGGATGGCTGTCATGACAGAACAGTAGGGAACAGATTCTGGGTGTTTGATCTGTGTCTGTTCCAACAGTCCTAGGCTCTGACCCCTGCCTCAGCTGGGATTTCCCCAGATGTGCACCTGCTTGAGGGCAACAAGCGCAGGTGCAGGGGAAGGTCTGTCTCTCCGTACATCTGGTCCCCAGATCAATCCCTTCTCCTTTCTCCCTGTGCTATTCACTGCCTGCTGGGTAGAGGGTGGGAGAGTGGGGGGAAGCCCAGGGCCCCAGTCATCAGGTAATGAAAAGAACTGACCCAGGATCTTCTTTCCGTATCTCCACCTGGCCAGCTGCTGTGGCAGCCTGGAGGCCCTAGGACCTTGCATTAGGCATGGCCCAGCCCAGCGGTTCAGGAGTGGTGCCTTGAGCCTTGGCACTAAAGGCCACGTGCCTCCAGCGCCCGCTGAGCCCCGGAGACCCCACACTGGCAGAGGCCCTGATCCCTCTGTTCCCTTGTAGTCTACTGCCCACCTTAAGGCCCCATGGAGAAGGCAGCCTCCTGAAATCCTTCTAGCCCCCTCAGGAGCATGCCTAGACCCCCTGCAAGCTGGAGCTGAGCTCCAGACCCCCTTCTTTGTCTCCCAGAGCTGTTCCCAGAGTCCATTATAGGCAGTGCCAGTGCCCTCAACCACACCCCAGCACCGAGGCCAAGATTCTCAAGGTGGACTTGCTCCTGGTTCTCCCTGCTGCTCAGGAGTCCACAGCCATCTCTGCTGCCCTTCCTGTTGTGCACCCAGACCAGCTGCCCCAAGTGGACACAATGCTCTGAAGGGCCTCCTGCCTGCCCCACTGGTGTTGTTGCCCGCTGTATAGGTCACATCCGTCTCTGCCTCCACCATCACGCAGCCACCATTATTGCCTTCGTAGCCACATCCTCAACGGTCACTATTACCAGGCTCTCATCATCTGGGAGAAAAAGACAAAGAGCAAAGGGCCCTACAAGTGCGCCCTGTGCACCAAGGAGTTCCAGAACAGCTGCAAGCTCCGGAGGCAGAGGCCATCCATTCGGTTGCCAAGGATGGCCAGGTCCCCTGGTTGCTATGGAGATGCCCACCATGGTGCCCCTGACCTCCTGAGGGACCTCAGCTGAGCGGAGCCACCCAGGGAAGGGCAGACAGTGTTGTGGGGAGCAGAGAGGCCACAGGGGCACATGGTGGACAGGTGACAGGTGGCAGGTGAATATGACCATCTCAGGCGGGCCCAGCTGGGGGAGCACACCTGTGAGAGGTGCAGCAAGCCTTCCTCGGTGTCTTCCATCTGAAACCACAGGAGATGTGGTGCTGTACTAGGAGCCCTGCCCATGCCCGGTGTGTCCACGGTGCAGCAGTACCACATGGGGAGAAGGTGCAGTGTCATGTGTGTGGCAAGATGCCAAATGCGGCTTCCGTTTCCGACCACATGCAGGTGCTCTGCCAGGATGTCTCCTGTCTGTGAGCTCTGCAGCAAACGTACCCCAGAGCTCTGTTCTAGGAGCAGTGGTGAAAGGGGCCCAGCAGACCTGACCACACACCTGTTCCCTCGGTTGTGGTGAAGACCTCTGGACAGTGGGCAGGGTACTGAAGACAGGAGTGGCCACTGCCTTGCCCCTCTCCTCTCTGTACCCACTTCCCTGCCTTCCAGGTCTGTGAGCCTTCTCCATGATGCTCCTTGCTCCTCTCCTTCCACAGCCCTCCCACTACTGTCTTCTACCCCTGAGGGAGTTACTGCTTTTGTTTCTTACCAGGGGGAGAGACAGGAGAAAGAAAGGGAATCATAGATTCTGTCCCAAATGGGGAAGCAGTGAGACTGGAGAAGGGGAGAAGCAGGGAAGACAAGGGTACAACCATCAGAAGGTGGGGATGTTTGGGGTCAGGCTCTAGACAAAATAAGGAGCCACTAGAGCCATAAGTGGGATAAAAGACAGAATTTTAGGGTAAACAGTGAATCCAGTCACTTTCGGACCTTCTTGGAAGCAGACAGCCTAGACCTTCGGTGACCCCCATCCCCAGTCCCCCACACTCCATCCCTGAACTTTTCTTTTTCATCCTTTTCTCCCAGGATGTAAGCTCTGTCCCTAGCCATGTCATTTTGTTCCCATGTCCCCTGCATGTTCCCACCCTTTATCCCTCCTATTGCATGGAACAATTATAATAAATCTAAATTTTAAAAAAGGAAGGAGAATACTGATCCAGGCCTGGGGGAATGCAAAGGATACAGAAGGGGCCGGGGGGAGGGGCGGCAAAGGTGCCAGAAGTCTCTCCTGGAGGAGGGGGACAGAACAGGGGGCACTAGCAAATGAGCCCACCCAGGTGATATCACAGGAAGTATCTGCACCTTGAGGTTGGGGAAAGAAGAGAGAGTGGAGGGGGCAGACTTGTGAACCAGAAATATGGCGAGAAGCTGAGAGACACAGAGATAAGAGAAGCAGGGAGAAAGCTGTGAGAGAGGGAAGATAGAGGGTCCAAGGGTGGGGGAGGGAGACAGCACAGGACATAGATGGGGGAGATGTGGGGGAGACATTGACCGGCTACAGGGTGAGACTCAGACAGATCTGATGGGAAGAGAGACCCCAAGAAACTGAGGGAGGGGCGCAGGGAGGGGGACAGCCAGAAGGGTGATCTGAGGGCACACCCAGTCCTGGGACATCTCAGACCCCAGAAATATCTGTGGATAGGGAGGGTGGAGAGGCAACCTTCCAGAGAGGTCCTGCAGAGATGACCTGGGGGCAAAACCCCCCAGGTTCATCCCACTCCCGTGCATACTTAGAAATGTGATAATATTCAGAATGTCCAGGGCTTCCATGTAATAACACCCACGAGCTCATAATTACATTTCTTCTCAAAGATGAATCTTTTAGCCTCCTCCTTCCCCATGGACACACATCTTTTATGAAACACACTGAACCACATCCTGGACATTTGAAACTATCTCCATAAGATATAAAAGCCCTTTCTGGAGAAATAAAAGAACTAAAATCTAACCAAGTTGAAATCAAAAAACTTTAATGCGGTGCAATCAAAAATGGAGGCTCTCACTGCTAGGATAAATGAGGCAGAAGAAAAAATTAGCAATATAGAAGACCAAATGACAGAGAATAAAGAAGCTGAGCAAAGGAGAAACAAACAGCTACGGGACCACGAGGGGAGAATTCGAGAGAAGAGTGACACCATAAGGCGAAACAACATTAGAATAATTGGGATTCCAGAAGAAGAAAGAGAGAGGGGAGCAGAAGGTATACTGGAGAGAATTATTGGGGAGAATTTCCCCAATATGGCAAAGGGAACAAGCATCAAAATTTAGGAGGTGCAGAGAACGCCCCTGAAAATCAATATGAATAGGCCCAGACCCCGTCACCTAATAGTAAAATTTACAAGTCTTAGTGACAAAGAGAGAATCCTGAAAGCAGCCCAGGAAAAGAAGTCTGTAACATACAATGGTAAAAATATTAGCTTGGCAGCAGACTTATCCACAGAGACCTGGCAGGCCAGAAAAAGCTGGCATGATATATTCAGAGCACTAAACGAGAAAAACATGCAGCCAAGGATACTATATCCAGCTAGGTTATCATTGAAAAGAGAAGGAAAGATTAAAAGCTTCCAAGACAAACAAAAACTGAAAGAAAATGCAAACACCAAACCAGCTCTACAGTAACTATTGAAAGCGGTCCTCTAAGCAAAGAGAGAGCCTACAAGTGGTAAATCAGAAAGAAACAGAGACAATATACAGTAACAGTCACCTTACAGGCAATACAATGGCACTAAAATCATATCTCTCAATAGTTATCCTGAATGTGAATGGGCTAAATGCCTCAATCCAAAGACACAGGGTAGCAGAATGGATAAAAAAACAAAACCCATCTATATGTTGCCTACAAGAAACTCATTTTAAGCCTGAAGACACCTCCAGATTTAAAGTGAGGGGGTGGAAAAGAATTTACCATGCTAATGGACATCAGAAGAAAGCAGGAGTGGCAATCCTTAGATCAATTAGATTGTAAGCAAAAGACTATAATAAGAGATGAGGAAGGACACTATATCATACTCAAAGGGTCTGTCCAACAAGAAGATCTAAAAATTTGAAATGTCTATGCCCCCAACATGGGAGCAGCCAACTATATAAGGCAATTGATAACAAAATCAAAGAAACACATCAACAATAATACAATAATAGTGGGGGACTTTAACACTCCCCTCACTGAAATGGACAGATCATCCAAGCAAAAGATAAACAAGGAAATAAAGGCCTTAAATGACACACTGGACCAGATGGACATCACAGATATATTCAGAACATTTCATCCCAAAGCAACAGTATACACATTCTTCTCCAGTGCTCATGGAACATTCTCCAGAATAGATCACATCCTTGGTCCTAAATCAGGACTCAACCAGTATCAAAAGATTGGAATCATTCCCTGCATATTTTCAGACCACAGTGCTCTGAAGCTAGAACTCAACCACAAGAGGAAGTTTGAAAAGAACCCAAATACATGGAGACTAAACAGCATCCTTCTAAAGAATGAATGGGTGAACCGGGAAATTAAAGAAGAATTGAAAAAAAATCATGGAAACAAATGATATGAAAACACAACGGTTCAAAATCTGTGGGACACAACAAAGGCAGTCCTGAGAGGAAAATATATAGCGGTACAATCCTTTCTCCAGAAACAAGAAAGGTCTCAGGTACACAACCTAACCCTACACCTAAAGGAGCTGGAGAAAGAACAAGAAGAAACCCTAAGCCCAGCAGAAGAGAAATCATAAAGATCAGAGCAGAAATCAATGAAATAGAAACCAAAAAACAATAGAACAAATCAACGAAACTAGGAGCAGGTTCTTTGAAAGAATTAATAAGATTGATAAACCCCTGGCCAGACTTATCAAAAAGAAAAGAGAAAGGACCCAAATAAATAAAATCATGAATGAAAGAGGAGAGATCACAACTAACACCAGAGAAATACAAACAATTATAAGAACATACTATAAGCAACTCTACGCCATCAAATTTGACAATCTGGAAGAAATGGATGCATTCCTAGAAACATATAAACTACCACAACTGAACCGGGAAGAAATAGAAAGCCTGAACAGACCCATAACCAGTAAGGAGATTGAAACAGACATTAAAAATCTCCAAACAAACAAAAGCCCAGGGCCAGACGGCTTCCCAGGGGAATTCTACCAAACATTTCAGGAAGAACTAATTCCTATTCTCCAGAAACTGTTCCAAAAAATATAAATGGAAGGAAAACTTCCAAACTCATTTTATGAGGCCAGCATTACCTTGATCCCCAAACCAGACAAGAATCCCATCGAAAAAAGAGGGCTATAGACCAATATCGTTGATGAACACAGATGCGAAAATTCTCACCAAAATACTATCCGATAGGATTCAACAGGACATTTAAAGGATTATTCACCACGACCAACTGGGATTTATTCCAGGGCTGCAAGGTTGGTTCATCGTCCGCAAATCAGTCAATGTGATACAACACATCAATAAAAGAAAGAACAAGAACCATATGATACTCTCAATAGATGCTGAAAAAGCATTTGACAAAGTGCAGCATCCCTTCCTGATCAAAACTCTTCAAAGTGTAGGGATAGAGGGCACATACCTCAATATCATCAAAGCCATCTATGAAAAACCCACCGCAAATATCATTCTCAATGGAGAAAAACTGAAAGCTTTTCCGCTAAGGTCAGGAACACGGCAGGGATGTCCATTATCACCACTGCTATTCAACATAGTACTAGAGGTCCTAGCCTCAGCAATCAGACAACAAAAGGAAATTAAAGGCATCCAAATCAGCAAAGAAGAAGTCAAATTATCACTCTTTGCAGATGATATGATACTATATGTGGAAAACCCAAAGGACTCCACTCCAAAACTGCTAGAACTTGTACAGGAATTCAGTAAAGTGTCACGATATGAAATCAACGCACGGAAATCAGTTGCATTTCTCTACACCAACAACAAGACAGAAGAAAGAGAAATTAAGCAGTCCATCCCATTTACAATTGCACCCAAAACCATAAGATACCTAAGAATAAACCAAACCAAAGAGGCATAGAATCTATACTCAGAAAACTATAAAGTACTCATGAAAGAAATTGAGGAAGACACAAAGAAATGGAAAAATGTTACATGCTCCTGGATTGAAAGAATAAATATTGTGAAAATGCCTATGCTACCTAAAGCAATCTACACATTTAATGCAATTCCTATCAAAGTACCATCCATCTTTTTCAAAGAAATGGAACAAATAATCCTAAAATTTATATGGAACCAGAAAAGACCTCGAATAGCCAAAGGAATATTGAAAAAGAAAGCCAAAGTTGGTGGCATCACAATTCCGGACTTCAAGCTCTATTACAAGGCTGTCATCATCAAGACAGCATGGTACTGGCACAAAAACAGACACATAGATCAATGGAAAAGTGCTCCGTATCACTCGGCATCAGGGAAATACAAATCAAAACCACAATGAGATATCACCTCACACCAGTCAGAATGGCTAAAATTAACAAATCAGGAAATGACAGATGCTGGCAAGGATGCAGAGAAAGGGGAACCCTCCTACACTGTTGGTGGGAATACAAGCTGGTGCAACCACTCTGGAAAACAGCATGGAGGTTCCTCAAAATGTTGAAAATAGAACTGCCCTATGACCCAGCAATTGCACTACTGGGTATTTACCCTAAAGATACAAACGTAGTGATCCAAAGGGGCACATGCACCCGAATGTTTATAGCAGCAATGTCCACAATAGCCAAACTATGGAGAGAACCTAGATGTCCATCAACAGATGAATGGATCAAGAAGATGTGGTATAATTACACAATGGAATATTATGCAGCCATCAAAAGAAATGAAATCTTGCCATTTGCGACAACATGGATGGAACTAGAGCATATCATGCTTAGCGAAATAAGTCAAGCAGAGAAAGACAAGTATCATATGATCTCCCTGATATGAGGAAGTGGTGATGCAACATGGGGGTTTAAGGGGATAGGAGAAGAATAAATGAAACAAGATGGGATTGGGAGGGAGACAAACCATAAGTGACTCTTAATCTCACAAAACAAACTGAGGGTTGCTGGGGGGAAGGGGGTTGAGAGAAGGGGGGTGGAGTTATGGACATTGGGGAGGGTATGTGCTTTGGTGAGTGCTGTGAAGTGTATAAACCTGGCGATTCACATAACTGTACCCCTGGGGATAAAAATATATTATATGTTTATAAAAAATAAAAATTTAAAATTTAAAATTTAAAAAAAAAAAGAAAGAAACTACCTCCATAGAGATGGGCTCAATTACAGCAGAAGAAACTTAGAATCCACTTTGGAAAGGAGTTCCCTTGAAGGCGGGGTAGATCAATGCCAGGACCTCACACACACACACACACACACACACACAAACATCAGGCTCACATGGGCACACATTTCTCCAAACACCTGTGCACACACACATCACTGCCTAACACATCTCAGGGCTCCTCCAATGTCCTCATTTCCAATTCCAGCAACTTCAGAACCCCCAGTCAGACCGTGAGCATCTGCCTCCCTTTTCTCCCCTTCATCCTCGTGCCCTAGTCCAGCTGTTGATTTCTGCCCAGCTCAGCTGTCTCCTGCCTGGCGTAGGGTTGGCTTGTCCTGCTTCAGAAGCAACTGAGAGAGCTTCTCCTTCTCTTGTCCTCCATCCGTGCCCTGGTGGGTTTCCCCTTCTACACCACTTCCTGACTCCCCTCCTCCACGCAGCCTTTCCTGATGAACTCACTGGCTCTGATTCTGAGTTTGCCCTGCTCCTATGCACCTGTGGCTGTGTGCTGGGTAAGTGTCACCAGGTTACTCTGCATATGAGCAGACAGGGAGGCAACTGTCATCCCCCAAGGGCAGGACCCCTTGACCCAGTATTTCAGACAAATGTCAGCCCTCACCCCAAACCGTACTAGGCTGGGGATGTTCCCGGGAACACTGCTACCTGGTTGTAGCAAACACACAGAAAAATGACACAGGGCTCCAGCAGCCACCAGGAATGTCCCCTTCTGTCCCAGGCTGCAAGTGTCACTTTCACAATGACATTCAGAGCCATGTGGGAGGAGGCATGTCCTCCACTGTGTCTTCCCACATCCACCTCGTTTTTTCCTGGAAATACTGCTTCTCAGCGGGATCCTCACCCTCTTCTCCAGCCTTGGAAACACTGGGCCCTTCTAAAGGACACCCACGTGGCCCTGGTGAGGAGGCTCAGAGTTGCCCTGCAGTCTGGGAAGGGGTCCTCATATGGGATCCTGCAGGGGCCACTGTCAGCACCACTGGGAAGAAGGTGGCAGGCAGGGGGACAGGCTCACTGAACTCACCCAGGAGAGAAGGACAAGGTCACCCTGTGAATCATGAATGGCCACCTGTCAACCTCACCCCAGAGTTGTGTCAGCCCATCCCAGCTCTCTGGGGAGACAGGAGCCCTGCTTGCCTCCCCCTACCCATGTTCTGTTTCCCCACAGCCCTGCTTCTCCCTACCCTCCTCTCCCTCCTGCAGTGAGAGATGCCCTCCCTCTCCCTGTCTCTCCTGCACCCCTGCCTCCAGCAGTGTCCTTCTCCATCTCTGTCTCTCTCTATCCTCTGTCTCTTTCTCTGCTCCCTTCCTCACTCTCAGCTTCTCTACCTCTCATCTTAGTCTGGATCTGCCATTTCTTTCCCAGCTCAGTCTGTCTCTAACCTGAATCTTTAACCTGCATTTCTGTTCCCTTGGCCCCCTACTACTCAGAGCAGGGGCTGCAGAGGGAGGGGATATGGGAGGTTGCTTTAGCACTAGAGGACTCTGGCTTTGTGACAAGAGCTCTGAACTGCTGGGTTACACACACACACACACACACACACACACACACACACATACACAGTATCCTCTCTGTGCACACTAACCGGCAGTCTACTCACCCTGGCCTCATATCCATGGATCGGTCTTGGGCTCTGGGTCCATGGCTTTCCCACCCCTGAGAATGGGTCCAATCTGTGTCTCTGAGTCTCTGTGCGTCTCTGCTACCATTAACCTTGCATATCTCTCTGCATCTGTCTTGGATCTTCTGCTCTGCTCTCTGAAGGCTCCTCTCTTTCCTCTCTCTTGTCTCTGGTTCTGTCTCCTGGTCTCTCCATTACACTGCCCACTGTCCGTCCCTCTTGAATGTTTGTGGGTGTTTTGCACTCTCCAGTGTGCTTACACTGGCTCTGCCTTCTGGTCCCAGCCTGTAGGTCCTGGCTACAGTGTGGATCCTTTCTGTCCCAGTCACTGTGTCAGTCTTCCTCCTGATCCTCTTCTACCCCCAGAGAGGCCTCCTCTATCAGAGAGTGGGCTGGGGGTGAGGGCTCAGAGGGGATGCAGCAGGCAGCTCTTGTGTGGAGGATGGATGGCTGACCATCTAGGGGACAGCACAGCTCCACTGCAGCATTCTGCTCCTCACAGAACATTCTCCAGGACTCCGGATGCTGGTTTGCTCCCTGCCTACTATGCTGCCGGGTCAAGCCCTGAGGCTTAGTCCTGACCTGCCCCAGTGCATCCACTGGGAGCCACGGGAAATTCTGGGAGGGCACTCCAGGTCCCCTCAGTCAACTGTCTCTGAGTCTTGAGCATCCCTGTGTACTCCCCCTGGTTCCTGCCAGTCCATCCCTGCTGATGGACTGAGCTCAAGTGGGAACTCACAGAAGCCTAGAATCATAATGCCTTGTCTGCTCACGGCCCATTTGCTCCAGGAGTGTCATACCCCTGCTGCTTTCTTTGAAAACTCCAGATGACCCTGGGCACTAAGGGTGTAGATGGAGCCCAAGGGGAAGAGGTTTTGCTCTCTCTGCTCAATCACTTCATCTCAACCCTTTGTATCCACCACCCATCCCCCAAATCACAACTTAACATTTTGGGCAATGGCAAAGAGGGTGAAGTCTCGGGAAGATGTTCCTAGTCTTCGGGAGATCCTGATGCTTCCAGAAACCAGAGGAGATGCGCGGAAAGATGGACTTGGGAGACCAAAGATCTCTTTTCTGGATGAATGCAATTTCCCCTGGGGGCATGGGACAAGGCCCTGAGGACTGGAGGGAAACTTCTCAAGCAGAGGCCTGCGAAGGGCTCGAGGCCACAAGAGGGCAGCAGAGAACAGTGCTTCCTGCAGAGCCAGCCCTGGGCCCTGGGCACTGAGACAGAGCTGGGCTGCCTGGGCTGGAGGGTCTGGGGCTCTTGCAAGAGCCCTCCCTCTGCCCTTCCCACTGGCATGCCTTATTCCCCTCAGCCCCTAAAATGCCATCCCCCACTCCGGCCCCCTTCCTTTTCTGGTCCCCAGCCCTGCGGCTGCTGGCACATGAGGGCCACCTGGCTTTTCCTTTATGGTTGAACAGCAGATGACATCCCCCGCTCCCAGAGGTGATGGCTCACTGGGGCCCAGCGGAGAACTGAAGCCAGAGCTGGAACTCACGTGTTTTTGATTCCCACGCCAGGGCCTTCCCATTGGTGCTGACCTCTGCTCCTCAAGGAAACCATACTTCCTAGGCCCCAGGGTCAGCCAGCTCACAGGCCTGGGTTTTAACACCCATGTCAGAGCTCCCCCTTCCCCACATGACATATGCTTACACCCAGAACTGGGCACAGAAAACTGTCAACCATGGAGCACTGACATGTAGGCCACACAATCCATGCTCTGCATACCCCCACCCTCAGCACACACCCCCTCTTCTCCTCAGAGTCCCACAACCTTGCCCCTCACCTCGGACTTCCTGAGCTGAGGGAGGAACTTCTCATTCATCATCTGCTCATTGCCCTGTGTTTCCAGAGGCTCCTCCCAGCTGCAGACAGAGAAGCCCTTTCCCTGTTCTCATCTGCTCCTTCCTACCACAGCCCCTGTTTCCACTTCCCTGGCACTGTCTGGGGATAACTCAGTCCTTCACACAACAACAGACAGAAAACAGGTGGTCTCTGAGCTCTCTTCTCTGAAACTGCCCTGCCGATCACTGCCCTTCTGCCCAGGAAAGGTCTGACATCTGTGACCCACCAGGCTTCACTCCACATCTTCTCAGTGTCCCTCCACTCGGACTCACTTTCCATCCAGAAGGAACTCTTTCCATGCTGGGGTGGGGGGGGAGGTGCTGGGTTCATACTCGGAGCAAGAAGTGCCACAGATGGATTTGAGCTAGACTCAGTCAGAATGTCCCAGCACAAGGGGTCTGACAGCCTCAGCTGCTGTGACTTTCAGTAAGAATGCACACATGGCCTCACCAGATGCTTCCAAGAGACAAGGACTTGTTCTGGACCTGCCTGGGTAGTCCCAACTACAGACAGAGGTTTTCAGTGTGACTCTGGTCAGCCGAGCCTCAGAAAGGACACACGGCGACTTCTGGGGACTCTCAGGCCGTCAGACAGAATGGTTGGAGCCTGAGTTAGGAGCTGCAGTCTGTTGGGGGTGGGGGAGAGCAGGCCTGAACCTCCAAATCTGGCCTCCCTCCCACCCTGGCCCTGCCTCTTGATGGCCCTCTCTGGTCAGAGCAGGACTTCTGAGCTCTTCCAATGCAGCCCTGAGAGCAGGCCTCAGGACCCCATCTCCACCCAGCCTCTGACTCATCACCCTGATGCCATCCCCTGTGCCTGGCAAGGCAGAGACACCCACTGCTCAGATTCCCCATCCCTCACAGCCCAGCACTAACAGCCTTCCTCTCCTGGCCTCCCTCCTCCCCCACACCATAGCAAAGCCTGGAACTTGCTGGAAATTTCCTCAGATCAGAAAAGGCATTTTCAACTGAATCTTGAGGCTCCCCAGGGCAACAAATACATACATGCTCACACACACATGCAAATACACAGGTGCTCACACTCATACATACACACAGACACATACCCTCAAATTACACACATATACAAACTCACACATCACATTCTCATGTGTATGCAACAGAAAGACACATACTCACAAACTCATTAACAGACAGGCACGCACACCCAGACTTACACACTCTCACACACTCATCAAGCACACTTATGCACACCTACATAACCACTCTAGTCCTTTCTTCTATGTATCCCGAGTCCCGTCCTCTACATCCTAAAGATCTGGAACATCTGGGGAAAAGCAGGGACACCCACAGGAAAGCTATTTCCAGTTTCCTGGCCCACACTGGAGCTCCTCTGCTCTAACCCCATTCCTGCCACCAGGGTCTCTAGGACTGTGACCCACACTGTGGGAGTACAACATGCAGAGATAACTCAGTCCTTCACACAACAAACACTTCAGAGCACCTGTCACCCCCACCCCACACACACCCCCAGGCCTGTAGCTGAGGCAGACACATAGAAGAGTAAGACCTTCTGCCCAATGTGTTGGGGGGAAGAGCAAGAGCTTAGGAACAAGTACCTGAGTTCAAGTCCTGCCTTTGCCTCTTCATATGCTGTGTTATACTGGGCCCATGACATCACCTCTCTGAGCCTCAGTTTTATCACCTGTTTATAGGATTAACAAAATTTACCTAATTTTGTTAATTAGGTAATCTTACACATAATGTGTGAGATTAAGACAGGTGTAGCCTTCATCAGCAATGTCCAAATGTGGCAAATCCCTTCCCTGAAGTGAGCCAGCTCAAAAGCCATTCCTCTACAAAGTCTCCTCTGATTTCACCATCAACCATCATCTGTGCACCGACCACAAATGATCATCCTCCACTCTGAATTTCCAAGACATTTTATTTTTATATTAATTACGACAACAATTCTACTTTGTGTTACAGCAATGCTTTACCTCTTATATTAAAATATAAGCTCCTTAAATGCAAAAGCCGTATATCAAGTGTTTTTTATCTTTTTCTAGATTCTTTTTCTTTTTTTTTTTTTTACATAAATATAATGAGCTTGGAGTGTTGATGTATTACTCACAGGTGCAGAATACAATGATTCAACAATTTCACACAATTTTCAGGGCTCATAAAGATTAATGTACTCTTAATTCCCTTTATTTAAATCACCCACTCCCCTGCCCATCTCGCTTTGGCGACAACAAGTTTGTTCCCTTTATTTAGGGGTCTACCATGTTGTGGTTTTGTTTATTTATTTATTTTGGTATGGCATTTGTCTCTCTTTTTTCTTTTACCATTTTGATTTTTTTTGTTTCTTTAATTCTCCATAAGACAGAAAACATGGCATTTGTTTTTCTCAGACTGACATATTTATATTAACATTATATCCACCCACTTCATCCATGTTGTTACAAATGGCAAGATTACATTCTTCTTTATGGTTGAGTAATAGTCCATTGGGTGTACATATAGACCACATCATCCTTATCCAATCTTCTACTGATGCCCACTTCTGTTCCTTCCATATCCTGCCTATTGTAAATAATGCTGCAATAAACATAGAGGTGCATATATCATTTCAAATTCATGAAAAAAATCACTTTTGTACAAGAAGGAAACCATCAATAACAAAAAATAAGCAACCTACAAAATAGGAGAAGATATTTGCAAATAATATATCAATAAGGGGTTAATACTCAAAATACATAGAGAATTTCTACAAACCAATAACAACAACAACAAAAATACAATTTAAAAAAATGGGCAGAGGACCTGAATAGATATTTTTCCAAAGAAGACATGCAGATGGTCAAAAGACACATGAAAAGATGCTTAGTGTTACTCATTATCAAGGAAATAAAAATGATTACTATATGTTGGCTAACTGAACATCAAAAATTTAAATATATTAAACTCCTTTAAGTAATGCAATCAGATGTCACTTCATAACTGTCATGAGGGCTAAAATCAAAAAGACAAGAAAAACAAGTGTTGCCAAAGATATGGAGAAAAAGGAATCTTCATGCACTAGTGGTAGGAATGTCAATTGGTGCAGGACTTATGGAAAACAGTGTGGAAGATCCTCAAAAAGTTTAAAACGGCACTATCATTTTATCCAGTAATTCTGCTACTGGATATTTTCTTAAGTAATCTCTACATTCAATGTGGGGCTCAAACTCACCAGCCTGAGAGCAAGAGTCATGGTCTACTGACTCTGCAACAAGGCATCTCCTTCATTAGTGAATATTTAACTAAAGTAAAGAAAAACATTTTTTTAAGATTTTATTTATTTATTTGACAGAGAGAGAGAGATCACAAATAGTCAGAGAGGTAGGCAGACAGAAAGGGGGGAGCAGGCTCCCTGCTGAGCAGAGAGCCCAACGTGGGGCTCGAACCCAATACCCTGAGACCATGACCCGAGCTGAAGGCAGAGGCTCAACCCACTGAGCCACCCAGGTGCCCCGAAAAGAAAAACATTTTATCAAGGTCTTCTAATATGAATTCTGTAAAAGTCAGTAAGCAGCTACAGACACAAGTGAAGAGTACAAAGTAAAAAAAAAAGGGGGGGAGCACAAACACATCCTTCACTGTACCATAAATATGAAGCTCTATTAGTGTTTTTTTAGTGTGATGATGTCAAGCCAAATACATACTGGTACTGCTGAGTTCAAGGTCTAGACTTGGGTCCATAAGCAGGGTTAAGTGACAGGCTTTGCTAGATCCCAGAGCAGAAGTAGATAGCAAACCCGATCAGCATCCAGACACCAAATTTCAGCCAGGTGCCAACTGATATCTGCATCATAAGGCAAACATTCACAAAGATGCTCAGGAGTGGGAGGAGAGGCAGAGCAGGGACCTTAAAGGGAAGGGGAGAGGAGCTCTGAGGCTGTCTCCAGATGACCCCAGTTATCCCAGTGATGAGCACCAGGAGCAGCACAACCACTGTGATCGGCCCTGGGTCTCCAGAAAGCAGACCTGGCCAGTGGGCCAGCACCAGGCAGAGGACAGTCAGCAGCAGAATAAGCAGTGAGGAGCAAACATAGACAACCCATCCAGAGAGTGGAGTGGAGGTGGGGCTGCCTGGAAAAAATAGTCCCTGCAGAGTCAGCTTCCCTACTGCAGGTACGGTCTCCTCCTGCCCCTGTGTTTGATTTCTCCCATTCTCTTCCTGCAGCTCTTTTTCATATTCTTCCTTCCTCCTTTCAGGCTGATACCTGGTGATGAGAACACAAAAAGCTATCAAGGAATAAGATACCAGGGTCCCAACTGACCTCAGATCCAGAAGTTCATTGAGTCCAAAGAAGAATACCATGATTACTGTGATAATGCCAAGGATCAGAGTGGACAAGATACGGCCATTTGTGCCAAGAGCAAACCTGGCAAGAACTGGGAACAAGAGACCATCCTCTGCCATCATGGATATCAATAAATATATGGGGTACGTAAAGCTGCAGTAGGTAATGACAAAAGTACTACAGAAAATGGCAAAAGCTACAACATAGTAGGCAGGGACCCAGCCAACATGGAGAAATGCCTCAGGCAAGGTGCTCCCAGGTTGAAGCTGGTAGTAAGGAACCATGAGTGTAAGTGATGCAGAGACACCAAAATACACAAAAAAGCAGATGAGCAGTGAAATCACAATGCCTTTGGGGATGGAACGCTGGGGATTGTGGGATTCTTTGACTCTCGTAACAATAACGCTAAAACCTATAAATGCATAGAAACAGGTAGCTGATCCACGGAGAATCCCCTGGAAGCCAAAAGGCATGAATCCTCCAGAGCCCAGAGGGCCCAAGTGAGAGGTGCCATTGAGTCCAGCCTGTATGTAGTCCTCTTCTGTGAGCTTCCAGTTGTGCAGGTCCCCCTTAATGAAGCCAGAGATGATGAAAAAGCTGAGAACCAAAAGCTTCACCATTGTAAGCACTTCAAAAACTCTGAGGAGGCCACGCCAACCCATATGCTGCAGCTCCATGCTGAAAAACAGAAAGATGACAAGAAAGTAGCCTAGATTGTCTGCAATGACTTGGGGAACATACTGTGAGATGGTCTCTTGCTGGGTCTCAGAGATCCGGTTCCCAACAAAGATGTCAAAACATAAGATCCAGGCCTGGATCATAACAAATGCATCAACAGCAAAGGAGAGGATGAGGTTCCAGCCAGTGATGAAAGCCCAGAGTTCACCTACAGTGACGTAGCTGTAGAGATATGCCGAGCCACAATGGGGGACCCGGGCACTAACCTCCGCATAGCACAGCCCAGCCAACAGTGATGTTAGACCTGCCACCAAAAAGCAGATCACAATGGATGGTCCTGCTTGGTTACTGGCCACCTCATTAGCCAGGAAGTATACACCGACACCCACTGTGCGGCCCACACCCAGGACCACTAAATCCAGAGTGTTCAGTTTTATGCCAGATCTATACTCATACACTTCTTTCTCCAGTGGACGTCTGCTTACCAGCCTTTGACCAAACCTGCAAATTGCCTGATGCAGCATTCTAGCTGGAATTGAAGAAGATTCTAAGGATCAGAGAGCTGTGGCAAGCCCAGGCAGCCAAGGGTGCTGGATCTGGTTAAGTGAGGCTGAGTTAAGCCAAGTTGGGTGGGGACCACTGGGGTCCTTTGCTCAGGCTTCAGAGCTGCTGCTTCATATTTCTTCTTCTTTTTTTTTAATTTAATTGGTTATTTTTTATCTTTATATCATTTTATTTTCTTTTTTCAGTGTTCCAAGATTCTTCTGGTACGTGCTATTCTTCCAGAATGCCTATGGAAACAATAAATATTTACTGAACAATGGTGTTCAACCAATCAACTGAGAATCAGAGGCTGCATGTAAGTTGTTGCAGCCCAAGTATCACAGAAACTGACACCAAAAGAGACCATAGAGAAGTTAATCCTGCTTCCCCTCCAGAAAAAGTACCAAATACCACCAAACATTCTGTTTTTGTTTTTGTTTTTGTTTTTTAATATTTTTTCAGTGGGCTCCATGCCCAGCTTCTCTGTCACTGGATCAACATGAGATTTGCATAAGAAGATAGAAACTAATACATATTGCTGGTGGCAGTGTCACCAAGGCACCATCTGAAGCATGATCTTACTGGAATTCAGAATACATACACAATTGGACGCTGTAGTGGTTGAATGGGTGAATGTATCTGAAACAAACATAAAACGTGGACTGGAACAGCATTTGTTAAATAACTGAAAAAAAGGCCTCCACTGAGGAGGGGAAATGCAAATAGAGATAAGGATGAAACAGGATAATAAAACGCCTTGAAAAGGGGCTAACTGGGCATAATAAAAAAAAAATAAAACAAAAATTAAGAAAAGGAAAGAAAAGGGGCCTGACAGGAAGCGATGGTGCAAACAGCCATGACTGAGGGCAGTACTGACTCCATTCTGTGCACTGCAGGTTCAACACAAGACTGCAGGAGACAATGTTGTTAGAGCACCTGGTAGAAAACCGGGTAAATGACAGACATTCAGATGATTGAAATTGAAAATGGAAATGGAATCCTGTAATTGCCAGGATATGGAGAATACAAAGAAGGAATACCTGCTAGAAAGAGGGTGAAAAACAGGAAAGATGGGGCACGCCTGCTACTAGATCCCACTGAATCCAATTCCTCTCTCTTCCAGCCCCTTCGTCTGTCTTTGGAAGCTCTAGTAGTTGACACTAAGGATTCTTCTGCCACATTTTTCTCTCCGGGAACCATCTGCAGCCACCTACCACTCAACAAAGACACAACAGTGGTTTTCAAGATTTGTGAATCAGAGACCCCTCTGAGTTGGGTCACTTCAAAAAAAAAAAAAAAAATGTCATACACTCTTCTGAAGTGCAACCATGGACACTGAGCAGGAATCCCAGAGGAGGACCATCAGCATGGCAGGGTAAGAGGGGGAAATGCTTGATAGTTTATATTTCCTTCAACTGCGCTGTGCAGGGTGGTCTTTGTGCTCCTTCCACTTTTTATGAAGATGAGGGAAAGTGGGCCTACAGACAAAGTATCAAGATTCCAGAGAAGCAACCCAAAGGACAAAACATCTGGGAATTAAATAATCATTTTTTTATGACTCGAACAGGTGCAGACAGAACAAATGAACAACCAACCATACAGAAGAGAAAGGATACCCATGTTTGGAAAGCCTGAGAGAGCCTACCACAAATCCAGTTCTAACACCATAGAGAAACATTATCTTCAGATATGTTCAGATATCCCCAATCTCGTGCAATAATCTACAGTTATTCCAATGGTTTATATTCAGTCCAGGCTCTCTGACTCAGCTGCCAGAGCCCCACCCTAATTCTCCCCCTACCTTCAGATACATCACTTCTTTCCTGACTCAGCTCCTCACAACCTGACTTACCCTTCCTGGGATGAGCCAGTGGCCAGGATAAGTGACACGCCCTGCTAGAGATGCCCTACTCACTCCTTTCTGCCCACTTTTGACCCTGCAGCCTCTCTTAGTCCTATTCTAAAACTTTCCTGCACCTAGGAAGCCTTTCCTGAGCCACCCTGACCGATCCCATCTCCAGCCTTCCTCCCCTTTCCACTCGCCCATCCTGATGGCCAGCTGAAGCTAATTTTCCCTATCTGTCAACTGGTGACCTGAGTGTGTTCCTTACATTCCTTTATAGTCTAAGAGCTTCCAGAGGGCAAGCCAGGATCTGAATACCTCCTCCTTCTGGATTCCACACTCCAATCTCCAACCCTCCCTACACAGGATAAGGATCTGCTCATAATTGTAACAAGCAAACAAAAGAGGCATTTAGAACAGAGAAAATGAATAGATAGATGTATTAAATAACTACTATAACTTGAGATTCCTTGAATAAGTGTTGTTGTTTTGTTTTGTTTTGTTTTGTTTTGTTTTGTTTTGTTTTTGGAAAGAGAGGAAAGGCCAAAGAGAGGTGTAAACAGGAAACTAGAACATGCACCATCATGTATTTCAGTAGTGTAATGAGGACATTTCTTAATGAGGTACCTGGTTCTGTGAATCTCAGTTCCATAGGAAATAGTCCCTCACAAAACAGGTGCTTGCTCAAGGGAGGGGCTTAAAGAAACATGGACAGGGGCCAGGGAACTGAAGCAGTTAGTATGGATTCCATAATGACCCTGATTCCCCCTTACCTTCTACCTCCTCCTTGTGTTTCTCTCAGTCTCTGAGCTCCTTCCAACTGCAAAATCAAAGTTCCATCCCGTGTTTCCTAGAAGAACTCCTGTCAAGTCCAACAATCCACTCCCTGAAGAGCAGGCTGTTTTGCTTTCCCAGCCAGCCCCACCCACTCTCCTTAGTCTTGAAGGTCATTATGTTCCCTACTCTGTCTCTAAGAATGGTGCTGAGCTCACTCGGGATCTTTCCTTTTCAAAACATTTTTCCAAGGCAGTAACTGCCACTGGTTTCTAGGGTAAGGAGTTAATACTCCAGTTAATCAGGAAGTTGGCCTGGGGCCTCTACTGAATAGCTTCAAAGATACTGTGGTTATCAATTGCTTTGAAAGAAGTTTGATGAAGACTTGAGAGGAAGGCTAATGATGCCATTAAATAAGTGTTTTCAAGTTCTCAAAGTTTCAGAGACATGGACTATAAATGCACCATCTCCAGAGATTACATTAAGATTACAATAGTCCTCTATATCCAAGCACAACTCTTTCTTACTCCCGAAGTGTATAAATACTCTCATCCTACTTAAAATTTCAAGACAAGAAGCTCCAGAGCCATCCAAACCAGTGGTTCCAAAACAAGCAAGGATGAGGTGTTTTGGATAGCTAGAATTTCCCAGAGTTTCTGAAGTCCTAACTCAATTATTCTGGTATGGGACAATCAGGAATACAAGAATAGAGGTTTTGCACTCAGGGCAAGAGTTTGAAATAATCCTAAGTGTGGTGCATGTGTAACCAGCACTTCCTTCATGGAAACAGTTCAGGAAAACATAGGAAACGGTACACAGTATGAAAGCCACCATGGAAACTGGGACTGAGTCTCATAATCAAGGGGAAAAAAAGAGTTTACAAAATCAAATGAAATATGTAAATGTTGTGACTTTAAAATGGGTGGTCCAAGACAGACTCCCCTTCACATTGTTGCACAACTTTCACCACCAGTCATCTCCAGAACTTGTTCATCTTCTGCAGCTGAAACTCTGTACTATTGAGCAGTAGCTCCCCATTCTTTCCTCTCCACAGCCCCTTTCAACCACCATTCTATTTTGTGTCCTTATGAATTTAACTAATCAAGGTACTCATGTAAGTAGAACCGTACAATATCATCTTTTTGTGACAGACTTATTTCAATGCGCATAATATCTTCAAGGTTCATCCATGTTGTAGCAGATATCAAAATATACTTCCTCTTTAAGGCAGAATAATATTCTATGGTGTGTATATCTCATATCCAGGTTATCTGTTTCTCCACTGATGGGCATGCTGGTTATTGTAACTACTGACTGTTACAAATGATGCTGTTATGAATATGGTATACAAATATCTTTTTGAGTCTCTGTTTTCAATTCCTTGGGATATGTACCCAGAAGTGGAATTGTGGATCACATGGTAATTATATATGTAAGTTTTTGATAAGTGAAGTTACTCTTTTTCAACAATGGCTGCCCATTTTACATTCCCACCAGCAATGCACAAGCATCCCACTTTCTTCACTTCCTCACCAGCACTCATTATCATCTCTTTTCTTAATAGCTTAATAGTGAAGTGGCACTTGGTTGGTTTTGAGAAATAACAAGGAGTCCTGGGGGGCCAGGACACAGTGAGTGATAGGAAAGCAGTAGGGAGTGAAGTCAGAGAGAAAGCAGGAACCTGATCCTTCACAGAGAGTCTGAGAATCATTGTGAGGATTTTGCCTGTTACTCTGAGTGTGATAGAAGCCCTAGAGAAACGGAGAATTTCACATGTGTCTGCCAATTTTCATATTCATTTCATAAGACAATGACCGATTGCCTTAACTGAAGCTGCTCATAGTCTAGATTATCTCCACTTGAAAATCAAACAAAAGTCATTTTAGTGTCATTCACTACTTTAGGTATTTCCCACCAGTACTGTGGATAATCAAGAGCTGATATGAAGATACACAGTGCTTTTTTCTGTAACTTGGTGAAATTAAGGACTGCAAAGACACAGAGAGGTAAACTTTCAGAAAGGGTACAGAAACCATGTGAATCAGGCACTCACAAGGGCAGAATTGAATAGATGAATCCAGTCCCCAAGCCCCAGATACCTCGGGAAGGACAGCCAGAAGTGTCTGAAATACTCAGAGCTAGATAGAAATAGATCCTCAAAGGGAAGCTTGAAAACATGTTTCTATGAAGCAAAAAATACCTCTCATAAGCTCACCTCTCTGGGCAACAGGGATGAAAACTTCTACATCCAAATAAGAAGTCCAAGGAGTTATACAGTTTCTCAACTACGAATAATCTGGCATGAATGTCTGCCTAGCCACCAAATATAAATATTAGAAAATATATGCTTATGTGTGTGGAGGAGGATGGTGGGAGATGGAGGGTAGAGGAGAAAATCATGGGGCTGTCCCTCCTGGGAAAGGAGGAGAGATAAAAATGAATTTTCCATTATGGCATTTTAGGATTCCAATGGCAGTTAGGGGAGGGAAGGATAGTAAAATCTAAAAAATCTAGAAACCAAAATAACTAATTTCTCTCAGCAAGGCAACAGGCCATGGACTTCTATTGTCTTTTTGCCATTTCTTTCCAGCTGAGGACCACCTTATTGATCCTCTACTCTCAGTATGTATGACCACCACCCACCCTAGAGCAAAGAGACTCCACAGTTTGCCTCACATCATACTCCTCTTCTTACTTCCTTTTTCTGTGGGCTCTTAATAGAGGTCTTGGGTTACCTCCAAACTTTAGAGAGTTATTATAAAAACGGGACTGCCATATAGGAGAAGGCTGCTCATTCTCCTGTCCTCAAGTAGAACAATAATAGACCTAAGTATCAGGAAAATTTAATGTCATTCATCATTCATTCATTCATTCAATAAATAGCAAGTACTTTCTAAATGCCAGTCCTAGTGCTTGATCCTATATACACAATGGAGAGGAGAAAGATGTGTTCCCTGCCTACATGGTACTAATTATATTTAGCAATGTTCTTATATAATATTCCTGCCCAAAATGTGTAACCAGAACCTAATGATAAAATCAATAATTCTAGTTTTATTCTTAGGTATCTTGTGATTTTTGAACATCAGTAATCTGAAAACTATAGAATACTTACAAAAGAAATTGAAGAGGACACAAAGAAATGGAAAAACAATCCATGCTCATGGACTGGAAGAAAAAACATTGTTAAAATGTCTATACCACCCAAAGAAATCTACATATTGAATGCAATCCCTACCAAAATACCACCAGCATTTTTCACAGAACTAGAACAAAGAATCCTAAAGTCTGAATGGAATCACAAAAGACCCCAAAGAGCCAAAGTAGTCTTGAAAAAGAAAAGCAGAGCTGGAGGCATCACAATTCTGGACTTCAAGCTACATTAGAAAGCCATAATCACCAAGAAAGTTTGGTACTGGCACAAAACCTGACACCTAGATCAGTGGGACAGAATAGAAAACCCAGAAATGACCCACAACTCTATGGCCAACTAATCTTCAACAAAGCAGGAAAGAATATCCAAAAGGAAGAAAACAGTCTCTTTCACAAATTGTGTTAGGGATACTGGACAGCAACATGCAGAAGAATGAAACTGGATCGCTTTCTTACCCTATACACAAAAATAAAGTGAAAATGGATGAAAGACCTAAATGTGAGGCAGAAAACCATCAAAATCCTAGAGAAGATCACATCCAGTAAACTCTTTGACCTCAGGCATAGTGATATCTTACAGACACATCTCCAGAAGCACAGGGGAAAAAAGAAAAACTGGATTACTGGGGCTTCATCAAGATAAAAAAAAAAAAAAACACTTTTGCACAGCAAAGGAAACAATTGACAAAATAATAGACAACCTACAGAATGGGAGAAGATATTGGCAAAGGTCATATCTGATAAAGAGCTAGTATCCAAAATCTATAAAGAACTTATCAAACTCAACACCTCCAAAATAAATATTCCAATCAAGAAATGGGCAGAAGACATAACAGACATTTTTCCAAAGGAGATATCCAGATGGCTAGCAGATATATGAAAAGATGGTCAGTATCACTCATCCTCAGAGAAATACAAGTAGAACCCATGATGAGATACCACCTCACACCTACCAGAATACCTCAAATTAACAACACAGAAAAGAACAGATGTTGGTGAGGATGTGGAGAAAGGGAACCCTCTTACACTGTTGGTGGGAATGCAAACTTGTGCAGCCACTCTGGAGAGCAATATGGAGGTTCCTAAAAAGTTAAAAATAGAACTACCCTTTGATCCTGAAATTGTACTACTAGGTATTTACCCAAAGGATACAAAAATACAGATTCAAAAGGGAACCTGTACCCTGATGTTTATAGCATTAATAACAATAACCAAATTATGGAAAGAGCCCAAATTTTCATCAACTGATTAATAAAAAAAGAAGATGAATATATAACAGAATGATAAATATATTCACCATTCTGTCATTGCCAGAGAATATTTTTCTTCCTCCATCCTCTGCACGCCATTCTTATATTATAATCACATCATGATTCATGGGATAAATAATATCATTCATTCATGATCATCATCCATTCATATATATATATATTCATCAGCTGATGAATGAATAAAGGAGATGGAGGTTTATGTGTGTGTGTGTGTATGTGTGTGTGTGTGTATACACACAACAGAACATTACTCCAAAACCAAAAAGAATGAAATCATGCCATTTTCAATGATGTGGAGGTCACTAGAGCTTGCTATTCTAAGTGAAATAAGTTACTCACAGAAAGAAATAGACCATATGATTTCATTCATATGTGCGATTTAACAAACAATACAGATGTACATAGGGGAAGGGAAGGAAAAATAAAGTAAGACAAAAACAGAGAGAGAAGCAAACCATAAGAGACTCTTAATTACAGAGAGCAAATAGGGCTGCTGGAGGAAGGTGGGTGAGGGTTGGCTAAATGGATAATGGCTTTAAGGAGAGCTCTTGATGAGCACTGGGTGTTAGATGTAAGGGATGAATCACTAAATTCTACACCTGAATTCAATTTTACCATATGTGTTAATTGACTAGAATCTAAATAAAAACTTGAAATTTTAAAAATACCAGTTTATAAACAGTTTTCCACAGAAAGTTTCCTTTCTATAAAACAACTGACCTGTGCAGTTCAAAACTGTCAATGTCAGGAATGGCAAGCTGAGGAACTATTGCAGAGTAAAGGAGAATGAAGAGACACGACAGTGAGATACAATGCAATCTCCTGGATTGCTCCTGATCAGGGAGAAACATCTTACTATAAAAACTGAAAAATTGCGGCGTCTGGGTGGTTCAGTGGGTTAAGCCTCTGCCTTCGGCTCGGGTCGTGATTCCGGGGTCCTGGGATCGAGCCCCACATCGGGCTCTCTACTCAGCAGGAAGCCTGCTTCCCTTCCTCTCTCTCTGCCTTCCCCTCTCTCTGCCTGCCTCTTGGCCTACTTGTGATCTCTCTCTATCAAATAAATAAAATTTTAAAAAATTGAAAAATTAGTAAAATTTGCATATGGACCATATTTCTCACACACACACACACGCACAGGAGAAAGCAAGCAAATGTGCCAAAATATTAACAGCTGCTCAATCCCATTGAAAGATAAAGGAGTGTTGATGTTATTCTTCTTGCAATGTTCTATAGGTTTGATATTTGTCATACTTAAGACAGAAAGAAAAGAACAATGTCCCAGTAGTAAATGTCATGGTTTCTCCTTTCCTAAATGTCCTTTATAAACAAGTTTCCCATCCCTTTTGATTGGAGCCAAATCCCACCCAGAATGATCTAGCCCTGAATCAGGAACATTAGATCAGAGGAGTACATGGGAAGATAGACTCCCTTGGCTCTCTTGGTTCCTTTTGTCAGCAAGCAAAAATTCCTGGAAAGGAACTATAATCATGGTTCATATTAGTATAGTTATAATATTTCTATCCTTGGGGCGCTTCAGTGACTCAGTCAGCTAACTGTCTGCCTTTGGCTCAGGTCACCATTTCAGGTTCCTGGGACCCAGCCCTGGGTCTGAGGAATTGGCTTCTCCCTCTCCCACTGCCCCAATCATGCTCTTGTTCACTCTCTCTCAAATAAAATATTTTATCTATCAAAATCCTAGAGGAGAATATAGGCACTAACCTCTTCAACATCAGCCACAGCAAGGTCTTTCAAGAAATCTCTCCAAAGGCAAAGGAAACAATAGCGAAATAAACTTTGGGGATGTCATCAAGATCAAACAAAGGAAAACAGTCAACAAAACAAAGAGGCAACCCACGGAATGGCAGAAGATATTTGTAAATGACACTACAGACAAAGGCTGATATCCAAGATCTATAAAGAACTCCTCAAACTCGACACTCAAAAAACAGATAATTATGTCAAAAAATGGTCAGAAAACATGAACAGACACTTCTCCAAAGAAGATGAACAAATGGCTAAGAGACACATTAAAAAATGTTCAACATCATCAGCCATCAGGGAGATTCAGATCAAAACCACATTGAGATACCACCTTACACCAGTCTGAAGGGCCAAAATTAACAAATCAAGAAATAGCAAGTGTTGGAAAGGATGTGGAGAAAGGGGAACCCTCTTACAGTGTTGGTGGAAATGCAAGTTGGTGCAGCCACTTTGGAAAACAGTGTGGAGATTCCTTAAGAAATTAAAAATAGAGCTTCCTTATGACCCTGCAATTGCACTACTGCGTATTTATCCAAAAGATACAGATGTAGTGAAAAGAAGGGCCATTTGTACCCCAATGTTCATAGTAGCAATGTCCATAATCGCCAAACTGTAGAAAGAGCCAAGATGCCCTTCAACAGATGAGTGGATAAAGAAGATATGGTCCATTTATATAATGGAATATTATGTTTCCATCAGAGAGGATGAAAACTCAACCTTTGTATCAACATGGACAGGAATGGAGGAGATTATGATGAGTGAAATAAGTCAAGCAGAGAGAGTCAATTATCATATGGTTTCACTTACCTGTGGACCATAAGGAATAACATGGAGGACATTGGGAGGAGAGGAGAAGGGGGTTGGAGGAAATTGGAGGGGGAGATGAACCATAGGATCCTCTCAATTGAGACAAAAGAAGCATTTGACAAAGTACAGCATTCTTTCTTAATTAAAACTCTTCATGGTGTAGGGATTGAAGGAACATACCTCAATATCATAAAAGCCATTTATGAAAAACCCAGAGTGAATCTCATTCTCAATGAGGAAAAATTGAGAATTTTCCCCCCAAGGTCAGGAGCACAGTAGGGATGTCCACTATCAACACTGCTGTTCAACATAGTACTAGAATTCCTATCCTCAGAAATCAGACAACCATCAGAAAGAAATAAAAGGCATTCTAATTGACAAAGAAGAAGTCGAACTCTGAATCTGAGCAGGGAACATAATATTCTATGTGTAAAATCAAAAATACTCTACCCCCAAATTGCTAGAACTCATACAAGAATTCAGTAAAGTGGCAGGATATAAAGTCAATGCACAGAAATCAGTAGCATTCCTATACATGAACAAGGAGACAGAAAAAAGAGAAATTAAGGAGTTCCTGTCTTTCTCCCCATGATTCTTTAGTCTTGCAAAGTTAATTAATTTTTTTAATTTTATTTTTTTCTTATGCTAAATTTTTTAACTTACTCTTTCCTCTTCAAACATTATTTAACTAGTTTATCTTAACAATACCTTTCATTAAAAAATCTTTTTGAACCTCCATTATTATAGTCATATTTTATCCTTCATTGCATCTGAACTTATTTTTTGTATACACATAGAGTTTTTTATTCTAAAAAAAATTGGGATACAACTTCTACTAGTAGATCAAAATATACCCTAAATCTAGCACAGGGCTTTGTTCTAGTCTCCAGCGTGAGCAAACTCTCTCCACTTGCTTTTTTTCTTTGTTCTCCCAACCAACATATCAACTCCTTTTTTAGAAATTAAAAAAAATTTTCATCTTTATATTCATATTCCATCCCTTCATCATGCTTACACTTATTGCGTGTGTGTGTGTGTGTGTGTGTGTGTGTGTGCATTCCATTCTTTTAAAATTTGGGGAGGTAGTTCCTTCAAAGAGACCAAAATACTCCCAAAATTAAATGGATGACTCTATTCTATTCACCAGTCTAATACATATATTTTCTTTTTTTAATTTTTCTTTACTTTTTCTCTTTTTTTAATTTTTTTTTTATTTGGGGTCTCTTCTGATTTGGTTAAAGCACATTTTCATGGGGTCTTTGCCACTCTCCAGTATTTATTCACTCTTTAATATATACTTCTCTGGATAAAATGACAAGGCAGAAAACCTCACCACAAAAACAAACAAACAAACAAAAAAAAAAAACTACAACAACAACAAAAAACAAGAGAGAGTACCAAAGGTGAGGGAACTAATCAATATGGACATTGGTAATATGTCAGATTTAGAGTTCAGAATGATGATTCTCAAGGTGTTAGCTGGACTTGAAAAAGGCATGGAAGATATTAGAGAAACACTGTCTTGAGAAATAAAAGCCCTTTCTGGAGAAATAAAAGAACTAAAATCTAAACACCTCAAAATCAAAAAAGCTATTAATAAGGTGCAATAAAAAAGGAGGCTTTTACTGCTAGAATAAATGAGGCAGAAGAGAGAATTATTGATATAGAAGGCCAAATGACAGAGAATAAAGAAGCTGAGCAAAAGAGAAACAAACAACTACTGGATTGTGAGGTGAGAATTTGAGAGATAAGTGAAACCATAAGATGAAACAACATTGGAATAATTGGAATCCCAGAAGAAAGAGAAGGGAACAGAAGGTATATTAGAGAGAATTATTGTTAAGAATTTCCCTAATATGGCAAAGGGAACAAGCATCAAAATTTTTAAGACAAAGACTATAGTAAGAGATGAGGAAGGACACTGTATCATCCTCAAAGGTCTGTCCAACAAGAAGAGCTAAAAATATTAAATATCTATGCCCCTAACATAGGAGCAGCCAATTATATAACCAATTAATAACAAAAATCAAAGAAACACAGAGACAATAATACAATAATAGTAGGGGATTTTAACACTCTTCTCACTGAAATGGATAGATTATCAAAGCAAAAGATCAACAAGGAAATGAAGACCGTAAATGACACACTGGACCAGGTGGATGTCACAGATATATTAGAACATTCCATCCCAAAGCAACAGAATACACATTCTTCTCTAGTGCACATGGAACATTCCCCAGAATAGATGACATCCTGGGTCATAAATCAGGTCTCAACCGGTATCAAAAGATTGGGATCATTCCCTGCATATTTTCAGACCACAGAGCTCTGAAGCTAGAACTCAATCACAAGAGGAAATTTGGAAAGAACCCAAATACATGGAGACTAAAGAGCATCTTTCTAAAGAATGAATGGGTCAACCAGGAAATTAAAGAATTGAAAAAATTAATGGAAATAAATCAAAATGAAAACACAATGGTTCAAAATCTGTGGCACACAGCAGAAGCAGTCCTGAGAAAAAAATATATAGCAAGACAAGCCTTTCTCAAGAAACAAGAAAGGCCTCAAATACACAGCATAACCCTATATCTAAAGGAGCTGGAGAAAGAACAATGAAGAAAGCCTAAACTCAGCAAGAGAAGAAAACTCATAAAGATTAGAGAAGCAATCAATGAAACAGGGACCAAAAAACAAAACAAAACAACACAACACAAAGCAAAACAAAACAATAGAACAAATCAATGAATCTAGGAGTTGGTTCTTTGAAAGAATTAATACGATTTATAACCCCTTGGCCAGACTTATCTGAAAGGAAAGAGAAAGGACCCAAATTAATAAAATCATGAATGAAAGAGGAGAGATCACAACCAACACCAAAGAAATACAAACAATTATAAGAATATATTATGAGCAACTATACCCCAGCAAATTTGGCAATCTGGAAGAAATGGTTGCATTTCTAGAGACATAAAAACTACCAAAACTGAACCAGGAAAAAATAGGAAACCTGAACAGACCCATAACCAGTAAGGAGATTGAAGCGGTCATCAAAAATCTCCAAACAAACAAAAGCCCCAGGGCCAGACGGCTTCCCAGGGGAATTCTACCAGACATTTAAAGAAGAAATAATTCCTATTCTCCTGAAACTCTTCCAAAAAATAGAAAATAGAAATGGAATGAAATGGAAAAAATGGAAGGAAAACATCCAAAAGCATTTCATGAGGCCAGCATTGCCTTGATCCCCAAACCAGACAAAGATCCCATCAAAAAAGAGAATTACAGATCAATACCTTTGATGAACACAGACGTGAAAATTCTCACCAAAATACTAGCCAATAGGCTCAAACAGTATATTAAAAGGACTATTCACCACGACCAAGTGGGATTTATTCCTGGGCTGCAAGTTTGGTTCAGCATCCGCATATCAATCAGTGTGATGCAATACATTGACAAAAGAAAAAAACAAGAACTGTATGATATTCTCAATAGATGCTGAAAAATCATTTGACAAATACAGCATCCTTTTCTGATCAAAAGTCTTCAAAGCATAGGGATAGAGGGTCCATACCTCAATATCATCAAGGCCATTTATTGTAAAACCCACCGTGAATACCATTCTCAATGGAGAAAAACTAAGAGCTTTTCCACTAAGGTCAGGAACACAGCAGGGTTTCCATTATCACCACTGCTATTCAACATAGTACTAGAAATCCTAGCCTCAGCAATCAGACAACAAAAAGAAATTAAAGGCATCCAAATCAGCAAAGAAGTCATACTATCACTCTTTGCAGATGATACAATACTATTTGTGGAAAACCCAAAAGACTCCACTCCAAATCTGCTAGTACTTGTACAGGAATTCAGTAAAGTGTCAGGATACAAAATCAATGCAGAAATCAGTTACATTTTTTTACACCAACAACAAAACAGAAGAAAGAGAAATTAAGGAGTCCATCCCATTTACAATTGCACCTAAAACCATAAGATACCTAGGAATAAACCTAACCAAAGAGGCAAAAAATCTGTACTCAGAAAACTATAAAGTACTCATGAAAGAACTTGAGGAAGATACAAATGAAATGGAAAAATGTTCCGTGCTCATGGATTGGAAGAACAAATACCATGAAAATGTATATGCTACCTAAAGCAATGTATACATTTAATGCAATCCCTATCAAAATGCCATCCATTTATTTCAAAGAAATGGAACAAAGAATCCTAAAATTTACATGGAACCAGAAAAGACCTTGAAAGGCCAAAAGAATATTGAAAAGGAAAGCCAAAGTTGGTGGCATGACAATCACAGACTTCAAGTGCTATTTCAAAGCTGTCATCATCAAGACAGTATGATACTAGCACAAAAACAGACACACAGATCAATGGAACAGAATAGAGAGGCCAGAAATAGACCCTCAACTCTGTGGTCAACTAATCTTCGATAAAGTAGGAAAAAATATCCAATGGAAAAAAGACAGTCTCTTCAACAAATGGTGGTGGGAAAATTGGACAGCCACATGCAGAAGAATGAAACTGGATCATTCCCTTACACCAAACACGAAAATAGACTCAAAATGGATGAAGGACCTCAATGTGAGAAAGGAATCCATCCAAATCCTGGAGGACAACAGAGGCAGCAAACCCTTTGACCTCAGCCACCAAAACTTCTTCCTAGGAACTTCGCCAAATGCAAAGGAAGCTAGGGCAAAAATGAAGTATTCAGACTTCATCAAGATCAAAAGCTTTTGTGTCGCAAAGGAAACACTTAACAAAACCAAAAGGCAATTGACAGAATGGGAGAAGATATTTGCAAACGACATATCAGATAAAGGTCTAGTGTCCAAAATCTATAAAGAACTTAGCAAACTCAACACCCAAAGAACAAATAATCCAATCAAGAAATGGGCAGAGGACATGAACAGACATTTCTGCAAAGAAGACATCCAGATGGCCAAAAGACACATGAAAAAATGCTCCACATCACTCGGCATCAGGGAAATACAAATTAAAACCATAATGAGATACCACCTCACACCAGTCAGAATGTCTAAAATTCACAAGTCAGGAAAAGACAGATGCCGGTGAGGATGCAGAGAAAGGGGAACCCTCTTATACTTTTGGTGGGAATGCAAACTGGTGCAACCACTCTGAAAAACAACATGGAGGTTCCTCAAAAAGTTGAAAATAGAGTTATCCTATGACCCAACAATCGCACTACTGGGTATTTGCCCTAATGATACAAACGTAGTGATCCAAAGGGGCTTGTGCACCCGAATGTTTATAGCATTAATGTCCACAATAGTCAAACTATGTAAAGAACCTAACCTGATTTCCATTAACATATGAATGGATGAAGAAGAGGTGGTATATACATACAATGGAATACTATTCAGCCATCAAAAGAAATGAAATCTTGCCATTTGTGATGACATGGCTGGAACTAGAGGGTATTATGCTTAGTGAAATAAGTCAATCAAAGAAAGAATTATCATATGATCTCCCTGAGACAAGGAAGTTGAGAGGCATCATGGGGGGTATGGGGAGTAGGAAAGGAATAAAGGAAACAAGATGGGATCCAGAGGGAGACAAACCATAGGAGACTCTTATCTCAAAAAACAAACAGGGTTGCCAGGGGTATGGACACTGGGGGAGGTATGTGCTATGGTGAGTGCTGTGATGTGTGTAAACCTGGTGATTCACAGACCTGTACCCCTGGGGCTAATAATACATTATATGTTAATAAAAAATAAAAAATTTTTAAAAAGACCCTGAATATCAAAAGCAATGTTGAAAAAGAAAACCAAACATGATGACATCACAATCTTGGACTTCAAGCTGTTACAAAGCTATCATCATCAAGACAATATGGTACCACAGGAAAAACAGACATATAGATCAATGATAGAAAATGGAGAACTCAGAAATGAATGCTTGACTCTATGGTCAGCTCATCTTTGACACAGCAGGAAAGAATATCCAGTGGAAAAAAGACAGACTCTTCAACAAATGGTGAAGGAAAATTGGACAACCACATGCAGAAGAATGAACTGGGCCAATTCCTTAGGCCATACCCAAAAAATAGACTCAAAAATAGATGAAAGTCCTAAATGTGAGATAGGAATCTATCAAAATCCTCTAGGAGAACACAGGCAGCAACCTTTGTGCCCTCGGCTGCTGCAACTTCTTGTTAGACATTTCTCCAAACGCAAGGTAAACAAAGGCAAAAATGAACTACTGGGACCTCATCAAGATAAAAATGTTTGTATGGCAAAGGAAAGAGTTGACAAAACAAAGACAACTGACAGAATGGGAGGAAATATTTGCAAATGACATAGCAGGTAAATGACTAGTATTCAAAATCTATTAAGAACTTATCAAACTCAACACCCAAAAGACAAATAATCCAACCAAGAAATGGTCAGAAGATATAAACAGACATTTCCCCAAGAAGACATAAAAACGGACAACAGGGGACGCCTGGGTGGCTCAGTCGGTTAAGCTGCTGCCTTCAGCTCGGGTCATGATCCCAGGATCCTGGGATCGAGTCCCATGTGGGGTTCCTTGCTCAGCAGGGAGCCTGCTTCTTTCTCTGCCTCTGCCTGCTTGTGCTTTCTCTCTCTCTCTCTGACAAATAAATAAATACATAAAATCTTTAAAAACAAAACAAAACAAAACGGGGAACAGACACATGAAAAAATGCTCCACATCACTCATCATCAGAGAAATAGAAATCAAAACCACAATGAGATACCACCTCACACCAGTCAGAATGGCTAAAATGAACAAGTCAGGAACCAAAAGATGTTGGTGAGGATGTGGAGAAAGGGGAACCCTCCTACACTGTTGGTGGGAATGCAAAATGGAGCAGCCACTCTAGAAAACAGTCTGGAGGTTCCTCAAAAAGTTGAAAATAGAGCTAGCTTATGACCCAGCAATTGCACTACTAGGTATTTACCCCAAAGATACAAATATAGTGGTCCAAAGGGACATCTGTACCCCAATGTTCATAGCAGCGATGTCCATAATAGCCAAAAAAATGGAAAGAACTTAGAAGTCCATCAATAGATGTGGATAAAGAAGATGTGGTATATGTACACCCATGCACACACACACACACACACACACACACACACAGGAATATTGAGCAGGCATAAAAAAATGAAACCTTGCCATTTGCCATGATACAGATGGAACTAGAGGGTATTATGCTAAGTGAAATAAGTCAATCAGAGAAAGCCAATTATCATATGGTCTCACTCATATGTGGAATTTAAAAAAACAGAACAGAAGATCCTATGGGAAGAAAGGGAGAAATGAAACAAGAAAAATCCGGAGAGGGACACAAACCATACGAGACTCTTAATTATAAGAAAAAAACTGAATGTTGCTAGAGAGGAGGGGGATTGAGTTACGGGGAAATTGGGTGATGGACCTTAAGGAGAACATGTAATGTAATGACCATTGGGTGTTATATAAGACTGATGAATCACAGGCCTGTACCTCTGAAAACACTGATACATTATATGTTAATTAATTGCAACTAAATAAAAAATGTTTAAAAATATTTATTGATCAGTCATGGAAATAATTGTAAGGACCAATGGAAATCAGGCATCATTATACTTCCTTGTCTATTTTTGGATCACATCACCATACTTTTAAAGTTATTAACAAATAGGGACTTAACATAAAGAATAATGGCCATTGTGAACATGCTATTAGTATGGGAAGATCTACAGACAAGATAAAGGATTGTCTTTCCATTTTAGCTTCAAACAAAGAAAACCCTAAATATGTCCAGAAACAAGAGGACTGATAATGTAGCCTTTAAGGACTTCATTCCAGGAAATTACATAAAATTTTGAATAAATCCAAGGAATTCTGTTGAAATTATTGGTTTCAGATATCCGGAGATCACCAACCTAGCTGTCAATTCAATTCAGCTGATACGAAGTCACATAGACATTTACGACCTTGTTCATACTTCCTCTAACCTAGTAGGTTCCTATAGTTTGCAACTACTGCATATCCAGGGCCAGCCACCTGCTATACTACTTGGTCCACCCTCCTGGTCCATAAAATTGGTAACTCTAACAACAACATGCTCTCACCCCTCAGTCAGATTCACCCAGTAGCCATCAGAGAGTGCTCCCCCACCTTGAAATACAATAAAGCCCTATCACATTCTTCCTGACTTTGACAGTGCCCCACACAACTAAAGTGGGAGTACCCTCTACCAACCTTCTGGAAAATGACACACAGTCTCAAGTGTTAAAGACACACACAGACACATAGTCACACAAAACCACTCCCAAACAGGCAATTTCTAGCTCTCAATTCCAAATATTGAAGATTGTATTTCTAAGTCTTTTTTTTTTTTTCACTTTTTCACCACTTTTCTTGTGGCTCCTGCTTGAACAGGACAAATCTTTTCCCACACATGCATATCTTGCCAGCATGAACGTTGGCCCTCACACAGACTCCCTCTCTCCCTAAAAACACTCAATCCAAAACTTGTTCAACATGACCCTACTTCCAGAAATGGCTTGGTCACACCTACACAATAGGATTGGATCTCTCCAGTATGTTCCACTTGCCCCCTGCTCTCCCCTCACTAATGTCCAGTGACAGAACTCAGGGCCTAGATCTCTGAGCTGGGAGATATCCAGCTATTCCTATCCTGGGGTAGGAATAGCAGGTGATGAGTGGAGCCCAAGAGCAGTTCTACCTGATGATGTTTCCAGCTTGCCTTTCCTTCCCCAGCTGAAGCCTGGGGTACAAATAGTTAACTGGCTACAGCCAAGGAAGTACCCACGGGGTTTACAGATCAGTTTGGCAAAGTTAGAGTCTGACACAAGAACTGAAATCCAGGTCTCTTTCACCACAACAAAGTGAAAGTACAAGGGAAGTAGCCCAAGGCAGTCTAAACAAAGTGCACTATCGGTGACATTTATTATTTGCTCCAGTGTCACACTCTTGATGTGTACTGTCATTTGCAAATATCTTCTCCCATTCCATGGGTTGCCTCTTTATTTTTTGACTGTTTCCTTTGCTGTGCAGAAGCTTTTGATTTTGATGAAGTCCCAAAAGTTTATTTTTGCTTTTGTTTCCTTTGCCTTTGGAGACATATCTTGAAAGAAGTTGCTGTGGCTGATATCGAAGAGATTACTGCCTATGTTCTCCTCAGACACATGAAAAAATGTTCATCATCACTAGCCCTCAGGGAGATTCAAATTAAAACCACATTGAGATATCACCTTACACCAGTTAGAATGACCAAAATTAACAAAACAGGAAACAACATGTGTTGGAGAGGATGTGGAGAAAGGGGAACCCTCTTCCACTGTTGGTGGGAATGCAAGTTGGTGCAGCCTCTTTGGAGAACAGTGTGGAGATTCCTCAAGAAATTAAAAATAGAACTTCCCTATGACCCTGCAATTGCACTCATGGGTATTTACCCCAAAGATACAGATGTAGTGAAGAGAAGGGCCATCTGTACTCCAATGTTTATAGCAGCAATGGCCACGGTCGCCAAACTGTGGAAAGAACCAAGATGCCCTTCAACGGATGAATGGATAAGGAAGATGTGGTCCATATACACTATGGAGTATTATGCCTCCATCAGAAAGGACGAATACCCAACTTTTGTAGCAACATGAACAGGACTGTAAGAGATTATGCTGAGTGAAATAAGTCAAGCAGAGACTTATCATCATATGGTTTCACTTATTTGTGGAGCATAACAAGTATCATGGAGGACAAGGGGTGCTAGAGAGGAGAAGGGAGTTGGGGTAAATTGGAAGGGGAGGTGAATCATGAGAGACTATGGACTCTGAAAAACAATCTGAGGGGTTTGAAGTGCGGGGGGTGGGAGGTTGGGGTACCAGGTGGTGGGTATTAGAGAGGGCATGGATTGCATGCAGCACTGGGTGTGGTGCAAAAATAATGAATACTGTTTTTCTGAAAATAAATAAATTAATAAGAAATTTTAAAAAAATAAATGAACAATCAAGGCAAGCACATGTCAAGATCCCACATGGCTTACTGGCTGATGAAAGGTAAGAGTACTAAGGATCACATTTTCCAGGGTTGGCAAGACTAGTAAAAATCTGTGCACTGTGTGTCAGTCTAAGAAGTCTGCATGGAAGAGGCAGGAATTACACCATCAAGACACTGTGAATAGCTCTTTCCTCAGAAAGCATCAGTTCAAGCAGTATCTTCAGCTTGGCCATGCTCCAATAACTAGAGCCTCTTTCAGCCTTCCTTCCATGCCTGCCACCAAAAACAGAAAACAAACTCCACCACACCTCAAGCCAGCAAATCCAGTTTGCCAACTAGACGGATCCAGTTAAATATTTGTTACATGTACTAATAACAATCAAGATTCTAAGATATAATATTAATAATAATGGTAGTAATAATAATTCTCAGTCCAGGTCTGTGCAGAAAAGGAAGAGAGAAACCATTGCAGTAATAATAATGGCCTAATTTTTGTCTTAGGGAAAGAGAAGTAAAGGTCAGATAACTTTCCAGAAAGGTTGAAAAAAAGCTGAAGTAAACAAATTCAGCTCATGCTAAAGAAAATAAACATCTCAACTTATTTCCCAGGAGTCTTCTAAAAGCAACCTCACCAAACAGATCACTTATCAGGCATCCTCCCACCCAGGACCTTACTTTGGACTATATTCTCTTTGCATGCTACCTGGAAGAATCCTTTGTCTCCCTTTCTAAAGTAAAATCTCCTTAGACTAGAACCTGTTTCATGTTCTCTCCATGAGGCTAGAAACCCAAATTCTGCAAGTAATACTAGGTGCAATCAAGACTTGAACGTGAAAGCATGGAAGCCCCCAAACTGTCTGCCCATTAGACCAAGAGGAAACACAGCCACCTTCTCCAACTCCCCTACCTACCTTACCACCCCTATGACTACCCCTCTCAAATCCCATGCCAGTCTGGCAGAAGCTGAATGCCAAGTCACTAAAAACCCATCCCGGTGGAGACCAACATGCTCCACACCAACTGTATGTAGACCAAATCCATCCACCCCAATGTAGACCAAAATCAATGTAGATGTGGACCCAAACATTTTACTCCCCTCCTACAAAATCATATGAAGGCCCTGCTGCCAGCACCAGCAGGCTAATATCATTGCACCGTTGTATGAGTAGGCAATCAGAGAGCCAGAGGTTCTCTAGAGACTGTATAGACTTCATATTACCCAGTATCATTCTGGGATGGTTGTAAACAGGTGCCTTTTCTTAATCCCTCTGAGATAAGGTTCGAAAAGACATAATGAAATGCAATTCATGATTTGACACATTGATAGGATTAGTTTCAGTCAGAATGTAGTTCTGGAAAATTCTTCACATTTCCATCACACCAAAACAAAAAATCATCTTGAAATTAGAAAAGCCTGAGCTTCTGCTTCTAGAGGTCTTCAGAAACTAGATGGGCTACCAGAAGAACCAGAATGAGATTTTCCAAACAGGAAACAGAAAGAGCTGGGAAAGCCAGGAAGGGCGTTCAGTTAAGGGTTTAGAAAGTGATGAATACACAGATGTCAACAGTGATAATCACTTTCTTTCCTAGTTCCCCCTATGATTCTCTACTCCATTTCCTCAATCCTGAATCGTGCCATCACAGAGCACCTAATATAAAAGTCCTCAGGAGAATGCAGTAGAACATAATCCATCTCATTTTCCAGGCTACAGCTATAATGTAGGGAAACACTGCTCCACGGTCGCTTTTTTCCATGAAGCCTTATTAAACAACTTTGTTTTTCACCCAAATCCTTCCTTTCCTTCCAGAAATCCATCCAGTGGTCCCATCCATCACCATACTCTGTGTCTGCTGTTAGACTAGCAGTTGTGAGTGGTCAGAGCCCATGGCTCCTGCTTCCATGAACCTCCTCCCAGTACACACTCTCAATAATACACTGCACACAATGTGGCTTAGGAAAGGGCAAGTATCTTTCTGGATATTTTCTGTCATGTCTTTAAGTGTGTCCTTCTGTCCTCCTGTGAAAGTACTTGGCTCTCTGTATCTCTCCATCCTGTCTCACCAGGTTCTGTTTCACTTGGTTCTGAAACAGACCTCAGTGGCTGCTCCACACCAGCATCTCCCTTGGAAAGTTTATTGTTTTGTTTTGTTGCAGGAAAGATACCAGATGATCTCTGTCATATGAACGTTGTGTTCACCTCAAAGTCCTGAGCTCTTCTCCAAATACAGATCCATACGACTTCTCCACGAAGACCCACCTGCCTCACCCCAGCTCAGGCAACATAATCTACAATAAAGAGCCTCTGACACCACTTTTTACGGAACACTGTGAAACCCTCTTTCTAGTTCTTTCCCATCCCCACTCTGCTTTGTGATTTCTGTGATAATCAAAAAAAAGGGGGGGGGACAAGGATAAACCAAAAGAATATCATCCAAAAATCCTATTTTTCAATTTGGAATATACTTGGTGTAGAAATTGGCCTTTCCACATGTTTTGCTTCCACGAAGGTTACACTGAATCTGCCTTCTGGAAGCACATAACACATATCAATTGATAATGGAGAAAAGCAGCCCAAGCGCTGCTAGAGGGCGAGAGAAGGACAATCTAGAAATCAGCGTTGGCCACGTGTAATAAAAAACACAGGTGTCCGGCATGGATGTGCAGTGTTGTCTGGGCTTCTGGGGTCGGGGTCCTGCCCGCAGTGTACATGACAGTCTGGAGGCAGGGAGGGTAGAGAACCGTTTAAGGACCAAGAGCCTTCGAAATAAAAAGGGTTGCAAATATGTTTTGTGATAACAGCAAACCATCTCTTAGTGACTCAGAATTTTATTTGACTACAAGGCAGCCACACCCCAGGGGACCTTGGTAATCTTTCCTCCTACAGTAAGATCTAGTCTATAATCAATCCCCACCATAACTTTTTGAAATTAGGTAAGAAAGGCAGGGAGATACTTTCAATAGCTATAAAAACAGATATTTAGCTCCTTGAGACTGGAGGGAAAGAAACCCTCAAATCCTCTCTGACGATGAGTGACCATCTTATCACTCTTGACCTGCTATTCTGCAAAATGCATACCGATGTCTTCCCTAAGACGGTAAGACACAGAGACTTTCAGAATCTCCAGTGAGAAACGAGGTAAAACATGAAGGAGGCAGCAAAGACCAATGAAAAATATCTTCATTCATTCCATGAACATGTCCAAACATACTATGTGCTGGGCCCTGTGGGAAAGACAAAGATGAAGAAAGGAAGCTCTGCACCAGGTGAGCAAGGGAAGGCCACGCAGGAGGGCAGGGCATAGAGGTGGGAAGGACGCTGGAGGAGAAGCACCAAGAAATAACCTCCCCTAACTCATATTATGCTCATCAGAGCTGAGAACCTTTCTCAGCTGGAGGAGAATGTGTAGGCTTCCGAATCCTTCTGACCCAAACAAACCTACCTGCCGTTCCCAAATGCTCATGGTCCTGGTCTAACAACCCCCAAACCAAACGCTAGCTCTGGTGCCATGAAATAACCTCTGCTCAACCCCACAGGGCTTCTATAGCCAGTGGCATTCCTAGCCCAGCCATCTTCTTCCCTGGAGGAAGTTTTCCTCCAACTTTTCTCAGTTTTCCTGCCAACTCTATAAATAGGAGAAATCACTTACCCATGGGCTTTCTCTGCCTCAGAGGAGAAACAGGAAGAAAATGCAAACCAAAGCCAGGCGCAGGGAAGGAGCTTGGCCAAGAAGAGTCAGGACTTGGAGGAGAGCTCAAAGGATGCATTCAGGAAGTTGAGGCACTGGAGAGGAAAGTTGCTCTTGGAGCAGGGGCCTCAGGAGTGTGAGCACTAACAAGGCTGGGCCTCAGGGAGTTGGGTCCAAAGTGCAGAAGGGGCCAGGGAAGGATGTGAAAGTAGGAAGGAGGTGGTATAGCTGGAATCCTGGAGCAAGGAAAAAGGTTTGCAACGGAAGACCCGTGGGGCCCTGCGTGGATGAGGTTGTGGACTGAGGCTTAAATGGGGCTTTGTTGGGTGACCTTTTTTAGCTGTGATTTTAGAAGTAAAAAACTTTCCAAGGTCCTAGGTGTGGAGGAGGTCTAGCTGGCAAGTGACGAGTGTGGGGAGGCTGGTGGAGCCCAGCCTGTGGTGATTTGGAAGCCGGTTCCAGACCCAGTGAAAGAGCCCACTCAGCAGTCCTGTAATCAAGCACAGAAGCACCTCCCCCCATCCAGCTGCCTCTCCCAGCATCTCCTACAGGTTCCTCTACCACCACCATCCATCCTGGCCCCTCAGCCACCTTTCCAATCACACCAGGAATAAAACTAAAAGGGACTTGTCTTAAGCTTCACCACGAGGTATTTCCTGAGACAGTCACTCAGCGTTCACAGCATATTTTGACTGAATGAGCATCGAGCCTTTTGCTGGAGGAAGTTAAAGACGTGGTCCCTGCCTGCAGAGCTTCCTGCTCTAGAAGATTATAATGAAGGGATCCCAAGACCCTGGAACTGTGACCAAAGGAAGGTGCTTCCTCCTTCCCAGAATGTTAATCTTCAAACAGAAGCAAGACTTCTCAGAGGTGGAGAAGGCGGGAACTGCTTAGAGACCCAGGGCTGAATGCACAAGTGATGGGCCCACAGTCCATGGGTCACAAGGAATAGGGGCACCACTGTCTCTACTTGATACTGCTGACATGCCTCTAAACCCTGGGTTACGTGCCTCAAAGACTTGGGGTGGAGGTGGGGGAGGGCAGAGGAGGTCAACAGCTGGTTCCTAAAGGGACAGAGTCTATGCTAACTATACTACAACAGAGCATTGAACTTGGAGCAGAAAGAAGCGCTTCATATCCGAGGAAGAATCTCCAACTGAAGAAAACCTACCAATCACACTGACCCTGTCCTAACACATCTGCAGGAGACATGGACCAAGGGCAATAACAGAGCACCTCCTGTGTTCCAGGTGCTATGTGGGGTAGGGAATGAGTGGCCCAGCCAAGCCTACAGAGCCAGAATTCCTAGAGGCAAAGGAGACAGGCAGGATTGGAAGGATGGCTGTCATGACAGAACAGAAGGGGAAAGATACCTGGGTGATTGATCTGTGTCTGTTCCAACAGTCCTAGGCTGTCTCCCCTACCTCAGCTGGGATTTCCCCAGATGTCACCTTCTTGAGGCCAAGAAAGGCAGATGCATGATAGGGTCTGTCTCTCCATACATCTGGTCCCCAGATCAATCCCTTCTCCTTTCTCCCTGTGCTATTGGATGCCTGCTGAGTAGAGGGTGGGAGAGTGGGGGGAAGTCCAGGGCCCCAGTCACCAGGTAATAAAAAGAACTGACCCAGGTTCTTCTTTCATACCTCCCACTGGCCACCTGCTGTGGGCTAGCAGCCTAGAGGCCCAAGGGCCTTGCATTAGGCATGGCCCAGCCCAGCGGTTCAGGAGTGGTGCCTTGAGCCTTGGCACTATAGGCCATGTGCCTCCAGCCCCTGCTGAGCCCCGGAGACCCCACACTAGCAGAGGCCCTGATCCCTCTGTTCCCTTGTAGTCTACTGCCCACCCTAAGGCCCCATGGAGAAGGCAGCCTCCTGAACTCCTTCTAGCCCCCTCAGGAGCATGCGTAGACCCCCTGCAAGCTGGAGCTGAGCTCCAGATCCCCTTCTTTGTCTCCCAGGGCTGTTCCCAGAGTCCATTATAGGTGGTGCCACTGCCCTCAACCACACCCCAGCACCAAGGCCAAGATTCTCAAAATGGACTTGCTCCTGGTTCTCCCTGATGCTCAGGAGTCTGCTGCCATCTTTGCTGCCCTTACTGTTGTGACCCCGGTCCAGCTGGTCCCACAGTGGACACAACGCTCTGAAGGGCCTCCTGCCTCACCCACTGGTGTTGTTGCCCACTGTATAGGCCGCATCCGTCTCTGCCACCAACATCACGGCAGCCACCACCATTGCCTTCGTAGCCACATCCTCAACGGTCGCCGTTCCCGGGCTCTCGTCCATCTGGGAGAAAAAGACAAAGAGCAAGGGGCCCTACACGTGCACCCTGTGCACCAAGGAGTTCCAGAACAGCTGCAAGCTCCGGAGGCAGAGGCCATCCACCCAGTTGCCAGATGGCCACCGGATGGCCAGATCCCCTGGTTGCTATGGAGATGCCCACCATGGTGCCCCTGTGCCTCCTGAGGGACCTCAGCTGAGCGGAGTCATCTGGGGAGGGCGGACTGTGTTGTGGGGAGCAGAGAGGCCACAGGGGCACATGGTGCACAGGTGAGAGGTGGCAGGTGACTGTGACCATCTCAGGAGGTGCACACCTGTGGGAGGTGCAGCAACCCTTCTGTGGTGTCTTCCATCTGAAACCACAGAGGCTATCAAAATGGACTAGGAGCCCTGAACATGCCCAGTGTGTCCACATTGCGGCAAGCACAAGGACCCTGTGAGCTACTGCAAGGGTGCACAGGCCAGGAGGTGCAGTGCACAAGCCCTACAGCCTCTCCCCAGGTGGCCAGAGCTTCCTCTCAACAGTCACGCTCCACAGTGCCCTCCACAGATGGCCCTTTACATGTGACATGTGTGACAGCTGTTGCTACAAAGGACCTACAGCAGCACACACGGTACCACACGGGGAGAAGGTGCAGTGTCACATGTGTGGCAAGACACCAAGCGCGGCTTCCGTTTCAGACCACACGCAGGTGCTTTGCCAGGATGTCACCTGTCTATGAGCTCTGCAGCAAACGTACTCCCAAGCTCTGTCCTAGGAGCAGTGGTGAAAGGGGCCCAGCAGACCTGACCACACACCTGTTCCCTCGGTTGTCCTGAAGACCTCTGGACAGTGGGCAGGGTACTGAAGACAGGAGTGGCCACTGCCTTGCCCCTCTCCTCTCTGTACCCACTTCCCTGCCTTCCAGGTCTGTGAGCCTTCTCCATGATGCTCCTTGCTCCCCTCCTTCCACAGCCCTCCCACTACTGTCTTCTACCCCTGAGGGAGTTACTGCTTTTGTTTCTTACCAGGGGGAGAGACGGAGAAAGGAGGGGAATCATAGATTCTGTCCCAAATGGGGAAGCGGTGAGAATGGAGAAAGGGAGAAGCAGGGAAGACAAGGGTACAACATCAGAAGGTGCGGATGTTTGGGGTCAGTCTCTAGACAAAATAAGGAGCCACTAGAGCCAGAGGAGGGATAAGAAACAGAATTTTAGGGTAAACAGAGAATCCAGTCACTTTCAGACCTTCTTGGAAGCAGACAGCCTAGACCTTCTGTGACCCCCATCCCCAGTCCCCCACACTCCATCCCTGAACTTTTCTTTTTCATCCATTTCTCCCAGGATGTAAGCTCTGTCCCTAGCCATGTCATTTTGTTCCCATGTCCCCTGCATGTTCCCACCCTTTATCCCTCCTATTGCATGGAACAATTATAATAAATCTAAATTTTTTTAAAAAAAGAAGGAGAATACTGAGCCAGGTGTGGGGGAATGCAAAGGATGCAGAGTTGGGGCTAGAAGTCTCTCCTAGAGGAGGGGGACAGAATGAGGGACACTGGCAGGTGGAGCCCACCCAGGTGATGTCACAGGAAGTGTCTGCACCTTGAGGTTGGGGGAGGAAGAGAGAGTGGAGAGGGCAGCGTTGTGAACCAGAGATATGGGGAGAAGCTGAGAGACACAGAGATAAGAGAAGCAGGGAGAGAGCTGGGAGGAAGAGCAGATAGAGGGACCAAGGGTCGGGAGGGAGACAGCACAGGACGTAGATAAGGGAAGATGCGGGCGAGACACTGACAGGCTCACAGAGTGAGACTCAGACAGATGTGATGGGAAGAGAGACCCCCAGACACTGAGGGAGGGTCACAGAGAGGGGGAGAGCCAGAAGGGTGATCCGAGGGCACACCGAGTCCTGGGACATCTCAGACCACAGAAATATCTGTGGATAGGGAGGGTGGAAAGGCAAACTTCCAGAGAAGTCCTGCAGAGAAGACCTGGGGGCAAAACCCCCCAGGGTCATCCCACTCCCATGCACACTTAGAAGTGTGATAATGTTCAGAATGTCCAGGGCTTCCATGTAATAACACCCAGGAGCTCGTAATTACATTTCTTCTCCAAGATGAATTTTTAGCCTCCTCCTTCCCTGTGGACACACATCTTTTTTGAAACACACTGAACCACATCCTGGACATTTGAAACTACCTCCATAGAGATGGGCTGAATTACAGCAGAAGAAACTTAGAATCCACTTTGGAAAGGAGTTCCCTTGAAGGCGGGGTAGATCAATGCCAGGACCTGAGATACACAGACAGACACACACACACACACACACACATGCTAACATGGGCACACACTTCTCCAAACACCTGTGCACACACACATCACTGCCTAACACATCTCAGGGCTCCTCCAATGTCCTCATTTCCAATTCCAGCAACTTCAGGACCCCCAGTCTGAAAGTGAGCATCTGCCTCCCTTTTCTCCCCTTCATCCTGGTGCCCTAGTCCAGCTGTTGATTTCTGCCCAGCTCAGCTGTCTCCTGCCTGGCGTAGGGTTGGCTTGTCCTGCTTCAGAAGCAACAGTGAGAACTTCTCCTTCTCTTGTCCTCCATCCCTGCCCTGCTGGGTTTCTCCTTCTACACCACTTCCTGACTCCCCTCCTCCAGGCAGCCTTCCCTGATGAACTCACTGGCTCTGATTCTGAGTTTGCCCTGCTCCTATGCACCTGTGGCTCTGTGCTGGGTTAGGTGTCACCAGGTTACTCTGCATATGAGTGGGCAGGGAGGGGACCGTGCGCTCCCCAAGGGCAGGACCCCTTGACCCAGTATTTCAGACAAATGTCAGCCCCCACCCCCAACCGTACTAGGCTGGGGATGTTCCTAGGAACACTGCTATCTGGTGGTAGCAAACACACAGAAAAATGACACAGGGCTCCAGAAGCCACCAGGAATGTCCCCCCTTCTTGTCCCAGGCTGCAAGTGTCACTTCCACAATGACCGTCAGAGCCATGTGGGAGGAGGCATGTCCTCCACTGTGTCTTCCCACATCCACCTCGTTTTCTCCTGGAAATACTGCTTCTCAGCGGGATCCTCGCCCTCTTCTCCAGCTTTGGGAACGCTGGGCCCTTCTAAAGGACACCCATGTGGCCCTGGTGAGGAGGCTCAGAGTTGTCCTGCAGTCTGGGAAGGGGTCTGCATATGGGATCCTGCAGGGGCCACTGTCAGCACCACTGGTAGGAAGGTGGCAGGCAGGGGGACAGGCTCACTGAACTCACCCAGGAGAGAAGGACAAGGTCACCCTGTGAATCATGAATGGCCACCTGTCCACCTCACCCCAGAGTTGTGTCAGCCCATCCCAGCTCTCTGGGGAGACAGGAGCCCTGCTTGCCTCCCCCTACCCATGTTCTGTTTCCCCACAGCCCTGCTTCTCCCTACCCTCCTCTCCCTCCTGCAGTGAGAGATGCCCTCCCTCTCCCTGTCTCTCCTGCACCCCTGCCTCCAGCAGTATCCTTCTCCACCTCTGTCTCTCTCTATCCTCTGTCTCTTTCTCTGCTCCCTTCCTCACTCTCAGCTTCTCTCCCTCTCATCTTAGTCTGGGATCTGCCATTTCTTTCCCAGCTCAGTCTGTCTCTAACCTGAATCTTTAACCTGCATTTCTGTTCCCTGGGCCCCCTACTACTCAGAGCAGGGGCTGCAGAGGGAGGGGATATGGGAGGTTCCTTTAGCACTAGAGGACTCTGGCTTTGTGACAAGAGCTCTGAACTTCTGGGTTACACACACACACACACACACACACACACACACGCGCGCGCACACACACACACAGCATCCTCTCTGTGCACACTAACCGGTGGTCTACTCACCCTGGCCTCATATCCACGGATCGGTCTTGGGCTCTGGGTCCATGGCTTTCCCACCCCTGAGAATGGGTCCAATCTGTGTCTCTGAGTCTCTGTGCATCTCTGCTACCATTAACCTTGCATACCTCTCTGCATCTGTCTTGGATCTTCTGCTCTGCTCTCTGTCTCTTTCCTCTCTTTCCTCTCTCTTGTCTCTGGTTCTGTCTCCTGGTCTCTCCATTACACTGCTCACTGTCCGTCCCTCTTGACTGTTTATAGGTGTTTTGGACTCTCCAGTGTGCTTACACTGGCTCTGCCTTCTGGTCCCAGCCTGTAGGTCCTGGCTACAGTGTGGATCCTTTCTGTCCCAGTCACTGTGTCAGTCTTCCTCCTGATCCTCTTCTACCCCCAGAGAGGGCTCCTCTATCAGAGCGTGGGCTGGGGGTGAGGGCTCAGAGGGGATGCAGCAGGCAGCTCTTTGTGTGGAGGATGGATGGCTGACCATCGAGGGGACAGCACAGCTCCACTGCAGCATTCTGCTCCTCACAGAACATTCTCCAGGACTCCGGATGCCGGTTGGCTCCCTGCCTACTATGCTGCCGGGTCAAGCCCTGAGGCTTAGCCCTGACCTGCCCCAGTGCATCCACTGGGAGCCACGGGAAATTCTGGGAGGGCACTCCAGGTCCCCTCAGTCAACTGTCTCTGAGTCTTGAGCATTCTGAGAGGAGGAGTGAGGACAGGGGGTAGGCTCACCTGAGGTGTTTGCTGAGGGGTGAGAGGGGTTGTGTGCACCACAGAGAGCCTGGCAGCTCACTCTGCATCCCCCAGGAGAAGTGTGCAGTGTCTCCCTGCACCCCTCAGACAGACACACACCAGACACCCAGGCCAGGGAGGAGCTCTGACAGGTCTGCAAGTACAGGAAGGGGAACAGAAACTATGTGCATCTCTCCTTTACCCCTCTGGCACCCGTAACCCTTCCTTGCCCAATGGAAACTCTGCATAAAGTCATTGGCTCCTATTTCACCAGGTGTCCCCAAATAAGCCCCTACATCAGTGGAGCTCAGTCCTTCCAATATTCCTCCCACACCCACCCCACTGACTCACCCTCAGCAGCTCAGTATCTGCCCCCAGGACAGTGTCTCCTGCCAAGATTTCACAGCACCTCAGTGATCATGGGACCCCAGCTCAATGCTTGGTCATCCCACCCCCTCCTCCCTCATTACCCGTTGTGCCTCCCTCATCCTCTCCCCCTTCCTTGCCCATCAAATACAGCTTGGTCCCCTGGGGGTCTCTCTAAAGACAGGCAGTCACTAATGAGCACTGAGCACTAGAAGGGGAGGGCCAAGGGCAGCCTGGTCGGGGGACAGGACTCCAGAGCTAGAGAGAAGGAGTCCTGCCAGCACCTGTCACATAGACCATCTCCCTCCAGCATCCCTGTGTACTCCCCCTGGCTCCTGCCAGTCCATCCCCTGCTGAGGCTGATGGACTGAGCTCAAGTGGGAACTCACAGAAGCCTAGAATCATAATGCCTTGTCTGCTCCCGGCCCATTTGCTCCAGGAGTGTCATACCCCTGCTGCTTTCTTTGAAAATTCCAGATGGACCTGGGCACTAAGGGTGTAGATGGAGCCCAAGGGGAAGAGGATTTGCTCTCTCTGCTCAATCACTTCATCTCAACCTTTTGTATCCACCACCCATCCCCCAAATCACAACTTAACATTTTGGGCAATGGCAAAGGGGGTGAAGTCTCAGGAAGATGTTCCTAGTCTTCGGGAGATCCTGATGCTTCCAGAAACCAGAGGAGATGCGGGGAAAGATGGACTTGGGAGACCAAAGATCTCTTTTCTGGATGAATGCAATTTCCACTGGGGGCAAGGGACAAGGCCCTGAGGACTGGAGGGAAACTTCTCAAGCAGAGGCCTGCGAAGGACTCGAGGCCACAAGAGGGCAGCAGAGAACAGTGCTCCCTGCAGAGCCAGCCCTGGGCCCTGGGCACTGAGACAGAGCTGGGCTGCCTGGGCTGGAGGGTCTGGGGCTCTTGCAAGATCCCAGGAATTTCTGAAGAACACAGGAACGCCCTCCCTCGGCCCTTGCCACTGGCATGCCTTATTCCCTTCAGCCCCTAAAATGCCATCCCCCACTCCGGCCCCCTTCCTTTTCCTTTATGGTTGAACAGCAGATGACATCCCCCGCTCCCAGAGGTGATGGCTCACTGGGGCCCAGCGGAGAACTGAAGCCAGAGCTGGAACTCACGTGTTTTTGATTCCCACGCCAGGGCCTTCCCATTGGTGCTGACCTCTGCTCCTCAAGGAAAGCATACTTCCTAGGCCTCAGTGGGAAGCCAGCTCACAGCCCTGGGTTTAAACACCCATGTCAGAGCTCCCCCTTCCCCACATGACATATGCTTAAACCCAGAACTGGGCACAGAGAACTGTCAACCATGGAGCACTGACATGTAGGCCACACACACTGTGCTCTGTACACCCCCACCCTCAGCACACACCCCCTCTGCTTCTCAGAGCCCCACAGCCTTGCCCCACAACCTTGGCCCTCACTGCCGACTTCCTGAGCTGAGGGAGGACAGGGCATTAGTGAGAACCTGAAACCACCCTTCCACCCAGTCCCAAGAACTGGGAAGACAAAAGAAAATGGATAAGAGGCCCTAAAACAATCCAAAAAGTCAGACTTCGCCCTAAAATTATGTTAATGTTTCTCCTACTGTTAGGGACTGAATGTTTGTGCCCATCCCTGGTGTGTATGCTGAAGCCCTAAAGCACACTGTGATGGGATTTGGAGATGGGCCTTTTGGGAGGCAATCAGGGAGGGTTAGGTGGGGTCAAAAGGGTGGGGTCCAGATGATGGAATTGGGGCTCTTACAAGTAGACACCAGAAATGTGAGGACAGGTGAGGACGCACAGAGAAACCAGCTGTCTACAAGCCAGGAAGAGACTCCTTATCAAAAACCAAATCCAGCAGCACCTTGATCTTGGCCTTCCCAGCATCCAGAAATGTGAAAAATAAATCCTTGTTGTGTGTGCCACCCAGCCTACCATGTTTTGTTATGGCAGCCCCAGCACACGGGGATGCCTGCTTCCCACAGAGGCCACAGTTTAGAAACACTACTAACAGCCTACAATATCTGATACACCAGCTGCTTCTGCATATTTGCAAAGCACCCAGCCCAGCGCCTGGCCCGTGCAGACACTCGGGAAGTACTAGCCATTGTGATTTTCTGAGAAGACATCCTGTTATATTGGAAAAGATATGGGTTTCAGAGTAAGATTGATCCAAGAGACCTTGAGCAAGTTACCCTTAGAATTTATATCTCTTCACCTATAAAACTGGCCAGCATCCTGCACAGTCATTGCAATGATTCTGTGTGTGAAAGAGCCCTCTCCATACCTATGTCCTTAGTTAGTGGTGAGTCCAGGACCAGCATCCATCCGCTGAGCATTTATTACATATCAGGCACTGGGCTAGATGAAGCAGTACCAGAGCCAGGACCTCTACAAAAGAGAAAAGAGGCTTTAAACTTCAGAAAATAGGATTCATCTTGCATCAGCTCCTTCCACAGCCTCTGGAGAGACTTTTGAAATCATGTCCACCTTCTCCCAGCCCCAGTCCGGAGTTTGTCTGTATTCCAACACCAACATTTCCAAGACCTCACAACCTCAATCAGCAAGCATTCTTCAACTCTTAACTGTAGCTTCCACTGGTCTTCAGGAAAGTATTTCCCTACTTAAGAAAAATCATCAGGGATTACTTTCCTAATCCTTTTTAAAATTTTTTTAATTTTTTTAAAGATTTTATTTGTTTGGCAGATAGAGAGAGAGAGCACAAGCAGGGGGAGCAGCAGAGGGAGAAGCAGGCTACCTGCTGAGGAAGTAGCCTGATGTGGGACTTGATCCCAGGACCCTGAGATTGTGACCTGAACTGAAACAGATGCTTAAGTGACTGAACCACTCAGACATTTCAACCTTCCTATTCTTGGTGTGAATCAAGTCCAAACCTTTTAACATGACATATTGGTCAAAAAAAAACATTAACTACTATATAACACCAAGTCCAAAGTTTTAGTGTTATAGTGAACAGAAATGGATTTATTGGTCAAGTGAAGTCCAAAATACATGTTTCTGATTAATAGGCAGTTCTCTGCGAAATGGTGATTCAGGTTGCTTCCAACTTGTGGCCCAACCATCCTTAAATTTGGCCTTCAAGGTCAGTGTGCTTAATGGGCATTTGCATCAAACCACAAAGAAAAGAACAGGAAGGATCTGCCTTGGGAGGCTTCATGGGCCAAGCCTGAAAGTGGAACACATCACCCAAAGGAAGTTGGAAAGTGTGATCCAGTTGTATGTCCAAGAAAAAGAAAGAGAGAGATTCTGATAAATACATAGCAGGCTCGCCTCACAGGCATTCAAGGTTCTCCACACTCTGTTTAAACTCACTTCATATTTGATCTCTCAAATTTGATAGCATTTACCTTTCAAACTTTATACCATTTTGCAGTATAGCTATTGGTCAGCTTTGCTGAAGTAACAAACAACCGCCAAATCTCAGTGGCGTACTGCAACAAAAGTTTGTTTTTTCTTTCTTCTTTTCTTTTCTTTTTTCATTTATAATATTCTGTTCGCCACTATATGGTACATAGTTTTTGATGTAGTGTTCAGTGATTCATTAATTAAGTATAATACCCAGTGCTCAGCACAGCATATGCCCTCCTCAAAATTTATTTTTTTTATAATTACTTTTTAAAAAAGATTTATTTATTTAGTTGGCAGGAAGAGAGAAAGAGATCACATTTAGGCAAAGAGACAGGCAGAGAGAGAGGGAGAAGCAGGCTTCCTGCTGAGCAGAGAGCCCAATGCAGTGCTCTATCTCAGGACCCTTGAGATCATGACCCGAACTGAAGGCAGAGGCTTAACCCACTGAGCCACCCAGGCGCCCCCTCAAAGTTTATTTCTGACTTAGATATATGCAGACTCTAGGCAGGCTGCAGCTCTGCTCCATGGGACTTCTCATTCCATGACACAGGCAGAAGGAATATGCCCCTTCTGGTAGCTGAGAAGAAGAACAAGAAAGTAGAAACTCTCACATGCAAACATGGCAAATGTCGGTTCACATCCATTGGCCAAAATAGGAACCATGGCCAAGTCCAAAATCAACTAAATAAGACATATATACTCCTTCAGGAGATACTTCAAGTCACATGGCAATGGGCTCAAGGGAGTAAGTAACTAATTTCAAACAATACATCAGTCTATTAGAACTTCTCGCCATCATCTATGGTACCTGATAGACATTACTCATTCATCTCAGCACACATGGCTCAGCATCCTTCTCAACACATTTCTGGCAATCATTGCTAATATTCCGGGTGAAACAAAACCTAAAATTGATATGCTGTACTTATGTGACCTCATAGGTTTCCATAAACATTACAGATTCCCATCTCTGAATCTTTGCTTCAGCCTGAAATAAGCTCAGCCTTCCTAGACCTTCTCCTGCCAGACTCTCCAAATCCAATCCATCCTTCAAGGATCTGCATTTCATCTTCATTCTTTCAGTGAAATTCACTGAATACCTAGCACAGTACCTCACAGACATAGTTGCTGAATAAACCTATTTCACATCACCTGAGCCGTAGACACAATTGCATAGTGAAATTTGTCCCTTGATTAGTAGAAGTGTTTCCTAGAACAATGGGAGCTAGTGGATAAAATGAGGGCCTACTATATAAGTCTGTTGTATTACAGGAAAAATAAGCACATTGTAAGCACCTAATACATGGAAATTGTTATTAATTTTAACTCTAGCTGAGACCACGATTTCTTCCAAGTCTTTACTGGGGGTTAGAAAAATCCTGACTAATGACACAGACATGTCACCTAATGTTTGTGGAGCCCAGGGACATACTGTTAAGCACTCAGAGATTTTCGGTTAAAGGCACCCACGGGCAGGTCAAGACACCCTATTTAGTCATAACAACAAAACAGGACCAAAAAATGTATGGAAAACAGAGGCTCCACAACTTTGTACAGCAGAGGATTAAAGCAGGCATCAGGAAGAGCAAATCAATTCTTCAACTGTCATCCCTGAACACGGGGACAGGGAGAGAGATCACTGGAAGGACTCAGATGCTCTGGGTGGGCGGGGGGTGGATGTCTGGGAAGGGTGGGGGGAAAGAAGGATGCCCAAGTCCATAACTTGACTTGGGTTGTGGGATGAGTGTGAATCCTTTACTTCTCCTAAGTAAAGACAGGACCAACAACAGATGCTGCTATCCCAAATCATTTAAACCAATAAAAGGCTTGGGCAAACCAGACCTTCAAGTGGCTTGTTTAGGAAATGTGACTACTCCTGAATTAGACCAGACTCCATTTGCAACTTCATTCTTTCTTCACTTCCCCATCACTTCGCCGCCGCCACAGGCAATGAATCCTCTTCCTAGACCTAGAGGCCACTCTAGGGGAGCCCAGTCCAGGTGTGTGAGTACTGGCAGCCCCGTCACTGAAACTAAGTTGTCAAAAGGAAAAAAAGAAATCTATGCACAGCACACAGTTTTTAAAGGGGCTGTCCCTGAGGTTGAAGCAAAGAAGAAACTGTTACCCTAGCTAGTAGTTCCTCATCCCCTGTATAGTAGTAGCTATAACATACTGGCAAGAGCACTGCCCTTGGAGTCCGGCAGCCCTGGTGGAGATCTACTGTCTCATCACTTTGCTGCTTTAGATCAGTTCCACAACCATCCTGGACTGTAGTTTCCTCATCTGTAAAGTGTGGGTAACTATGATACCTATTCCCAGCCTGTTGAGAAGAGCAAATGGGAGAACGCACACCAAAGCATTCTGCCCCTTTTAAGGCATTAAACAGAAGGCCTTAGAGCCCTAAATCTTCCTCCACCATGAGCATCATTACACATCTGATGAGTGTTTCCAGCTGTTACAGATTTTATTTGTGGGCAGTAGTTGGAGTTCCCCAGGCTTAGATCTGTAAGGACAAGTCATCCCCGCTTAGAAAACCAGAAAAATTGTATTTGGAGAAAACACGGACTAATTTTAACCAGGGATTTTTTAGAGATGAAAACCCAAAGAAACTTCTTGTTCTCAATCCAATCCTTATTTTAGAGGGAGAAGTCCTCGTTTTTTCCTTCTCTCTCCCTTGTGTGTGTGTGTGTGTGTGTGTGTGTGTGTGTGTGTGTGTGTGTAAGCAGCCCACCTTTCCTCTATGAGTTCCTGTGGCCTTTTAAAGTTCCTATCCTCCCTGCCTCCCCACCTCCAACTCTAGTCTAGCATGGGGTTGTGATGCTTGGGGATGTGCGCGTGATGAGTGGCCATGGTTGAGTGGACGCTGTCCTCTTTGCTTGACATAAGATGAAGATTAGTGGCTGAAAAAGATCAATGACAAAGGCCATCTCACAGCCCTGGGCTGAGTTCTCCTGATGGTTGTTCCAGAAGTGTAAGATAATACACTTCTGGTTCTCTATGGGGGCAGAAGACATCAGTGGAGAGGTTCCATGGAGTGGGAGCACTTGGACTGATATCTGAGGATAAACAGAAGGAGGAGGGAGCCATGAAACACCCATAGTTTCCGATTAACGCTCCCACCTAACTTGCAATACTTCTTCCTCTCAATCCCATCTTATAGCATGCCTCCGTCTACCCATCCAGGCACCTAGAATTGAGGCTAAACAGGGTAGAGAGAAAATGGGAGGGAAATACTAGAGCTGGGCTAACACTTAGTCAAACCAATAGGTTTCTAGTCCTGCTCCTGGCAAGACCTGGTCTAAAGAATGTTAGGTTCTTTTTGAACTCTCCATCCCTTCACAGCATCATATGTACATTTCCCCCCACCTTCCAGTCTATTCCCTAACTCCTAACCCTTTCCCAGCTCGAGGTTCCCACTACCCAACCCACCCCCCTCCAAGTTCCTGCTGAAGATTTCTCTCCACCCTTGAAGCAGCTGCCTCCAGAATTCTTGACTTCCTGGAGCAGTCAAGTCACAAGAAAGAACCTTTTTTACCCTATATTCTTCCTTTCCCTTCATATCTTGAATGAGAGCAAAAGCTTTTTTTTTTTTTCTTTCAATTCAGAAAACATCATGTTGACAGAGCAGAAGGGAGAAAGATGTCAGATGACAGAGACAATCTGGGTAAGTGAAGCTCGTCTCTCCCCATCTTAGCTTTCCTCTCGCCTCCATATTAGTGTCCCTCCACACTCCGTGTCTGTCATCATCCTTGCGAGTATAACTGCATCCTGCCCCCATTCAATCCCTCAGCCCTTTCTGCCCTCCCTCACTGGTAGTTGCATCAGCATACCCCTCTCCCACCATGGGCTCTCAACAGGTGGAGGCTGCTGGTGTTCAGGATCACCACATATTCAGAAAATTCCTGGGGCAAGATGGCAGAAAAGTAGGATACCTAGTTTCAACTGGACCCCTAAAGTGAGCTAAATATATACAAGAACACTCTGAAAACCCATGAAATTAGTCTGAGATGTAAGATAATACACTTCTGATTCTCTATGGGGGCAGAAGACATCAGTGGAGAGGTTCCATGGAGTGGGAACACTTGGACTGATATCTGAGGATAAACGGAAGGAGGAGGGAGCCATGAGAAGCGGCCCACTGGATAGTAATACCCCAATATGAAAGTACCCTGTGATTGGGGACCAGCATTAACTTGAGTTTGGTTAAATGCACTCAAAAGGAGCAAAAGATCTTAAGCGACAGCTGGTGAAATCAGGCGATCTTAGGCACGGGCCTAAGCCCGTGCACCCAGGACAGCCCCCGCTGGTGACCACCAGTGCCAGAGAAAGTCTGGCGGGGCCTCCAGTCTGTAGGCCCTGAGCCTGTGGCTTTCCGCTGCTTGCACCACCACTGGACTAGGCACACTCCCACCTGCCTCTGAGAGAACCCCTGGTGGGCACCACCAGCTATGGCCTCTAGGAGCGCAGCCTTCCAGGACAAGCTGAGGGTCTGAACGTTTCCAACATGAGCCTGAGAGAACCAAACAATCTCTGGTTGGGATCTCTCGACAGCCACTTTCTACAACCTGCGACCCCGTTGCGTGCAAAAGCACTAGACATGCCATGGACCCCAGACACCAGTCCCGGCAATGGCACTCAACTTGGTTGGGGCTCCCCGAACCAATATTGCTCACAGCTTTAGTGACACAGGGGTGCAGGCACAAGTGAGGGCCTCGGCAACCCCTGGGATGGTGGCTGGGGTGCACACCACCTGTAGGAGGCCGTGGTGTTCAGTAGAGTTTGCAGAAGGAGAGTCTGTGTGTGCTGGACCACCCAGAGGGGAGCAGACTGAGGCTTCTCTCTGAGGCAGAGATCTGGGTGTAGACAGAGTCTACTCTTGCTCTAACCCTCTGAAAAGCCACAAAAAGCAGCCAAAGAATGAAAACCTCCAGAGAACAAAAGCCTAAAAAACCAGTTTTCACAGAGACAAACCCCTTGATAACATGCAGGGCAACTCAACCCAAGCAAGACTGATGGGAGAACAATGCAACAGACCCTTTTTGGTGGTGACTTCTGATTGCTCTGAATCTTTCCAGGGTCCACCTAGCCTGAATTGTGGGTGATATATTCAGCTATACATACCCTCAACTGCCTCTCACCAAAATGACAAGGAGGAGGAACACCAAACAGTAGAAAAATTCAGAGACTGTGCCCTCTACCATGAACTATTGGATATGGACATAAACAGTATGTTGAAAAGAGAATTCAAGGTAATAATTATCCAGGCAATGGCCAGGTTGAAGAAGATCATTAGTGACAACACCGAATCTCTAAGAGTGAAAGTAGAGCCGATCTGGCAGAAGGATCACCACATATTCCTGTGGTCTTTAGTCCATGCCAGTATCCAGTTCTTAAAGGACAAGGGAAGATGGAAAACAGGAAGGGAGAAGCCAAGGGAATAGAGGTTTAGAGGAGGGTATAAGGCTCAGAAACAAAAGTTAGGCACAGAGGAAAGGAAATGTAAGTGCAGATAAATAAAATGAGAACTCAATCCATCAGGGTTCAGCAGACAAAAACTCATGGGATTATTAGAGTCATCTACTTACAGGTGGCAGGAACTATAGGCAGCCACCAGTCCTGCCTCCTACCAAAAAAAAAAAAAAAAAAAAAAGGAAGAAGTCTTTTAGGGAACCAGGCATAAGGAAGAAACAAAATGCTGTCCTATTTGAGAAGAAGGTTGTCTTTAGGTTCTGAAGGACCTGGGTTCACATCTCAGCTCTAATACTTACAATCTGCTTGACCTTAGACAAACTACTTAATCTCTCCACGTCTGTTTTCTTAGTAGTAAACGGGGATGCCCAGTTTATAGGGACAATATGGAGGTTTAACGTGATGTGGGTAAAGGGTTAGCATATGTCTGGTACATGGTGTGCACTCAGTAAGTGGTGGTGATGGTGATGATGATGATTAAGGAGGGTAGGTTTGGGAAAGAGAGGAAGGACAGGGCTAGGGAGAAACACTGGAGAAGAGTATCCCAGGGAACAGAAATAGCCTGTGGGGAGTGAAGAGGAAAGTTCCCTACTGCATTTACTGCAAGGGGCTCAAAACAAGGACAGTGGGTATTAGGACTCATCAAGGGGATGGGGTGGGGGAGATGACCTGCCAACCACTTGAGGCCCTGAGATCATACTGGTGCCCTGGGTCTGTTCTTCTTTCTACAGCCAGCTTCCTGCCCAGACTCAGAGCCCAGTTCTACCAATTCCAATATGTGAAATGCCAGGCCTCAGTATATGGGCAGAGCCCCCTTCTCCAGTTCCAAGACCCAAGGCCCATGGATGAAGAGATGACTGTGGAGGAGACTGATGGTGGCATTGACATCGTGCTGGTTGTCCCCAAGACCACTGTGATGAGTGTGAGAACAGAGAAACAGAACAGTTCCTGGGCAAGGAAGTGAGAGGGCAGCACCACAAGGGCCCCTTCTCACTTCATTCTCCCCTTGGCAGTGACCTTAACTGAAGACCTCACTGGGAGTTACAGTCTTGCCATTGAGATCTAACATAGACACAAACACGTAGGGTAGGGAAGCAAGCCATCCAGGCTAATGTCACTCAAGATTTTTAAGAACGTTTTGAGGATTCTTTCTCTCAACTGCTGTGTTCTGTACTAGGCCCTAGAGGAAGATCCAAGGGGTGAGGGAGGCCCTTCCAGGAAAAGAATGTTTAGAAGAAAGAGAAGATTGAGGCTGACTTCCAGTAGAGGTGAGGAGTGGGAGTAGGTGGTAGGGCCACAGTCCTACACTGCCAATACTGGAGGCGCTGCCCATAGGTGGCTCTTGAGCACCTGAAATGTGACTGGTCCAAACTGAGATGTTCTGTGTGAGTAAAATACACAAAGGATTTTGAAGTCTTCATATCTGAACAAAATGTAAAAGATCTCAATGTTTTTCTAAATTGATTACATATTGAAATGACAACATTTTGGATAGACTGTGTTAGGTAAAAGATTAAAACGAATTTCACCCGTTACCTTTTTAAGTGTCTATTAGAAAATTTAGAGGTATGAATGTGTCTTGCTGTCTTTTTTATTGGATCTAATAGATCAAAGAGGGAAGAATTAGAGAGCAGGACAGATGTTGAAGGGAGGACTTCCTGAAGAGAAGGGACAGGGACAGGTGGGGAGCACACAGCCCCAGACAAGAGGACAGATTTCAGGAAGGCTCAGGAGGTGAGAATGAGTAGCTTGTCTGTGACTTAGGTAAATTCTTGTCTTCTAGAATGCTCTAATGTAAACACATGGAATCCGAAAAGGAACAGAGAGAAGATCTTTATATAGTACATAAGTCAGAGATGTGTGAGCCCCTCCTTATGTTCTGTTTTTATATTCGTTATTCTCATGACCACTACCTCTCAACAACTTGGACTAAGAAATCTCTTTACAAAATGAGAACAGAGACTCAGAGAAGTTAAGTAACTCGCTCAAGATGACACAGCTAGTAAAAATTGCATTCGAGATTTAAACTCTCATCTGTCTGACTCCAGGACAGAGTAAAATGAGGGGAGCCACCTCTTCTGTCTGTGTGGATTGAGAAATCTTCCAAGAGGATCAGAGCTGAGGGTTGGAGGGCAGGACTGAGTAGTGCACCAAGCCTGCCCTGACTCACCTCTTTATAGCCTGCACTGCTGTAACTTCCCAGACCCAGATGCATCTGCGGAGCAATGGGATGGGACCTTATAATGGACACTTCACAAGCACAAACCCCTCCTCATCTTACCCCCCATTGAACCAGCTGCATGACAGCAAGAGAGGAATCCCCTGATGCAGGTGAAGCTACAGCTGGAGGGGCAGGTGACAGAGCTGAAAGGCCAGGTTCAGAAGCACACAGGGATGTGGTAACCACCAGGCAGGAGCAGACAGAGCTGACAGAGCAGTACAAGCTGGGAGGTGGGCCAGTGGGGGATGGGGCCTGGCTGCTTATCCAGGATCCAAACTCAGAATCCTCTGAAGAGGGGAAAGGGAGATGTTAGTGTGCTTTTAAGAGGGATCTGGCATCAAAAAATAACTTCTCCTCATTCATCATCTGCTCTTGGCCCTGTGTTTCCAGAGGCTCCTCCCAGCTGCAGACAGGGAAGCCCTTTCCCTGTTCTCATCTGCTCCCTCCTACCGTGGCCCCTGTTTCCAGTTCCCTGGCACTGTCTGGGGTGACAGAAGAAACAGACAGAAAACTGGTGCTCTCTGAGCTCTCTTCTCTGAAACTGACCTGCTAATCACTGCCCTTCTGCCCAGGAAAGGACTGACCCACCAGGCTTTACCCCACATCCTCTCAGTGTCCCTCCACTCTGACCCACTTCCCATCCAGAAGGAACTCCTTCCATGTCAGGGGATGGGAGGGCTCATACTCATAGAGCAGGAAGTGCCACACGTGGATTTGAGTTAGACTCAGTCAGAACTTCCCAGCACAAGGAGTCTGAGAGCTTCAGGTGCTCTGACATTCAGTAGGAATGCACACATGGCCCCACCAGATGCCTCCAAGAGACAAGGACTTGTTCTGGACCTGTCTGGGTAGTCCTGATCAGAGACTGAGGTTTTCAGCATGACTCTGCTCATGCCAGCCTCAGCAGGGGGCACACAGGGACTTCTGGGGACTCTCAGGCCCTCAGGCACAATGGGTGGAGCCTAGAGTTAGTTGCTGCAGCCTGGTGGGGGTGGGGAGAGAGCAGGCCTGACCCCTCGACTGTCTGGCCTCCCTCCCACCCTGGCCCCCCTCTTCATGGCCCTCTCTGGTCAGAGCAGGGCCTCTGAGCTCTCTCAGTGCAGCCCTGAGAGCAGGCCTCAGGACCCAGTCTCTACCCAGCCTCTGACCCGGGACCCTGATGCCATCCCCTTGTGCCTGGCAGGACAGAGACACCCACTGCTCAGATTCCACATCCCCCACAGCCCAGCACTAACAGTCTTCCTCTCCTGGCCTGTCGCACCCCCAATCCCATAGCTCAGTCTGGTACCTGCAGGAAATTTGCACAAATAAAAGACATCTGCCATGATGTGTCTTCAAGCTCCCATGGGACAAGACACACATACACACACACACACACAGGTTCACACACACACAGGCTCACACTAATACATACACAATACGCATAACCTCAAATTACACACATAAACACACCCACACATCACAAACATTCTCACGTGTATGCAACACAAAGACACATACTCACAAACTCATTAACACCAGCACACCACTCCACCCGCACCCCCAGGCCTGCAGCTGAGGCAGACACATAGAAGAGTAAGACCTTCTGCCAGTGTGTGCGGAGAAGAGCAAGAACTCAGGAGCGAGGACCTGAGTTCAACTCCTTTCTTTGCCTCTTCAGATGCTGTGTTACCTTGGGCTCTTGACATAACATCTCTGAGCCTCAGTTTTATCTCCTGTACGTAGGACTAACAAAATTTACCTAAGGTGTGAGATTAAGACAGGTGTAACTTCCATCATCAACGTGGCCACCGATGGAAAGTCACCCCACTCCATTCCCCACTTCTGTGTTGAGCATCTCCCTAACACCCTTCCAGTCCTGCTGTCCCTGAAACAGAAACCCCATCTCCATGAGGCTCAGACCACCAGGTGCCCATACTTGGGTTAACTTGATATATGACTAGGCCAGCTCCATCTGACTCCCCTGCCTCTGTCCTGCCCATACCACTCCTGCTCCCTTAGTGCCTCTTGCCAGGTAGCCTTTTCCCTAATGACCTTTAATGCAGCTGGCCATGGAGAAAAAGTTTGGGATGGAGCACTCAGCCCTGGCATCAGAAGGATATGAAGGGTTAATCAGCCCCAAGGAGGGTTAATCAGTCCCAAGGAGCTGTCCTGCAGAAAGTCATCCCTAATGTCCCTGAATTACACCAATTCCGAGACATTCTTTAGGAACAGACAGTGTGGGACACAGTTATAGGACAAGATCTGCTGTGCTAAGCAGTCAAGGAAGAGATTCTGTGGCCCATGAATACTAAAAGCCCCTTTGGAAAACAAACAAACAAACAAACCAAAAACCCACTAGATTCTGTTATCAGACTGGGAAACAGCTCAGTGGCTCCCACCCAGATGGGCACCCACTGCAGGTGCTTTGTACCAAGTGGAGCTGGGATCTCACCCTTACCCCTGCTGTTCAACTGGCCTCCTCAGCTCCCAGGAGAGTCAGGCCTCAGTGTGAGCAGGAAGGGGCTCTGGAAGTGTTACTATTAACTTCCTGGGACCCTCCAAGGATCCACAACACCTTTGGTTTCCCTGACACAGCCTTTACTACGTACATCTGTTCAGACTCTGACAGCTTCTGAAGAGCTCTCGTCCTCCAGTAATCCATCCTGACCCTCTCTGAATTTCCATCTGCCATTGCCCATCCTGATACCTCCACCTCCCCTCACTGTCCACCCCCTTCCCTCCGACCCCTCACCTTCCCACCTCCCACTCAGTCCCCTCCCACCTGAACAAACATCCCCCCAATCCAGCCTGCCTCCCTCCCCTCCTGACACACCTCCACAGACAACTAACTGCACCTTCAGTGGGCTCCAACTTCCCATTACCTCCCTCTCTCCAGCCTGCTGCACCCCACCATTTTGTTTCATTTCAAGTCATTTCTACATCTGCTTTCACACCTCTCCCATCCTTCAGAATCTAGGAATTAGAGCAGGGGTCAGAGCCCAGTAAAGGGAAGGACATTTCTCCCTTCTCTCCCGTCCTGCCCTCTGCCTGCCATCGCCCAACTCTTCTTGAGAACTGAACTGGTCAGATGTTAGCAAGAGTTGAAGAGACATCTCCCATCTGCAGAGGGACTCGGGTACACAGAGGAACAGGATGGGCTGTGGCACTTCTGTCAACCTGAGGGAAGCAGCAACCAACACGGTGAGCCCTACTCCCTTCTAAGTAGCCTCAGGGGTGGCAAGGGCCCTCCACAGCTTGGCTCTGCCCAGGTCACAAGGGACTCTTGGCAGCCCTGGGACCTTGGGAGGGCCTGATGACCTGGTCACCCCAAAACCACTCCTTCTCAGTAGACGACAGAGGCAAACAGTGACTGTTCTCCAACGGGTCATCCCACCATCTCTGCCTCCACGTCAGCTGAAGTGCAGAAGAGAAAGGACCCTGTGCAGCCTCTGGGTCTTTTCTCCCAGCAGAGCAGGGACAGCTGAGAGCCCAGCAGAGGGCATGTGGTTAGCAATGACCCTGTGTGTGCAGGAGGGGACTCAGGCCTCCGCGTGCAAGCCAAAGATTCCCCCCAGAGTCTAAGTCATTTTCTGCTTGTTTGCTCTACATGGTGTCCCTCCGCCCACCACATCTTGCTGAACCCCAACATTGATGGGGATCAGTTCTCCGTCTTTGAGTCCCTTTCATGCTGTCCCTCCCTGAATCAGAGCCAGGATTTCTGCCTCAGAAAACAAGCAGTGCCATCTGCTCCCAGGAAGTTCTTCCTCTCCCCACGCTTTGATCACTCTTGCTGCTGTAAGTAATCCTACTGTCCACGGAAACTGTGGGGCTCTCTCCCAACCTTCCCCTTCTCCCCACTTCTTCAGCTTCTCTGTGCTTTGTCCCAAATATCTAGGTGCCAGATCCTAGGTTTCCAGAAGGGTCTTCTGGACATGGAGCTCAAAGGAAGGGCTGCTGAGCATCTGTGTGGGCTGCAAGGAGAAGGTATCAGTTCCTGGGGTGAGAATGGCCAGAGAACACTTTGGAGCTCTGTGCACACAGCAGCATTATAATTAATGTGAAATGGTTCATTGAGAAGCTGGGTTTAGCGAGGTTAGAACAGGTACAGGGGACAGGTGTAAGAGCTCCAGGTACCAGTCTCATTCCCCATACACACTCCTCAACCATTCCAAATGGGCTCCTTGCTTTGCAAGAGATAGACTCTAATACTCCCAACATGTGCAGGAGGAGGTGGCAGGAAGGTCGTCCAAGGAAGACTCTGGTAATGAAAGAGCTAGCTGAGGCTGCTGGGATACCACAGGGACTGTCTGCTCCTCAACAGCACAGGGGGTCTTCAGCCTTGCAGCAGGGATCCAGAAATGACTGGTCTGTAATTCAGGGGATACCTTCCTCTTTCCAAAAGCACAAAAACACTTACCAACTCCTACAAGGAATAGAGAGCCCAGAACCCACTGAGACCGAGATGGGAGGGGAGAGAGAGTCTGTGTGACAGCAATTAGCCTCTTTCTTTCTGAACTCTGTCCTCATCTCTTCCCCAGAACCTCAGATCCGGGGGCATTAGTTCAGAGATCTCTGCCTTGATCTGTCTCCACATTTGTAGCAAGAACAAAGCTCTTAACCCTTGTTTTACTTACAGAATCCTAGGCCCGAGAAGGAAGGACAGGGTCTATCCTGAGCAAAGAAAGGGCCCTGACTTGCCTTCTCTCAAGGCAGGGGAGAGGTTGGAAGTTGGACCCAAGAAGGAACCAAACCGAAGCTTGGGTTGACAAACACAGACCCTGGTGGAAAGGCTTTGATTCTCCTCCTGTTATTGATTTTATTGTTATGGTTCTTCGGATTAGAAATTAACTCATAATCACAGTCGGGTAAATATGTGATAGTGACCAGAAAGGCCATCCCTAGCCTCCCTATCTAAAGGAAATTCCCTGTTATTCTTTATCACAAACTTATTTATTCCCTTGTGGATTCCTCACACTCTGGAATTATGGAACATTAGTTTTCTTGCTTCTTGTCTATTTTCCTCCAAGAAAGTCTTTAAATTTGAAAGAGACAAAGAATGAAGAATGAATAAATATATTATATGGGAATAAATTTACTGGTGGGATCAACATTTCCTAATAAGATGGTCCATACCTGAAAGCATCATGTGCAGTTCTACAATCTCAGTGATTATCCTTCATCAGTCTTCACAATACCTCTCCTGCCACAGCTCCTCATGGGCTCTTTCCCTCTATTTAATACAACACATGAAAGTTATTTAGCACTTCTTTAGCTCTGTATTAAAGACAGTGGAGAGAATATAAAAATAAACAGGGCACAGTCTCCCCAAACCAGAAGCTTACAGGTGAGTGAGGGAGAAAGAGAAGACACAGGGTAACTATAGCTGAACGTGGTGCAGACAGACAGCTATGGTGAGAGTGACACAAAGGAGTAGATGAGATCAAAGGAAATATATTTTTTCAGAGGCAGATAACCCAGGAAGGCGTACGCAGGGGTAACATTTATAGTGCCCCTTGATGATTGTATAGGATTTCAGTTGTCAGAGATTGCGAAGACAGAATTCCAAGGAAAGGCACTGCTACTGGGAAGGATTTCTTGACTTTGGGCATCGTGTGATATCAAACTTCTGTTCATCATGACAGAGTAAAATGCGAGAACCAGGGAAATTTAAGAGAAAACTGCAGAATCTGGAGGCTTTGTAGACAGAAGACAGGTGCCAGGACCTGGGTCCCAGCTCAGAGTCCATTTCTCCCCACTTCTCTTGCACCTGGTCTTTGGAAGGGACAATGGCTCCAATGGGAGTGGGTACCCATTATGTCTTCGTCTGTATGTCTCTCATCTCTGCTCTCCCTCCGTTGAGTTATTTAATAATAATGAAAGCATTTCTTAATCTCATCACCCCGAGGAGAACAAAGGTCCAAAAAACATATACTACACAAATTGAATTAGGTGATTTGCATACCTGGAGAAGAGGAGAAACCCCTCCTCATTCCATCTCCATAGTCAATTTTCCTTCATCATCTGACATTCTACATCAATAAATATCTGTATTTCCTCCTTCTCTGGACAGAGACGCTGTTAAATGTCGCATGTAAACTAAAGGTTGTCATAAATCCCTCACAAAATAGCCTCCCAAGAACTGGCAGTGGCAAGTAGAGGAGGGGCTTCCTGGGCTGTGTCTGCTCTCAAACCACCTGTAGGTCCTGTGTCCTGCTTCCAGGACCTTTGCTTCAGGTTTTCTAAAGAGGGAAACCTCTATGCCATCAAGTTTCAGTGATCAGCAGTCCCTCACTGAGCTGATACTCCGTGCAGAGTATAGCTCAGGGGTTACAGGTATTAGACTCTGCTCAAACTTGGTACAAATCCAAGCTTTACTACTCACTTTGCACAAATGACTAAACCTCTCTTTGCCTTAGTTTCAACATTTCTAAAATGAGCACAACGACACTCACCTCATTCAACTTTGTATCTAATAGGTATCAACTTTGTATCTAATATGTAAAGTGCTTGGAGTACTCACAAATGGTAGCTATACAATCATCATCATCACTGTGGGGTTGTGGACATGGAAGGAAGTAATGCTTGAGAGAGATGTTCCTTTCCCTTAGGAGGTTTTGAAATCTCCTATGACACAAGATGAGTACATGGAGAGAGGAGTAAACCTAAAACTCTATTTGAGCCCTAATGTCTAATATATTCTCCTAAATCCAAGGAGAGTTATGAGAACTGATAGCGGATTTCAGTGCTCTAATAAGATTGTGGGTTTGTTTTTTTTTTTTTCCTGTCATTCATCATCCCCATGCCTCACCACCTACTTACACCACACATCCACCCATCCCCTCATTTAGGAAGTCAACTGGAGAATTCATGGGATAACAATGATTTTGAGAATTCATTTTCTATATTTCCCTGTTTCTGGGCAGGAGCCCATCTGAAGCATTCCACACTCAAGTGAGACAGCCATGCACACGGCCACAGAGCCTAGCCCTCCTATCTCACCCATCACCCTCTGATCTCAAAAAAATGATTTCTTAGGTTCAATCCCACCTATTTTCCTTTAATATTGGCTTCTATTTCTCACCCATTCTTATAAAGGATGAGTACAAGATCCCTTGAAAGGCTAAGAAAATTCTCCAATGGGAGCACCTGAGTGGCTCAGTCAGTTGGGCATCTACCTTTGGCTTGGGTCATGGCCACAAAGTCCTGGATAGAAGACCCTTATCGGGCTCAATGCTTTGCAGGGGGTCTGCTGCTCCCTCTCTCTCTGACTGCCCTCCCTACTTGGTCATTTTCATTCTCTGTCTCTCTCAAAAAACTTTTTAAAAAAGTAAATTCTCCAATACCCACCTTGTCCATCGTTCCACTGCCCATCAGCACAGTTGTATGGGATTAAAGGTCTCATATACTCTGTTATTAACCAATTGAAAATTATCAATGATCCCTTAAAAGGCATAATTTGGTCCTTATTAGAGTATAGCCTCTTATGTAGACATCTTGTCTCTCCTGAAAGCATTTGAAAGATGAAAGTTGCCTAATTTCCAGGACAGATAATTAAGATTTCCTATTTCATCCCCCAGCCTCCACAGCCTCCTCAATTAGTATCATCAGGTCATCACTCATTTGATTAAGAGACAGTATAATCCTGAGTCAGGGCATGACCAATATGATTGCCCTGGGCTCTTGCAGGCCAACATATGAAGGTGGGGAAGTAGAATTGGCAGGAGTCACCACCCACCCGACGTTTGCTTCAGAGGAGGCCTGAGGACCAGACAGACTTGAGTGAGGTCACTGAAGGCTTTTTCCCACTGTGGGCAGAGTGCTAAACCATGCCATCATGACTGCTTTGGGAGTCCTGGAGACAGGCGAACAGTCAGACCCCACACTTCTCCCTCTTCCCAAATTCAATTCCCTAACCAAGGCCCCACTTCTTGTGTTCCCAGTACCAGTTTTCACACCTTCCATAGTGCCCATCTGAGGCCAGACACCTGTCATCCCACATCTAATTCCAGTGTTTCTCAAACCTGAATGACCACACAGATCACCTGGAAGCCTACTAAAAATGCAGATTCTGATTCAGTAGGTCTGGGTTGGGGTCCAAGAATCTGAATTTCTACAAGCTCCCAAGTGACACCCATGCTACAAGAGCAAGGATCTAGATGATGTAGCAGTTGCTACAACTGTTTCCCAGGAAGAGTCTATCTGTCCACATCTTTCTGTCTGTCTATCCTCCAGATGGCTGTGAGAATCATGTCTCGTTCCTTCCTGATTCAGGAATCTCACGCCATGGCACAATACACAACATTGTATTGTACACAGGAATACCCAATACATTCTTTCATGACTCTTAAAGGTCCGTATGACTAGAATTACTCTCCCATTTCTTTTCCAACTCACCCGTCTGTCTTTTATTTACCGAATTATTCCATAGACAACATTCTCCAGGAAGTGTTTCTTGACCTATACGTCTTTCTCAGCTTCAACTCATACCTTCCCTTCCAGAATAATGATGCCTCAATCCTGATCCAGTTATTAATCCTTCTATTTCAGCCCATTTTTCTCCCCATGTACAGTATCAATTCTCTCTGCCCAAGAATTGCAGGTGCTTTCAGAAGGTATTTGTTCCAGTCCCTCAAAGAAACATCTACTGGAGTAGGTAAATATATGGGTAATCTTGCCTCTGGCAGGCTTCCCCTGGAGTCACCTACTTCCTGGTGGGAACATGAGAAATTCAGCAAGTAAGGAAGTACCTTCTCTCCCTCCCTCACAGGGAAGACCCCATGCATTAATGCAATAGAAAAACACTGTCCCTCCTATATCAAAGCAGAAAACTGACTGCATCAAGAAGGACGCCTGTTGAGCCCAACTGGAGCCAGCCTCATATTCAGGGATTTCCTGGTATCAGGTAGAACCGGTTGGTGCTTCTATCAGTTTCACTACTTCTAGCCCCTCCTCACATCCCATGGGAAGAGTTGAAGCTGGACCAGGGGAGGTCATGTCATGCATTCTCCTGACCCAGGGCTGTATTTTCCCTGTTGCTCTTTGGATGAACAACACTGTTCTTACTGTTGGATTTAGAGGAAATAAGAACTTACTCCTTGTCCTAAGAAAGACTCCACTGTGAAGGAACAGACAACACAGTTACTATAACTCAGGCATATCCACACAACGGCAAAATACAGGTGCCTGGGCACAGTTCTAGATGCGGGGTACAGACAGCTCTGAATGGAAAGACATTCTGCTTGCCAAGGAAGTCTCCCAGAAGATAGTTGAAAGGAGTAGCACATGCTGGCCTGAAGGAAGGTGAATTTTCTGTACCAATGAAATGCGTTAGTCTCAATTCACTTGAACATGAATTTATTAAATGTTCATTAGGTGCCTGACCCCTGCTGGATGCTCTGGGAGTGAAAACAGGATACACTACTTACCCAAGATCTATAATCAGGAGCAAAAAAAAAAAAAAGAAAGAAAGAAAGAGAAAAGAAAAGAATCACATATCTGTGGTATGCTATTTTTTTAATTTTCAGATTTATTGGTGTATAGTTGACATATAAAATTGTGACATATTTACAGTATACACAGTATTAATTTGATATACATATAATTGTGAAATGATACATTATGATTTGCCCAATGGGAAAGCATTATCAATGGAATTTTAATCTCCATGTTTCGTTAAACGAAGGTGAGTGTACAAAGGGCACCTCTGTTTCCCTCACTTCAACTTTACACCTGAAGAGCCTTTATCTGGAGCTCTGGTGTTCAACAGGTGGTCCCTGGACATGTGGCTTTCAGCTGTGCACTTTCTGAACAGGTGGGCCAAAGCAGACAACAGTAGAGAAACTTTAATGTCCAAGAATGCAGATGTTGCTAAGAGAAGTATCAACCCAGGGATTTTCGGCATGGACAGTGAGCTCAAAGCCAAAGTGTTTTGTGTCCAGGAGAGAGCTCTGGCTCCAGTCACCTGTGCATGCTCTGTTGTCCCCTCACACAGCCAAGGCTCAAGCTACACAGCCCACTCACTGTGCTCTGAACACAACTTCATTTTCCTGTGCTTCTCCTCCTGGTGCTCTCTCTCGACCTGCAATCTCTCCCTACTGCCCAGATGTGGCAAATCCACCCCTGAAGTGAGTCAGCTCAAAAGCCATTCCTCTACAAAGTCTCCTCTGATTTCACCATCAACCCTCACATCTGTACCTGCCACAAATGATCATCCTCCACCTTGAATTGCCAAGATATTTTATTTTTATATTACTTATGGCAACACGTTCTACTTTGTGTTACAGCAATGCTTTACCTCTTGTATTAGATATAAGCTCCTTAAATGCGGAAGCCGTATTTCATCTTTTTTTTTAGTCTTTTCTTAGCTTCTTTTTCTTTTTTTTTTAATGTAAATATAATGAGCATGCAGTGTTGATGTATTACTCACAGGTGCACAATACAATGATTCAACAATTTCACACATTTTTCAGGGCTCATAAAGATTAATGTACTCTTAATTCCCTTTATTTAAATCACCCATTCCCCTACCCATCTCCCCTTTGGCAACCACGAGTTTTTTCCCATTATTTAGTGGTCTAGGGTGTTGTGTTTTTTTGTTTGGTTATTTATTTATTTTGGTATTGCGTTTCTCTCTCTTTTTTCTTTTTCATTTTGATTTTATTTTGTTTCTTTAATTCTCCATAAGACTGAACACATGGCATTTGTTTTTCCCAGACTGACATATTTAAATTAGCATGATGCCCACCCAGTTCATCCTGTTGTTACAAATGGCAAGATTCCATTCTTCTTTATGACTGAGTAATAGTCCATTGGATGTACATATAGAAGACATCTTCTTTATTTAAAAAAATATATTTTTAAAGTTTTTTTTAATTAATTTATTTGACAGGCAGAGATCACAAGTAGGCAGATGGCAGGCAGAGAGAGAGACAAGGAAGCAGGCTCCCTGCTGAGCAGAGAGCCCAATTCAGGGCTCGATCCCAGGACCCTGGGATCATGACCCAAGCTGAAGGTAGAGGCTTTAACCCACTGAGCCACCCAGGTGTTCCTAAAAAAAATATTTTACTTATTTATTTGACAGAGAGAGACCACAAGTAAGCAGAGGTGGGCAGAGAGAGAGAGGGAAGCAGTCTTCCCACTGAGCAGAGAGCCCAATGTGGAGTTCAATCCCAGGACCCTGAGATCATGACCTGGGCCAAAGGCAGAGGCTTTAACCCACTGAGCCACTCAGGTGCCCCAGAATACATCTTCTTTATCCATTCTTCTAAGGATGCACACATCTGTTCCTTCCATATCCTGGCTATTGTAAATAATGCTGCAATAAACATGGAGGTGCATATATCTTTTCAAATTCATGAAACAAAAACACTTTTGTACAGAAAAGGAAACCATCAATAACAAAAAAAGGCAACCTACTGAATAGAAGATATTTGCAAATGATATATCAATAAGGGGTTAATACTCAAAACACACAAAGAACTTCTACAAGGCGATAACAAAAAGCAAAAATCTGATTAAAAAATGGGCAGAGGACCTTAATAGATACTTTTTCAAAGAAGACATACAGATGGCCAACAGACACATGAAAAGATGTTTAGTGTTATTCATCATCAGGGAAATAGAAATGATTACTATACATTAGCTAACTGAACATAAAAAAAATTAAATATATCAAACTCTTTTAAATAAGTGCAGTCAGATGTCACTTTATACCTGCCATGAGGGCTAAGATCAAAAAGACAAGAAATGGGTGCCTGGGTGGCTCTGTGGGTTAAGCCGCTGCCTTTGGCTCAGGTCATGATCTCAGGGTCCCGCATCGGGCTCTCTGCTCAGCAGGGAGCCTGCTTCCTCCTCTCTCTCTCTCTCTCTCTGCCTGCCTCTCTGCCTACTTGTGATCTCTCTCTGTCAAATAAAAAAAAAAAATCTTAAAAAAGACAAGAAAAACAAGTGTTGCCAAAGATATGGAGAAAAAGGAATCTTCGTGCACTGTTGATAGTAATGTCAATTGATGCAGGCCTTATGGAAAACAGTGTGGAAGATCCTCAAAAAGATTAAAACAGCACTACCATATGATCCAGTAATTCTGCTACTGGATATTTTCTTAAGTAATCTCTACATTCAATGTGGGGCTCAAACTCACGGGCCTGAGAGCAAGAGTCATGGTCTACTGACTCTGCCAACAAGGCATCTCCTTCATTAGTGAATATTTAACTAAAGAAAAGAAAAACATTTTATCAAGGTTCTTCTAATACTAATTCTGTAAAAGTCAGTAAGCAGCTACAGACACAATTGAAGAGTAAAAAGTAAAAAAAAAAAGGTAGGGGGGCGGAGAGCAAAGACACATCCTTCACTGTACCATAAATATGAAGCTCTAATAGTGTTCCCACACCAATATCTCATAGAAGCCCATACTTCCATGTGCTCAGGAGTACTCCCCATTGTGTAGGGAACCAGACTACATTCAGGTGTGATGATGTCAAGCCAAATATATATTGGCACTGCTTAGTTCAAGGTCTAGAGTTTGGCTCCATAAGCAGGGTTACCCGTCTTTGCTGGATCCCGTAGGTGAAGTAGAAAACAAACCCGATCAGCATCCAGATACCAAATCTCAGCCAGGTGCCAGCTGACATCTGTGTCATAAGGCAAACATTCATAAAGATGCTCAGGAGTGGGAGGAGAGGCAGAGCAGGGACCTTAAAGTGAAGGGGAGAGGAGCTCTGAGGCTGTCTCCAGATGACCCCAGTGATCCCAGTGATGAGCACCAGGAGCAGTACAACCACTGTGATAGGCCCTGGGTCTCCAGAAAGCAGACCTGGCCAGTGGGTCAGCACCAGGCAGAGGAGAGTCATCAGCAGAACCAGCAGTGAGGAGCAAACATAGACAACCCGGCCAGAGAGTGGAGTGGGGGTGGGGCTGCCTGGAAAAAATACTCCTTGTAGAGTCAGCTTCTCTGCTGCAGGTGTGGTCTCCTCCTGCATCTGCGCTACATTTTCCCCATCCTCCTCCCGCAGCTCTTCTTCATTTTCCTCCTTCCTCCTCTCAATCTGGTACCTGACGGTAAGAACACAAAAAGCTACCAGGGAATAGGATATCAGGGTCCCAACTGACCTCAGATCCAGAAGATCAGTGAGTCCAAAGAAGAATAACATGATTGCTGTGATAATGCCAAGGATTAGAGTGGACAAGATACGACCATATGTGTTGTAAATGAACTTGGCAAGGACTGGGAAGAGGAGACCATCCTTTGCCATCATGAATATCATCCGACGTATGGGGAACGTAAAGCCCAAATAGAGGCCAACAAAAAAACTACCAAAAATTGCAAAAACTACAAGATAGTACACAGGGACCCAGCCAATATGGAGAAATGCCTCAGGCAAGGTGCTCCCAGGTTGAAGCTGGTAGTAAGGAACCATGAGTGTAAGTGATGCGGAGACACCAAAATACACAAAAAAGCAGATGAGCAGTGAAATCACAATGCCCATGGGGATGGAACGCTGGGGATTGTGGGATTCTTTGACTCTGGTAACAATAACGCTAAAACCTATGAATGCATAGAAACAAGTAGCTGATCCACGGAGAATGCCCTCAAAGCCAAAAGGCATGAATCCTCCGGAGCCCAGAGGGCCCAATCGAGAGGTGCCATTGAGTCCAGCCTGTATGTAGTCCTCTTCTGTGAGCTTCCAGTTGTGCAGGTCCCCCTTAATGAAGCCAGAGATGATGAAAAAGCTGAGAACCAAAAGCTTCACCAAAGTAAACCCTTCAAAAACTCTGAGGAAGCCAAGCCAACCCATAGACAGCAGTTCCGTGAACAAAAACAGAAAGATGACAAAAAAGTAGCCTTGATTGTCTGCAATGACTTGGGGAACATACTGTGAAATGGTCTCTTGCTGGGTCTCAGAGATCCGGTTCCTAATGAAGCTGTCAAAAGTTAAAATCCAGGCCTGGACCACAATGAATGCATCAATAGCAAAGGAGAGGATGAGGTTCCAGCCAGTGATGAAAGCCCACAGTTCACCTACAGTGATGTAGATGTAGAGATATGCCGAGCCAGGATGGGAGACCTGGGCACTAAACTCCGCATAGCACAGCCCAGCCAACAGTGATGTTAGACCTGCCACCAAAAAGCAGATCACAGTGGATGGTCCTGCTTGATTACCAGCCACCTCATTAGCCAGGAAGTACACACCAATACCCACTGTGCGGCCCACACCCAGTGCCACTAAATCCAGAGTTTTCAGTTTTATGCCAAATCTATACTCATACACTTCTTTCTCCAGCGGACGTCTGCTTACCAGCTTTTGACGAAACCTGCTAAGCACCTGACGCAGCATTCTAGCTGGAATTGAAGACGATTCTAAGGATCAGAGAGCTGTGGCAAGCCCAGGCAGCCAAGAATGCTGGATCTGGTTAAGTGAGGCTGAGTTAAGCAATTTGGGTGGGGACTGCGGGATCCTTTGCTCAGGCTTCAGAGCTGCTGCTTCATATTTCTTCTTCTTTTTTTTTTTTTTCCTTTTTAAATTTTTATTGGATTTTTAAAATCTTTATCTTATTTTATTTTTTCAGTGTTCCAAGATTCTTCTGGTACATGCTATCCTTCCAGAATGCCTATGGAAACAATAAATATTTACTGAACAATGGTGTTCAACCAATCAACTGAGAATCAAAGGTTGCATATAACTTGTTGCAGCCCAAGTATCACAGAAACTGACACCAAAAGACACCACAGAAAAACTAATCCTGCTTTCCTTCCAGTAAAAGTACCAAATACCTCCCAACATTTTGTTTTGTTTTGTTTTAATTTATTTTCCAGTGGGCTCTATGCCTAGCATGGAACCCTACATGGGGTCTGAACTCACAACTCTGAGATCAAGACCTGAGCTAGTATCAAGTGTTGGAGTCTCAACCAACTGAACCACCCAAGCATCCCAACAATTTCCTTTTTTTACACTCCACATAACATAATCCCATGTGAGTTCACAAGTCACATAGCGTCCTGTGTTAATTAGGTGGTAAGACAAAGCAGGGTATGGATGTATTGTGCAAGATTTAACATGCAGGATGTGTGCCCACTGCTTGAGCATGAGTTATGACACATTAATTCAGGGACTAGATGCCTCTTTGCAATTACAGACCCATTCTTTATATATCATCGGAGTTTAAATACAAATATTAGTTCTCTCTGTCTTAAAACTCTCAGCCCCCAAACCTGCTACCCAAGGTTAGAATCATTTTGGCCCCCTTTCCCTCATTCTACATCATCTATTAAGCCATACTGATGGCCAAGAATGTACAGTCCACCCCTTCCCTTTACCCATTTGGCCCACTAAGGCGCGTTGCACAGAGAAGAGAAGGGAGATAGGGACAGGACCTTCATAACTACATGCAAGTAGGAGAGGACCAGACCATCTGGGAAGGGAACACTGGGGAAATGGGGGCAGCAGCCAATCCATGATCCATGACTGAGAAGGGAGAGGAGTCAGAGAGGCTATGTTGTGATTTCTGACACTCAGTAAACCTCACCCAAAGCAACCAGACAAAAATTCATTACCTTTTTTAGTTCCACAATATGACAGTGTGATAGGTAGGGGGAAAAGAAATGTTTCACTTAGCTCAGTTGCTCTCAACCAAGAAAATCCTTTTGTTTCCTCCTTCTCTGGGTTCTAGGAGAGGTGAACCCATTTGTGCAGACAGTCTCCTCATTGTCTACACTGTGGTCTGTACACACCCCACTGTGCCATCTGAGGTGTCAGTGCCAGGAGCCTGGAGAACCTGCCTTGCTCTGTGAGCTTATATTAAGCTTGTATTAATACAAGCTTTAAGCTTGTATTAAACTCACAAGCTCACTCACTTGTGACTCCCTATGAATTTTTCACAAGGAGTTAGTTTAATTCATTCAAACTGTTGTCTGAATGTTTTCTTTTTCTTTTAATTTATTTTTTATTTTCAGTATAACAGTATTCATTATTTTTGCACCACACCCAGTGCTCCATGCAATCCGTGCCTCTATAATACCCACCACATGGTACCCCAACCTCCCACCCCCACCCCTTCAAAACCCTCAGATTGTTTTTCAGAGTCCATAGTCTCTCATGATTCACCTCCCCTTCCACTTTCCCTCAACTCCCTTCTCCTCTCTAACTCCCCATGTCCTCCATGCTATTTGTTATGCTCCACAAATAAGTGAAACCATATGATAAATGACTCTCTCTGCTTGACTTATTTCACTCAGCATAATCTCTTCCAGTCCCGTCCATGTTGCTACAAAAGTTGGGTATTCGTCCTTTCTGATGGAGGCATAATACTCCATAGTGTATATGAACCACATCTTCCTTATCCATTCATCTGTTGAAAGGCATCTTGGTTCTTTCCACAGTTTGGCGACCGTGGCCATCGCTGCTATAAACATTGGGGTACAGATGGCCCTTCTTTTCACTACATCTGTATCTTTGGGGTAAAAACCCAGTACTGCAATTGCAGGGTCATAGGGAAGTTCTATTTTTAATTTCTTGAGGAATCTCCGCACTGTTCTCCAAAGAGGCTGCACTAACTTGCATTCCCACCAACAGTGGAAGAGGGTTCCCCTTTCTCCACATCCTCTCCAACACATGTTGTTTACTGTCTTGTTAATTTTGGCCATTCTAACTGTTGTAAGGTGATATCTCAATGTGGTTTTAATTTGAATCTCCCTGATGGCTACTGTTGATGAACATTTTTTCATGTGTCTGTTTGTATGTCTTTATTGGAGAAGTGTCTGTCCATATCTTCTGCCCATTTTTTGATATGATTGTCTGTTTTGTGTGTGTTGAGTTTGAGGAGTTCATTATAGATCCTAGATATCAACCTTTTGTCTGTACTGTCATTTGCAAATATCTTCTCCCATTCCATGGGTTGACTCTTTGTTTTCTTGACTGTTTCCTTTGCTGTGCAGAAGCTTTTGATTTTGATGAAGTCCCAAAAGTTCATCTTCACTTTTGTTTCCTTTGCCTTTGGAGACATATCTTGAAAGAAGTTGCTGTGGCTGATATCGAAGAGATGAATGAAGAAGTCAAACTCTCTCTCTCTTTGCAGATGACATGATTCTTTATATGGAAAACCCAAAAGACCCCACCCCAAACTACTAGAACTCATACAGCAATTCAGCAACATGGCAGGATACAAAGTCAATGTACAGAAATCAGTGGCTTTCTTATACACTAATAATGAAAACACAGAAAGGGAAATTAGAGAATCAATTCCATTTACTATAGCACCAAGAACCATAAGATACCTGGGAATAAACTTAACCAAAGAGGTAAAGGATCTGTACTCAAGGAACTACAGAACACTCATGAAAGAAATTGAAGAAGACACAAAAAGATGGAAGACCATTCCATGCTCTTGGATCGGAAGAATAAACATTGTTAAAATGTCTATACTGCCTAGAGCAATGTATACTTTTAATGTTATTCTGATCAAAATTCCACCGGTATTCTTCAAAGAGCTGGAGCAAATAATCCTAAAATTTGTATGGAATCAGAAGAGACACCGAATCGCTAAGGAAATGTTGAAAAACAAAAATAAAATGGGGGCATCACGTTACCTAATTTCAAGCTTTACTACAAAGCTGTGATCACCAAGACAGCATGGTACTAGCATAAAAACAGACACATAGACCAGTGGAACAGAGTAGAGAGCCCAGATATGGACCCTCAACTCTATGGTCAAATAATCTTTGACAAAACGGGAAAAAATATACAGTGGAAAAAAGACAGTCTCTTCAATAAATGGTGCTGGGAAAACTGGGCAGCTATATGTAGAAGAATGAAACTCGACCATTCTCTTACAGCATACACAAAGATAAACTCAAAATGGATAAAAGACCTCAATGTGAGACAGGAATCCATCAGAATCCTAGAGGAGAACATAGGCAGTAATCTCTGTCTGAATGTTTTCTTAACGAAGGACTCCTGTGTATAATTCCCTCTTACTCCTCTTCCCCTTCTTCTGTTCAGATGGCCCCTCCACAGGGGGAGCAAGGCTCTGGATGAACAATTCACAGCAACGCCCAGGAAATGAGAAGTGGAGAACAGAGTAAACAAAATCATGCAGCCCCTACTCTCCACCCTACTCTTGCTTAAGTCTTACAAGAATTTTAGGAAATGTTCTTAGAAGTTTTTAAAGGCAGAAATATCAGTCAAAATTGGAAAGTCTATAGATGATGAAAAAATAACCCTTAGGTTGTGGATCAGAACTTCTGTCTACAAATCCACCTAGACTAGTTATTTGCTACTCACCAGTTCCAGTGCTATGATTTATAAACAAGCCCAGAAGATAGGTAATGAGTGTCAATTCTTAACTCATGGAAACATTTTACACTATCTGAGGTTTTCTCAACCCACCACCAGGCTTCATACCCTTCCATGCTTCCACACTCCCCTTCCTTCATACTCTTTCCTTTCTTCATAATACGATCTGTGCTTATTCCTCCAGCATCCCCTGCCCAGTTCCTGCTGCAGCTGTGAAATTTGACACTCACACTGTTTCCTTGCCTCTATTGCTTTCTTGGCCCCTTCATTAGCTAACCCCCACTTCTCTTTCAGTTCACAGCTCAGCAGTTACTTCCTCAGGAAGCCTCCCCTGATCTTTATGTTGCCCTTCTTATGTGCTCTCCTAGCACCTGGCTTGCCCCCATGTGTCGTTGATCCTAATGTATCCAAATTCCAGGTCAGCTGCTGGTCTCCTCCATCAGACTGTGAGGTACATACTCAGTAAGTATTTGTTGAAGAAATGACCATGCTGGGAAGAGAAAACTGACAGAGGCCATAATCCAGAATTCTTATATACTGAACATTAAGATACATACTATGTAGCCAAGCAATCCTTATAACTCAGACTCATGTAGAGATACAAGTGGCATTACCTTCCTTGTGGA